>NC_138193.1:112288617-112593617 GCF_964194105.1 Spermophilus citellus
GGAAAAAAAAATCTGTTTCAACTATACTTAAAAATAGTTAACTATCTTAGTATATATTAATAAACATTACTCAGAAACCCATTCAGAGATGACCACCAGAGCAGGTGAGGCTTATTCTAGAAATGTCAGAGCAACCCAATTATAGAAAACCTACAGTGCAATCAATGCAGCAGTTGAATGGACAGAAAAAGAAAAAGCACCCAGCTTTCTTAAGAAGGGAAAGCTTTCAGATAAAGTTAGACATCGTCCTCGACTGAAAATCCCTCACGAAACAGGGGTGACCAAGAACATAAATATTTCTACTCATAAACTTTTAATTCAAGGCCTTCCTTAGACTGATGACAGTTGACTTCCAGAGCAAACCCCCTGGCTTTGCTGGCCACCAGATGATGTCCCCCACTGTGGGGCTAGCCCACTGCAAGCTCCTTGGCTGCCCGTGGTGGGGGACTTGGATCTGAAGCACTTTACAAACACATTCGCCTCACAGTGTCTCAGAAGTGCATGAGGACTGCAAGTTTCTTTCTTTTAATATTTATTCTTAAGTTACAGGTGGACACAATATCTTTATTTTACACTCATGTGGTGCTGAGGATCGAACCCAGCGCCTTATGCATGCTAGGTGAGCACTGTACCACTGAGCCACAACCCCAGCCTGAGGACTGCAAGTTTCAACCATGGTAACAAGAAAACGATTATAACTATGACAAAAAGAAAGAAAGAAGGAAGGAAGGAAGGAAGGAAGGAAGGAAGGAAGGAAGGAAGGAAGGAAGGAAGGAAGGAAGGAAGGAGAGAAAGAGAAAGAAAATGTAACTTAAAATGTATGAGAAAATTGGAAAATTTTTGCATGTGGATGGGATAAATCTGTCGAAACTGGGCATGCTGCTAAAGAATGGATGACCCATATTGGAAAATGCTGCATAGATAATAATTAAGAATAAGGGAGAAGTCAGTAGCACCGGGGGGACAGGGAGAAGAGCTGCCCACCGTGGAGGCGAGAACGGCGCTCACAACAAAACTCGTGGGGAAGACAGATTCCCAAGACGAACAAAACCGTCTTGTGTGGAACATGGAATCCAGTGGGATAGATTCTTTTTAAAATTTTAAAATGAAATCACCTCCTGCTTAGTGGACATATATCCAGGAAACAGCCTCCATCGATGAGCTTAAGCTTGGTCCAACGGAGGGGACTCTGAACAGCGGGGTGAGGTGGGAAGACGTGCCCTGCTCATTGCCAGGCTGTGCCCTGCTGGCTTCCTGCTGGGGCCTCACATGGTCCTAGGACAGAGAAGGATGCTCCAGAGTGCTCGGAGAATGAAGGGACCTTTCACCAGCTGGGCCCACGGAGACGCCCAGCATCGCAGCCATGGTCACTCCTGCAGTCTGCCTGATCCACACAAGAGCCCCCTCCCCCATGAGACTGTTCGGCAGGGTGAAATCTGGCTTTAAGGACAGGAAACACCACTCGAGCTGCAGGGAACTCCGAGATCACCAGCTGGTTGAGGAGACAGAACCAGCGTAGACCGGGTCCTCTCTTTCCTTCCAGCCTCTGGGGGGCCAGGCTAGGCCATGCCGCTCAGCGTGCGCAAGAATGGTCTGGAACCACCGTTCCTGCCAAGCATGCAAAGAAGTCTTTTACTGACAATAAGAGTTTATTTTGCAGCTCAAACATCTCACCCTTCACTTAAGACTGATGGGCAAATATACCTGACACCTTGCACTGAACAGAATCTGGCCATTGACCCCTGAAAAACGTTAAGTTCCTTCGCTGAAGTTTAAAATGGGTCTCCTATAATCTGTGCACAGATGAATGATGAGGTTAGATACTTAGACATTATGCCAATCAGAACACTCTCTGAGCCCAGTATTATGCACTTTTTTTTCAATTAATAGAGGGCTTACTGCATCAGAATTCTCATCAGAATTTAGAGATGTGGGATGGAGAGGGAACCTGCAGCTCAGCCAGGTGACAGGTCTGAAGGGCATTCAGAGGTGGAGACAAATGGGATCACGAGCCCCGGCTGAATCCTCCACAGGATGAAAGGAACATGACCAGAATGTCTTCACTACCTGGGGCCAGGACACAGCCAGTGGACCTTTTCCAGGGAAGGCCCTGAGGATGCCTGTGGTTGAGGGACAGGCCCAGGTGGCATGTGGGACAACTGGCAGAGTAGCCTGGCTGCAATAGGGGATGTGCCCTGGGGTCTCCTTGTCTTTCTGCGCATAGGAGTCTGTGCAGAGGCCCCTGTTGGAGTAAAAGCACATCTCAGGTACTCAGACACAGAGGCCTTGTGAGGTGGTGAGGGAGCCTTGGAAATAGGGGGGTCTGCCAGATGCAGGAAACAGCAGCCTAAGGCACGTGGGGAGGGACCCCTACATCAGCTCCCTCCTCATGACTGCCAGCCCAGGGCTGGGCAGTGGCCAGAGAGCTCTGGTTAGAGGACCAGGGTGCAAAGCAGTGCTCTCCTGGCTGCTGCAAACCACAGTGTTCTTTGTGCGACGGAGCACCTGCTTCCTCTTTCTTGGTTGCTACTACGTATTATCATTAAACTAAAGGCAGAAAAAGAAGTCAGAAGGTGGCAGGATGGGCATGAAGTGGAAGGTTCCAGGGCAGACAAGCAGCCCATGACTCACACAGGCAAAAAACCCAACACATACACAAATAAACAAATGAAACCTTAACAAAGACAGCAAGGCACTTGCACCAAAAGTGGTTAAACCAAGTGCTTGAGTGCCACCTGCTGGCCATCGTGGGACACTGCAAGCTGCTCACTGTCTCCTTGTTCCAGGTTTGTAACCCTGGCCATCCCACCAAGGAGCCACAGAAAACCATTCACCACTCAGGATCCTTCCAATTTAGTCTGGTTGCCTGAAAATATGCTTAAAGCAAGGAGAACTATGTTAAACTTAGGGAAGAACTTAATTGTGCCAATAGCCAGTCACTTCAAATGTAAAACCCTCCAGTGGTCTTCATTTCATAAGGAGCAAGTTCCTGGGTGCGTAAATGCTAAGGAATCCCCCCTAGGCCTCCTGAAGTCAGTTGGGAAACGTGAAAACTGGCCCATTCTGTTATTCAAGGTGGTTTTTCTCAGGTTAACCCCTTGCCTCTTTCTAAATCCAGTTCAAGTCGTGTGCCCCCCCTGCCCCCCACACGCACACAATCATCCCCACCCTCCAGGAGAGGGAAGCCCTTCCTTGCTCAGGTCCACTTCTGGGATCCTAAGAGGAGTATCTGATGCATCCCTCAGAATGAGAAGCCCAGAGCCTGAAACACTGGCGGCTTCCCCTCAGGGTTTGTGGAATTAACATTCGTTCAAAGTTCTGCTCCTTTTAACAGGACCCAGTGATTTGCACCTTAAGCTGAGACCTTAAAAGCTCTATGCACTGGTCTTTCACAGTGAGATGGGAGGACTTGGTCTCCGCCCCAGTTAAGGTTCTGCCATGAGGACTCAGGAGATGCCTCAGCTTTTGCCCCCAGTGTCCAGCTGCCCTTGAGAAATCACTGGTGGGCCTGCTGACTCCACAAAGGACCCAGAGGATGAGGAAGCACAGCGAGGCCCGTCCCGCAGTGTCTGCTGCAGCCCCACAGCCCCACGGTGCGTGGCTGGGCTCCTCACTTACTCCCTTTCCCTGGAGCAGGGATTTGCCCCCCAACACTGTCCCTAGCATTTCTTTGCTAATAATCCCTTCTCTTTGTCCCACCTAATACTCTCATCTCCAACGGTGAAACTAAATGCTTTTTCATGGGAAAATTTCAGGCAAGTATCGAGTATAAACCAATATTGCAAGTCTGTTGCCAGCCCAAGTGTCTGTCCTGAAGCCTGGGAGTCACCTGGTCACCTTTCCACTTGGATGCAGCTCCTCAGACTCAGCATGGTACATCTGAACCCTCCAGCCTCCTGTGCCTTTCAATCACCCTGTTTCCAGAACAATCTGGGCCCAAGAGGCAGCACTATGGACCAGGGGCCCAGACAGAACCCTGGGCCTTGTCATCGACTCAACCTTCCAGGAATGCTAAGGAGTGCACTTCTCTCCTGTGAGAACATAGAAACCAGTTCAAGGTTCTCAGTGCAGCCTTTCAGACCCTGGTGCCAGTGGATGACAGCCCCCGGCTCTCCGAAGTCTCCTCCTGTGCGCTCCTCTCAGTCTCAGTTATCCCTCCTGCTCAGGTTAACTTTGGCTTTTTCTTTGACACAAGCTCAGGCCATCACACTGAGTGCTCATGCGTATGCACGCACACACACACACACACACACACACACACACACACACACTCACCTCAAGCACTTGATATGGTTAATTAAGTGCCAAGAAATGGGCACATGAGGAATGACCCCACTTAGCTGCATTTCCTCCCCCTCCCTCCTGCGTGTTGGCATGAGCCCGCAGCATTCCTCCCCAGGCCTGCTGAAATGCACGCAGGGGCGTGACAGATGGTGGAACAGAGGCACCTGGCACTCAACAGCTCCTCGAGGGAGTTGACCAAAGCAACAGGTGTGTGGAGGTGAGCGGCTCTGGGTAAACATGGATTCAACAGCAAAGAAGAGGCCTCCTTCTAGCAGGTCTAGAAGCAGAGCAAGAGAAACAGACACCCAGAACCTGTCGCCCATCTCGGAGGACAGAAAAGGGGGACTTTCCCCTCTGAGGTGGCAAGGAGAAAGAGTCCCCCTGTGGCACAGAAGCCTGCCCACCCAGACATGCAGCTTAGACCAATGCAGCTTAGACCCTGGAGTCTGCACAGAAGGTGAGCTTAGGAGAAGGAATCTGTGTCACCTCCCAGCCATCTCTCAGCGTGCTCCAGCCAGGAGCCACCTTGAGAAGTGTCCCCTTGACTGAGCCTGCACTGCTCTGGGGTCAGAACCCCTGGCTTGTTTCTGTCCCTTAATCCTGTGAGCAGCCTGCTGCACTGACCATGTGGCAGTGTGCTCCTGGGCAGACTTGGTTTGGGAGACTGACTCAGGCCTCTTGGAGCTCTATGCTGCAAGGGACACAGCAGCCAGGGACTGGCAGATCAGGAGTCTGCCCTCGGAGAACAATTTCATGTAGTTTTACAAGAATCTGAGGTTAGGGGCTGGTTTCACATGGCGACCAGGTCTAAAGAGGCCTGAGAAGCCAGGATCCAGGGTGGTGGACCATGTGATCTATACCAGTTGTGCTCAGCCCTTGGAGGCTTGGAGGATGCAGAGTGGATATAGCCTCCCCCGCTCTGGGAATGCAGCTCTGGAGGCTCCCAAGGGAACACACACTTGGAGTAGCACACATTCTGGCAGGAAATTGAAGAGAGAGGATTTCAACTAACTCCAGCTGCAATTCACATGAACAATGCCTTTCAGACATCCCAGATGAAAGAACAAGGAGTGGGGGTGAAAGTCTCTTGTCCTTCTCCAGGCTAGCAGGGTGCATAGCCAAAGAAGCCCACAAGAGAACTGTAGATGAGCAGTCTGATTATCCACCCATGCTTGCATTTCCAAGCACCTTGGTTATGAAGGATTTTTTTATTGTATTTTCAGTTTTTTATTTTAATTTTTTAATGATTTTTTTTCCAAATTTAAATTTTCTTTGTTTTCCTCATTTTTTAATTTTAATTTTTCATTTATAATTATTTTTTAATTTTTATCTTATATATAGTTTTTCTTTTTTTAAATTTTATGCCTCTTAAAACTTGTTATTTGTTCTTTTTAGTTATATATGTCAGTAAAATATATTTTGATACATGTAGTGTAACTTCCCATTCTTGTACTTGTACATGTATGGAGATACCTGGTCATGTATTCATATAAAACTTAGGAAAGTTATGTCCAGTTCATTCTACAGTCTTCATTTTATCCTTTATTATTTTTATTATATAACTTTCTATTTTTCTTACTTTTTTTGTTTAACTTTTCATTTTATTATATTTTATTTTAGTTTTGTTTTTAACTTTATTCCTTTCTTAAATTTTTCTTTTTACTTTTTCTTTTTTATTTTTAATTTAATTTAATTTAATTTTTTATTACTTCATGGACCTTTGTTTTATTTATTTGTTTCTTTTTTTTAATTTTTTATTTTTTTATTGTTGGTTGTTCAAAACATTACATGGTTCTTGACATATCATATTTCACACTTTGATTCAAGTGGGTTATGAACTCCCATTTTTACCCCGTATACAGATTGCAGAATCACATTAGTTACACTTCCATTGATTTACATATTGCCATACTAGTGTCTGTTGTATTCTGCTGCCTTTCCTATCCTCTACTATCCCCCCTCCCCTCCCCTCCCCTCCCCTCTTCTCTCTCTACCCCCTCTACTGTAATTCATTTCTCCCCCTTGTATTATTTTTCCCTTTCCCCTCACTTCCTCTTGTATGTAATTTTATGTAACCATGAGGGTCTCCGTCCATTTCCATGCGATTTCCCTTCCCTCTCGCTTTCCCTCCCACCTCTTATCCCTGTTTAATATTAATCTTCTTCTCATGCTCTTCGTCCCTACTCTGTTCTTAGTTACTCTCCTTATATCAAAGAAGACATTTGGCATTTGTTTTTTAGGGATTGGCTGGCTTCACTTAGCATAATCTGCTCTAATGCCATCCATTTCCCTCCAAATTCTATGATTTTGTCATTTTTTAATGCAGAGTAATACTCCATTGTGTATAAATGCCAAATTTTTTTTATCCATTCGTCTATTGAAGGGCATGGCATCTAGGTTGGTTTCACAGTCTTGCTATTGTGAATTGTGCTGCTATGAACATCGATGTAGCAGTATCCCTGTAGCATGCTCTTTTTAGGTCTTTAGGGAATAGACCAAGAAGGGGAATAGCTGGGTCAAATGGTGGTTCCATTCCCAGCTTTCCAAGAAATCTCCATACTGCTTTCCAAATTGGCCGCACCAATTTGCAGTCCCACCAACAATGTACAAGTGTACCCTTTTCCCCACATCCTCGCGAGCATTTGTTGTTGTTTGACTTCCTAATGGCTGCCAATCTTACTGGAGTGAGATGGTATCTTAGGGTGGTTTTGATTTGCATTTCTCTGACTGCTAGAGATGGTGAGCATTTTTTCATGTACTTGTTGATTGATTGCATGTCCTCCTCTGAGAAGCGTCTGTTCTGGTCCTTGGCCCATTTGTTGATTGGGTTATTCGTTTTCTTATTGTTTAATTTTTTGGGTTCTTTGTATACTCTGGATATTAGGGCTCTATCTGAAGTGTGAGGAGTAAAGATTTGTTCCCAGGACGTAGGCTCCCTATTTACCTCTCTTATTGTTTCTTTTGCTGAGAAAAAAACTTTTTAGTTTGAATAAGTCCCATTTGTTGAATCTAGTTATTAACTCTTGTGCTATGGGTGTCCTATTGAGGAATTTGGGGCCTGACCCCACAGTATGTAGATCGTAGCCAACTTTTTCTTCTATCAGACGCTGTGTCTCTGATTTGATATCAAGCTCCTTGATCCATTTTGTGTTAACTTTTGTACATGGCAAGAGAAAGGGATTCAGTTTCATTTTGATGCATATAGATTTCCAGTTTTCCCAGCACCATTTGTTGAAGATGCTATCCTTCCTCCATTGCATGCTTTTAGCCCCTTTATCAAATATAAGATAGTTGTAGTTTTGTGGATTGGTTTCTGTGTCCTCTATTCTGTACCATTGGTCCACCTGCCTGTTTTGGTACCAGTACCATGCTGTTTTTGTTACTATTGCTCTGTAGTATAGTTTGAAGTCTGGTATTGCTATACCACCTGATTCACACTTCCTGCTTAGCATTGTTTTTGCTATTCTGGGTCTTTTGTTTTTCCATATGAATTTCATGATTGCTTTATCTATTTCTACAAGAAATGCCGTTGGGATTTTGATTGGCATTGCATTAAACCTATAGAGAACTTTTGGTAATATCGCCATTTTGATGATGTTAGTTCTGCCTATCCATGAACAGGGTATATTTTTCCATCTTCTAAGATCTTCTTCTATTTCTCTCTTTAGGGTTCTGTAGTTTTCATTGTATTAGTCTTTCACCTCTTTTGTTAGGTTGATTCCCAAGTATTTTATTTTTTTTGAGGATATTGTGAATGAAGTGTTTTTCCTCATTTCCATTTCAGAGGATTTGTCACTGATATACAGGAATGCCTTTGATTTATGCGTGTTGATTTTATATCCTGCCACTTTGCTAAATTCATTTATTAGCTCTAATAGTTTCTTTGTAGACCCTTTTGGGTCTGCTAGGTATAGAATTATGTCATCTGCAAATAGTGATAATTTAAGTTCTCCTTTTCCTATTTTTATGCCTTTAATTTCTTTCATCTGTCTAATTGCTCTGGCCAGTGTTTCAAGAACTATGTTGAACAGAAGTGGTGAGAGAGGGCATCCCTGTCTTGTTCCAGATTTGAGAGGGAATGCCTTCAATTTTTCTCCATTCAGAATGATGCTAGCCTGAGGCTTAGCATAGATTGCTTTTACAATGTTGAGGTATATTCCTGTTATCCCTAGTTTTTCTAGAGTTTTGAACATAAAGGGATGCTGTACTTTGTCAAATGCTTTTTCTGCATCTATGGAGATGATCATGTGGTTCTTAATTTTAAGTCTATTGATGTGGTGAATAGCATTTATTGATTTCCATATATTGAACCAGCCTTGCATCCCAGGGATGAATCCTACTTGATCATGATGCACAATTTTTTTGATATGTTTTTTAATCTGATTCGCCAGAATTTTATTGAGGATTTTTGCATCCAGGTTCATTAGAGATATTGGTCTGTAGTTTTCTTTCTTTGAAGTGTCTTTGTCTGGTTTAGGAATCAGGGTGATATTGGCCTCGTAGAATGAATTTGGAAGTTCTCCCTCTTTTTCTATTTCCTGAAATAGCTTGAAAAGTATTGGTATTAGTTCCTCTTTAAAGGTTTTGTAAAACTCTGCTGTATACCCATCCGGTCCTGGGCTTTCCTTAGTTGGTAGTCTTTTGATGGTTTCTTCTATTTCTTCAATTGATATTGGTCTGTTTAGGTTGTCTATATCCTCCTGACTCAATCTGGGCAGATGATATGACTTAAGAAATTTATCGATGCCTTCACTATCTTCTATTTTATTGGAGTATAAGGATTCAAAATAATTTCTGATTATCTTCTGTATTTCTGAAGTGTCTGTTGTGATGTTGCCTTTTTCATCCCGTATGCTAGTAATTTGAGTTCTCTCTCTTCTTCTCTTTGTTAGCATGGGT
Source organism: Spermophilus citellus (assembly GCF_964194105.1). Classification (NCBI taxonomy): domain Eukaryota; kingdom Metazoa; phylum Chordata; class Mammalia; order Rodentia; family Sciuridae; genus Spermophilus; species Spermophilus citellus. The sequence goes on from NC_138193.1 coordinate 112,297,801, forward strand.
AAGAGTCTGTCGATTTTATTTATTTTTTCAAAGAACCAACTTTTAGTTTTGTCAATTTTTTCAATTGTTTCTTTTGTTTCGATTTCATTAATTTCAGCTCTGATTTTAATTATTTCTTGCCTTCTATTTCTTTTGCTGTTGTTTTGCTCTTCTTTTTCTAGGATTTTGAGATGAAGTATGAGATCATTAATTTGTTGGTTTTTTCTTTTTTTAAGGAATGAACTCCAAGCAATGAATTTTCCTCTTAGAACTGCTTTCAATGTGTCCCATAGATTCCGATATGTTGTGTTTGTGTTTTCATTTATCTCTAAGAATTTTTTAATTTCCTCCTTGATGTCTTCTATAACCCATTGATCATTCAGTAACCTATTGTTCATTGTCCAAGTGATGCATGATTTTTCCTTCCTTCTTTTATCGTTCATTTTCAGTTTCATTCCTTTATGATCAGATAAGATGCATGGTATTATCTCTACTCCTTTATATTGTCTAAGAGTTGCCCTGTGACATAATATATGATCTATTTTTGAGAAGGATCCATGTGCTGCTGAGAAAAATGTGTAACTACTTGATGTTGGGTGGTATATTCTATATATGTCAATTAAGTCTAGGTTGTTAATTGTGTTGTTGAGTTCTATAGTTTCCTTATTTAACTTTTGTTTGGAAGATCTGTCCAGTGGTGAGAGAGGTGTGTTGAAGTCTCCCATGATTATTGTATGGTGGTCTGTTAGACTCTTGAACTTGAGAAGAGTTTGCTTGATGAACATAGGTGCACCATTGTTTGGGGCATATATATTTATGATTGTTATGTCTTGTTGGTGTATGGTTCCCTTGAGCAGTATGTAGTGTCCCTCTTTATCCCTTTTGATTAACTTTGGCTTGAAATATATTTTATTTGATATGAGTATGGACACTCCTGCTTGTTTCTGAAGTCCATATGAGTGATATGATTTTTCCCAACCTTTCACCTTCAGTCTATTTATATCTTTTCCTATCAAATGCGTCTCCTGTAGGCAGCATATTGTTGGGTCTTGTTTTGTGATCCATTCTACTAGCCTGTGTCTCTTAATTGGTGAGTTTAAGCCATTAACATTTAGGGTTATTATTGAGATATGGATTGTTCTTCCAGCCATATTTGTTTATTTATGTTACTTAAGATGGTTTGTCTTTCATCTTTGATTATTTTTCCTTTTACTGTCCTACCTCCCACTGTTGGTTTTCATTGTTGTTTTCCATTTCCTCTTCCTGAAATGTTTTGCCAAGGATGTTTTGAAGAGATGGTTTTCTAGCTACAAATTCTTTTCACTTTTGTTTATCGTGGAAGGTTTTAATTTCATCTTCCATCCTGAAGCCTAATTTCCCTGGATACACGATTCTTGGTTGGAACCTATTTTCTTTCAGAGTTTGAAATATGTTATTCCAGGATCTTCTAGCTTTCAGAGTCTGTGTTGAAAGATCAGCTGTTATCCTGATTGGTTTACCCCTAAATGTAATCTGCTTCCTTTCTCTTGTAGCTTTTAAAATTCTCTCCTTATTCTGTATGCTGGGCATCTTCATTATAATGTGTCTAGGTGTGGATCTCTTATGATTTTGCACATTCAGCGTCCTGTAGGCTTCTAGGATTTGGGATTCTGTCTCATTCTTCAAGTCTGGGAAGTTTTCTCGTATTATTTCATTGAATAGATTGTTTATTCCTTTGGTTTGGAGCTCTGTGCCTTCCTGTATCCCAATGACTCTTAAGTTTGGTCTTTTAATGTTATCCCATATTTCTTGGATGTTCTGCTCATGGTTTCTTAGCAGTCTTGCTGAGCTGTCTATGTTCTTTTCAGGTTGAAATACTTTGTCTTCATTGTCTGATGTTCTATCTTCTAAGTGTTCTACTCTGCTGGTAGTATTCTCAATTGAGTTTTTAAGTTGGTTTATTGCTTCCTGCATTTCTAGGATTTCTGTTTGTTTGTTTTTTATAACCTCTATCTCCCTGTATAGTTGATCTTTTGCTTCTTGGATTTGTTTATGTAATTCATTGTCGAAGTGATCTTTCATTGACTGATTTTGCTGTCTAATGTCTTCCTTGAGACTCCAGATCATCTGAAACATGTATATCCTGAATTCTTTATCTGACATTCCATCTGCTACAGATATTACCTCTTCTAACGTTGAGTTGACCTGCATTGCTTGTGGTTCTTTTTTTCCTTGTCGTTTCATACTGCTCTCATTTCTTTCTGCTTGGTGAAACTGTTGTGTTTTTGAAATTTTCCCCCTATATATTTATATTACTCTTGTATAGTTGAAAAGTCTCCCTTGCAGGGTGGGCAGCGGCTGTGCTCCTCCTCCAGTTGGTGTGACGTGTCTACCACGCCCGTGGACCCCTGGGGCTGTTTTGCCGGTCGGTCGCAGGTCTGCCTACCTTGCGGGCTCGGGTGGCAGCTCTGCTCAGCCCCCACCGCAGTTGGGATGAAGTGATACCACGCCGGAGGGTCGCTGGGGCTGTTCCGGACGTGGGCTGCAGCTCTGCTCTGCCCCTCTGGCCCCCACAGCACTCAGCAGGATCCGGACCGAGAAGCAGTCTCCGTGGGTTCCTCAGCCCTGGGTCAGAGCAGCTCCAGGAGCCAGAACTCGGCCGCTCTGGGCTCCGTGAATGCTCTGATAGGAGCAGGCTCCAAGAAGCAGCCTCTGCTGGCTCCTTAGCCCTGAGCCAGAGCAGTTCCGGGAGCCAGAATTTGGCCGCCCTGGGCTCTGTGTATGTTCTGATAGGAGCAGGCCCCAAGAAGCAGTTTCCGCGGGTTCTTTAGCACTGCGCCTGAGTAATTTGTCTGCAAGACGCAGGCAAATGGCAGCCTGAAATTACCTGTTCTATGGTTGAATGAGCTGCGATCAGTTGAAAACAGGGATGATGATGTCAACTCTCCAAGATGATGGCTGCTGGCTTCCTCTGTGGTCTGACTGGTGGAGAACCGAACTGGACCGCTTCCTTCCCCCGTCTCAAACCCAGAATTCAGCACTGTGTACCGTGATTGCACAGCTGGCAGGAGCCCACAGAATCCGCAACGCTGTATCTTTGCGTTGCTATCTCTTGCTTCCCAGCGCATGCCACAGATTCTAGCCACGGAGCGATTTGCTGAATAAGCGGCGTGACCCTCTGTGCGGACAAATCGCTCGCGTTTGAGCCCCTGTAGCTGATCCTCGTGCGATGAAAATCCTTCCACTAGGTTTTGGAGCACCCCAGTTTTGCTAGAAATTCCTAACAAGATAGTTTTTAGCTGTTCTAACTCATCATTCTTCCGAACACGGGAGTGATGCACTCCCTTCGCCGCCATCTTCCCCCTCCCTCTATTTGTTTCTTTTATATGTGGTGCTGAGAATCAAACCCAGTGCCTCATACATGCTAGGCAAATGCTCTTCCACTGAGCTACAACCCCAGCCCCTGTTCTTTATTTTTATCTTTTCTTGTTTATTTATTTATTTATTTTTGGTTTGCTCTCTTTCTAAATTTTTTCTCTGTTTTTCCTCAGTGCTGAGGACTGAACCCAGGACATCATGCATCTTGGGCAGGGCTCTGCCACTGCGCTATACTCCCAGTCCCACGGAGAGGAACTGTGCCCAGTGCCAGCCATGACATGGTCCCATTCAATCAGTAGCACACACTTCTACTTAAAAAGTAGAAATGGGCTGGGGTTGTGGCTCAGTGGTAGAGCACTCGCCTAGCAGGTGTGAGGCCCGGGTTCAATCCTCAGCACCATATAAAAATAAATAAAGAGATTGTGTCCAACTACAATTAAAAGGATAGTTTTTAAAAAAAGGTATTTCGTCCAACTACAACTAAAAGATAATTTTTTTTAAAAAAAAAAGTAGAAACACATAGAAAAACTCAAAGATGTCACCAAAAGACTATTAGAATTGATGAACAAATTCAGTAAAATTATCAAGGTACAAAATCAACATACAAAACTTGGTAGTTTTTCAATGCATCAATAATGAACCAGCTGAGAAAGAAATCAGGAAAGTAATCCCATTCACGATATCCTTTCCTAAAATAAAACAAAACAAAACTTCGGTGTAAGCCTAACTAAGTATGTAAAGGTCCTCTACAATTAAGATTACGAAAGACTCAAGAAAGAAAGTGAAGACGATACCAAAAGGTATACAGACCTCCCATGTGTGGGTTGGGATAATTCATATTGCTAAAATGTCCGCACTACCCAAAGCTACCTACATAGTCTATATAATTTCTATCAAAATATAAGTGACACTTTTTACAGAACTTGATGAAACAATCCTAAAATTCTCGTGGAAGCACAAAAGACCACGACTAGCCCAGGAAGTCTGAGCAAGAAGAGCAACGCTAGACAGGTCATAAGAGCTGATTTCAAGGTGTACTACAGAGATCTAGGAGCAAAAATGGCACAAAAACAGACAATGGGACAGAACGGAGGGCTCGGGAATAAGTCCTGCAACTTTAGCTGGTTGTCTGCAAATGTGCTAATAAGATGCTCTGGGAAAGGACAGTCTTTAATCAATGGTGCTGGAACCACAGGAGGTCCACACGTAGGACCCTGAAGCTGTCACTCTGTACCAAAGTTAAACCAATGACCTTCAGGTAAGACCAGAAACTCTGAAACCACTAGAGGGACACACAGGGGAAATACTTCAAGGTATCAGCCTGGGCGATGATTTCCTGAGTAAGACTCCAAAATCTCAGGAAATGAAAATAAGAATTGACAAATGGGATTACACCAGATTAAAAGGCTTCTGCACAAGAAAGCAAATTATGAACAGAGTTCGGAGATAGCCTACAGAATTGGAGAAAATCCTTACCAGCTATTCATCGACAGGATTAATTTCCACAGTACCAAAAAACTTCAAAAACTTACCATTAAAAAAGCAATCCAATTAAAAATGGACAAATGATCTAAATAGACATCATACCAAAAGGAGAAACACAAATGGCCAATACATATGTGAAAAAATGCTCAATATTTCTAGTCATCAGGGAAGGGCAAATGGAAACTAAATGAGATTATCTCACCCCAGTTATAATGACATTTATTAAAAAAATAATAATGCTGCAAGAATGTCAAGAAAAAGGAATTCTTATACACTGTGGTGGGAATGTAGATTGGGATAACAACTAAAGAAAACTGAATGGCAATTCCTCAGAACACTAAACTAGAACTCCTACATGATCCAGCTACCCCACACCTGGGTACATACCCAAATTGACTAACGTTTGGCTTTATGGTGTTTATTGGTGGCAAGTTATGCCACCTGTTTTATTGTGACATCCCCTGTGTGTCTTCCCAAGGAGACATTCTCATTTTGACAAAAACGTGGTCTAGCTTTACCATGAAATAATGACTATCTAATTTTTGTATAATCTTTCTATAAAAATGTTTATATATATATATATATATATATATATATATATATATATATATATATATCTGGACTAAACACCTATAAGAGAAAGTTCTGGGTAATAAGATAGGTGTGCATGAACGTTTGTAAAAAGTGAAACAATTTTCAAGGTGGGTTCCAGCTACTCTGTGTCATCCCTAACATGTCAGCATTGTCCACATTAGCCTTTCCAGCACTTGGTAATTGAATAGGCATCCCTTGGTATCCTTGGGTTATTGGTACCAGGACTTCCCCCAGACACTCAAACCCAGGAATGCTCAAGATTTCTATAAAATGTCAATGTACTTGCACGTAACCTACACCCATCTATCTCTTTAAATTATCTCTAGATTGCTTGTAATGCCTAATACCATATAAAAGCTGTTTAAATAGTTTCTATGATTATTATTTAGGATACAAGGTCAAGAAAAAAAAAATTGTACCCATCCAATAGAGGTGCAGTGTTTTGTTTCTTGTTTTTGTTTTGTTTGTTTTTTAAATATTTACTACCCACAGTTTGGGGACTTTCAATTCTGCTCTTCTGATCTCTTTGTCCAGGGCCTGGAAAACTTTACAGAAAGTTCGAGGCCTTGCAAGTCATACAGTTTCTGTCACAAATACTCAGCCAGGTCCTTGTGCATGGAAAGCAGTTGCAGGAAATAGGTGAATGAGCACAGCTGCGTGCCAGGAAGACTTCTGAATGACACTGAAATTTGAATTTCACATATTTCTGTGTAACAAAATGTTTTCATTTCTCTAGTTTGCCATCCTTTTTAAAATACAAAAATCATTCTTATCTCTGTAAAATGCCAAACCACAGTGGCATTGTGCCCATGTCTATAGATTGCCAATTCCTGGTTTTGTATGTCCTTGTCCTTGAACCATAGTGTCTTGGTTACTGTAGTTTCAGGAAATCTTGAAATGGGTGTTATGGGTCCTCCAGCTTTTTCAAGATTGTTTTAGCTATTCTATGTTCTTTCCATTTCCAGATAAATGTTAGAGTCAACTCTTCAATTTCTACCCCCCAAAATATGAGGGGATGTGAGAGTACTTTGACTTTGTAGAGCAATTTGGAGAGAATCAACATCTTAAAGCTATTGAGTCCTCTAATCCATGAACATTGTCTTTTATTTATTTAAGTCTTTAATTTCTCTTAGCAAAATATTGAGATTTTCAAAGTAAATATCTTACACATATTTTATTAAACAAATTTCTAAGGATCTTACACTTTTGTTGCTATGGAAATGGCCTTCTTAAACTTAATTTTTCAAATATTTGTTGTTAGTATATGGAAATGAAATAAATTTTTATGTGTTGATGTTGTATCTTACAACATGGCTAAATGTATTTAGTACTTAGGGCGGTTTTGTGTGTCTCTGTTAGCATGTTTTACATGAGTAATTGTGTCATCCACAAAGAAAGCCAGTTTTACTTCATCTTGTCAACCTCATGCCCTCGATTTCCCTCTCTTATATAGCTTCAGACACACTGCAGTGTAGGGTAGAAATGAAAGAGCCATCACCTGCCTTGTTCCCAGAGTCACAGGACAAGCATCCAGCATTTCACTACTAATTGCAGCTTTTCTATTGATCTCTTAAAAAAAAATTGTAGCTTCATTCTAGTCATAGTTTATTGAGAGTTTTTATACAAATGGAAGTTGGGTTTTCTTAAGAACTTTTTCAATAACTAATGATTATATAACTTATTTTTTTATTCTGGTGACTTACATATTTCTAGATTTGAATTGTCAAATTTAACCAAAAAATCTGGCATCTATGTTCACACAATTTTCTTTTATTATAATTTGTCAAGTTTTAGTATCTCTCTTATCCTGGTATTATTAAACAAGAGGGGCAGTAGTCACTGTTCATTTATTTTCTGAATCTGTTGTGAGAGTTTTAGATACGTATTCTTTAAACATTTGATGGAGTTCATCAGTGAAATCATCTGGGTCTCAGGTTTTCATGGGTTTTATGTTTGCTGTTAATGTTGATCTGGAAAGCTTTTGATTATGAACTCAGTTTCTTTACTCTTTGAATTTTCTTTTTTTTTTTTTTATCATTTGTGATTAGTTTGTTTTTTAAGAAATTTGTCCATATCATTCATTTTGTCAAATTTTTTGGTATTTTTTTCTTTATGTGTTGCAGTGACATTACCTGCTGATACTGGTAAAGCCACATCTTTAATATCATGAACCTGGCGGTTGTTCTACTTTGCAGGGATGCACTGAAATGGCTCCTCCTTCACAGAAGGTTCCCTGAACCACACCTGCTCAGAAGGCATGACCTTTGACTTTCCAGGGCGGTCACTGTCTCGAGTGTCAAGGGACAAGCCAAATCCAGTTACCACTTTCTAATAACATAATCGTGGGCAATTTTGCTGATAGTTTCTGACTCAGTTTCTCATCTATCCTTTTAAGGATGAAGTCAACTGCTCAGGGCTGAAGACAGCGTTGCCAATATTTAGGAGAAGTCACTTAGCCACAAGGGCCACCTCTCAGGATAGAAAACTTCTTCCAGCATTTGTCAGGACGGGCTGCTGCAGTGTTGGCTGGGATGTGGTGAGGGCCGCGGGGAGCCCCTGGCAGCCCGTGATGATGGCAGAGCACTCTCATTCCTTTCTCAAGATAGTCATCGAACAGCAGGGTCACAAGAGGGGGAAAATTCCAAGTATGTGTCCTCACCCCATGGCCTCCTGCAGCTGCTGTCCTGGGCACACAATGGGGTCGTGTTATAAGGAAGTCACAGTCAAGAGGCAGCACAAATGAAGTATTTAGTTTTATTGAGTCACATTACAATAATTATGGAGAATACTGGGCCCCAAATGTTGCTTATTCCATCCAGAGGGACAATGCCCTCACTGTCCAGTGGCTGATGGCCATGGGCCTGGAGGTGGCCCCAGCATGCTGCAGCCTGCACCTGCTGAAGCTGCCTGCAGGGGGCTCTGGAGGGAGAGGGCCCTGAGGGTGGCTCTTGGGGGAAAACGGGTCCCCAGACCCACGGTGGTGGGTCGGGATCTCCTGTTCCTAAGTGGTTCAGGCCTGCTTCTCTAAGGGCTTGGCTTCTGTGTCTGCTTCCCCCATATGAACCATCTGGGTCCTGCCAACCATCGACAATGTGCAGAAGCACCAGTCAAGAGATCGTCCTAAAGAAAACAATTTTTGAGGCAGAACTTGAAGGAAAGAAGCAAGTTCTGGGCTGAGAAATGATGATTCCGTGCTAGGGACAAGTGTTCCAGACAGGTCCCCCGTCTTTTGTCCTTGTGCATAGCCAGAGAGCCCCACGCTGGCTTTCTGATCTGCCCTCCCACTCCCCTTTCTCTAGCTAATGGGTAGGAGCTCCCCACTGGCAGCAGACACTCCCCAGAGAGTGTGTGTAGCCCTGCCAGTCTCCTTCCTTCTGTCTACAACCTGCTTCTTTCAAGATTAAATTTGCACATTAGCTCCCCTGGAAAAATCCCACCCCCACCACTGTGCTTGCTGGGAATTATAAACCATTATGTGTCATAAACTGTTAACCACAGGACATGACACCATTCAACCTCTGTGTGTGCGACATTAGCATAAGCAGGATCCCATCATCTTATGAGGATCTGTCCCCCAACCTGTCTGTCTTGTAGACCAGCTTCCCTGGCGATGAATGGCTCAGGGTCTCCAGGGAGTCACTGTGAAGGAACGGGTTTCTTACTGCCTCTGCGCAAGGCATTGGCAAGGCTCCGTGGGGGACGTGCGGAGCCAGGCCTGCTCTCGGACACGCAAACTCATGCGGAGCCTGGGCAGGTGCTCTGTCCTCCTGGTCGGACAGGAGCCAGTTGGGCATAACACAGATGGACAGATGTTTCTTGTTCAAGGAGCTGAGGACTGGAGAATGGGGGAGGGGTCAGAGGAACGTTGCTGTACAGGAGGGCACTCCGCAGGCCACACAGCCTGGGCTCGGGAGCTAGCAGAACGTTCCAGAATCATAGCTGCTATGGTTTGCATCTGTAATGTCCCCCAAGGCACATATTTTGAAGACTTGGTACCCACCCTGGTCCTATTAGAAGGTGGTGGAGCCGTTAAGAAGTGGAGTCTTCTGGTTGTTGTGTGCGTGCCGTTGAAGTTGACAGTGGGACCCCATGTCCTCACGGTCTCTCTCCCCTGCGATGGCTTTCTGCTGTCCACTCCCAGCCAGGGTGTGTTACCTCCCCCCAGGCCCAAAAGCAACAGGGCCACTGCCATGAACGGATACCTCTGAGCCAAAATAAAGCCAAACGAGCCGAAGTAAGTCTTCTTTCCTTACGAGTGGATTATTTCATGTATTTTCTTACAGTAGCGGGAGCTGCCTGGCACAGTGACGGTGTGACCTGGGAGGGCCAATTTGTGTCTCTGCCTCAGTTTTCTACCTGGGGAATACCATCATGATGGAATACCATCATGCCTTCAGTCCTCCTCGTAAGGACTGAAGGGTTCAGGCATGGAAAGGGCGAGGCCAGCGCTGGCAGAACGAGTACTGGACGAGTGTCAGCAGGTTACCATGGTGACAACCAAGGAGGCAGCAATGGAGGTCAAGCCCCTCAGTGCACCAGGCGCCCATTACTCTGCTTGCCTGGGGCAGGAGCTCCAGATCTCAAGGCTCAGTGGGGACATGCCACTCTCTCCAGTGGTAACTCTGGGTTAATTTGAAAAGTCACCCACTCCTCACAATGTGTTTCTTAGGATACTCTACTACCCTCTTCACTTAACAAGTCAATGAAAACCGCAGTACTGACCCGACGCCAGAGAAGCGCTCTGAACTCATGTCTGTCTTCACATAATATGGACATAGTGCGGCTCCTGCCCTCCCGCCAAGGGCCATGACCGATCTCCAACACGTGGCAGACATGTTCATGATCTAGAGTCACAAAGCACAGTGGGGAGTACAAAGGAGAGTGATTTTGCAAGGGTCAAACTTGAAGGAGACTGGGAAGGGCTTCCTGGAGGGGCTGCTGCATGCACTGGGTCTGGAAGGGTGAGCAGACCCTCCTGGGGCAGATGGGAGTGACCCCTGGCAAAGAAGCATCCAGAGAAGGGTCTGAGAGGCAGCAGAGCCCTCCGGGATTTCCAACTTGTCCGACACAGCTGAAGTGGAGGGTAGATTGTAAGCAGGTGAGTCTGGAGAGGTGTGAGAGGGTTCAGCAGGGTTTCACAGGCAGTGATGGTACAGGAGACAGTCCAGGGGAAGGGGAGACAGTGTGTAGAATGAGTGTCAGGCCCTGGTTCTGGGCCAGACATGAGTCCCTTTTGTGCCATGACCCCACCTGCAGCTCAGCCCCTCTCCACGAAGGCTCTTGGCTTCCAGCCAAGGAAATGCCTTCCATCCTAATATTTCAGAACATCTTCAAAATCCTGATTACTCAACATTTGTCCCAAAGTTGGTTGGTGCACTTATTCACTCATCCCACAAATATTATCACGTATTTGCTTTGTACCCAAGACCACCAAGTGCCAAGACCTATTGATGAAGATGCTGCCATTGTCACCAAGCAGCCATTCGGGTGACAGTAGTTGATAATGACACACTTTACAAGTAAGATACTTGAGAAAAGAGCAAGAATATACCATGGAAAAGACAGTGGGGAAGGAGGGGGTGGTCAGCACACCACAAAAATCGAGGAAGGCTTCTTGCAGAGTGCCTCTGACTCCGAGGTTCCTGCTGAGTTTTAGGAGGTGGACAGGCTCTTCTTCCTTGAATCCTGGCTCCTTTGTGCTCCTCAATTTTCCCCCTCAATTTCTTTCCTCCTCTCATTTTTTTAAGAAGCAAGAAAAAACAGGTCATACCTTCTACTCTGCTTTGAAATCTCCTCTGCGAAATACCCAAGTCCTTTGCTTACACGTCCTTCTTTCCCAACCAGAGGATGGGATCCAACTCAGCATTTCTGTAAGCACCCACTTTCCCAGTTCACAAGAACATGCTCCTTGCCGTTTCCTCTGAGCCTCACGAGTGGCCCCAGGGACTTCTGTATGTCTACCAGCAGTCTCCTTGCAGCGACCTCGGCATTGTCTCTCAACATTCTTGCAGTCTCGGCCCAGTACCCAGTTACAAAGCTGCTTCAAAGTTTTAGGCATTTGTTTCAATAGCATTTCTTCCAGGTACCGACACCTGAATCAACGGGAACTACCAAGAAAGGGAACTATTTGGAGGTGAGTCCATTGGGTGAGTCCAAAATGCGTAGGGTAGTCTGGAAATGCTTTCTCAGAAAATCCCAGCTTTTCCTTCTCCTAAGTTCTTCAGCTGAGGAACATAGGCCCGCCCTGAAGGTGGAGGATGATGTCCTTTACTTCAGTCCAGCCGATGACAGATGCTAGTCACATCCACAACACTCCTTCACTACGGCATCTGGATTACTGCTTCTTTGAATGACAGTGCTGCAGCCCAGCCACACTGACCCATGGCCCTGACCTCCACCAGACAGGAATCCCAACCCTGAGAACTGCGGTGCCAGGAAGGGCTTTATCTTGAACAACAAGTCTTACCCTTGACCTTCACCCACAATGGCGTTTACCTGTCCAGCGCAGCAGCATCGCCCTGCAGGTGCCAGGAGGTAACTGGAATCGGCAGACAGAGTGTAATAACCCACGTGAGGTGGTTTGACTAGGAAGAGAGGCTGTGGGCAGAACTTCTTATGTCTGACTATAATCAACGTCCTCCCCCATGACCCCTTGTTCAAAGAAGGGACGTGCTGCCGGCCCTCGTTCAGTCTCTGGTGGCAGGTATACAGGGGCTCTGGGTGCCTCCCTGCTGGGGAAGTCACATCGCTGTATCTCACATCTCGCCTGACAAGACACCTGCTGCTGGGTGCACCTTTGTCTCCTAACACTGCCATAAAAATAAAAATAAAAATAAATCACAGCAATGGCGTGGCTTAAAACTTGAATCTATTGGCTCCCAGTTTGGGGTTTAGAAGTCGGAGGTGGAGGGGTTGAGCAGGCTGCCTCACTTCCAGGAGTGGACAGAGCTCTTCTCCATCCTCCTTAGCTTCCAGTGGTTGCTGTCACCCCAGCTCTAATCGTGCCTCCCCCATCAGATGGAGTTCTCTTGATCTGTCTCTTCATTTGTTTCCCTACTGGGTCTAAAGGTCCAACTTCCCCTTGTTCTGTAAAGACATGAGTCATTGAATGAGAGCCCTTCCAATGCAGTATGACCTCATCTTAACTTGATCCCATCTATAAAGTCTTTATTTCCAAATAAGGTCACCTTTACAGGTAGTGGGTTGGGACTTCAGCACATCATTTTCAGGAAAAGAATTCAATCCACAACGGGCTCCCGCCAACGTAGGAAGGCATCTTTTGCAGACAGGTTACAGTTTTTCCCTTGACCTCATGTTGCCTTTCACACAAAAACTCCACTTTATTCTACTGAATGTGACTGTTGGAGCTTTATTTTTTCTAGAAGTCTCTCAGAATCCCCCAAATCAGGCTGATTAACAGTGGGGAAGCCCTGACATGTGGCAAGCACTGTGAATCTTCTCATCCATATGCCACATTTTTATTCGGACACAACCTTGTCATTATTTTAGCACTTCCATGCACAGAAGAGACAACTCAAAACCTCGAGAAGGTCAAGCAAAAGAACTGTTGACAATATATTGAAAGTTAAGCTGTTCCTTGTCTTTAAAAGAAAGACCTTAAACTATTTCAGGGAGTTAATCCCTGGGAACCCCCAGCAACTAGCTGGATGTGCATCTTCTCCTCTGCATTCATACAGAGCTCTTTACACAGGCTTCCAGAATCAGAGCTGGGCCTGAGTGCTCACATACCTGAACTCAAGTACCTCATCCTTGTGCTCATCCTTCCAAAATTTGGGAGGGATTACAATTAAGTGATCAGACTACACTTACTTATGAGTATGAGAGGTTCCTATGAGAACATGCTATTCTAAGTTCCAAATATAAGAACAAGAGAATGAGATATAGGAAAAATGAAAGAGAGGGGAAGGTATTCAAGTAAGAGACAGGTAGTGACTGACACAGAGAGAGAAAGAGAAAAGGAGAAACAGGGGCACCCAGAAGAAGGAGTGGAAATGAGAGAGAATATGACAGAATTCAAGGCAATGATGTTCTTAGGAAAGAAAGCTTTGTGAAAACAATCAAGCCTGGTGGGAGAACTTCCTACCAAACAGCTCTCTCTCCCAAGGTTGTTCTCAAAACAGGATTAATCTATTACTAAAGGCAGGGAGGGACCTGTGGCAGACACAGACTTGACAGCCCGACCCAGCCACAGCTTAACTTTCAATGCCTTGGCACTGAACGCTTGGCATATGCAGAAGACAGCTCTGGCAAGGGTGACCCAGGTGACTTTATGTTCAGATGCGCTGAATCAGCATTCATTGCGGTCCCCACAGTATATCACCTAGTGCATCCTTCTGGACAAGTCCACATGAAATCAGGAGGCTTGGAGACTGGCTAAGCTGATTGGCTTTATTCTAGGTACCACAGACCAAATGAAACCAGAGTTTTAGATGAAACTAGGTTCTCTGCTTCACCACATTTTGTCTCATGAATTTGAAGAATAAAATCCATGGACAATCATTGAAAACAAAAACGTTTTCAGTGGAGTAGGATTTATTTGAGTGAGAAGAAATACAACTCTTTCAAGGTGAGAGGGGAAGTGATAGTGAGTTTTTCCACTTAAATGTCCTAGTCCAGAGGTTGATATAGCTTCTGGGTAGGGGTGGCACACAGATTAGATATCATGGAGAATGTACATGTAATGTTTTATTGTTAATATTTTCCTCACTCTGTTAAAGGACAATTTATTTGATGATACTTGTTAAAGCACAAGAAGAAAGACCTCCATCCCAATTATAGCAGTTGAGTTTTGCTGTGAAGGAGAAATGCTGGGCTCAACTTAGAATACAGCATAGGTGAGTGAGAATTTATAGGAAGGAGCGTAGCACAGTAAGGGGGTGTCAGTCAGGTGTTGTTGTTGTTGTTGTTGTTGTTGTTGTTGTTACCACTGTGACAAAAGATCTGGCAAGAAAAATTTTACAGAAGAAAAGTGTATTTGGGACTCATGACTCCAGAGGGCTCAATCCATAGATGACCAACTCTTGGTGGAAGGGTGTGGGCAGAGAGGGAGTAGCACAGGACTTGGCAACCAGAAAACAAAGAGCTCTGCTCACCAGGCACAAAATAGAAACTCCAGATGCATGCCCCAGCAACCCACCTTCTCCAGCCACACCCTATCAGCCAAGGCTCTCCACTCATTTAACCTGTTCAAGTGGATTAATCACTGATTAGGTTAAGGCTCTCATAAATCAATCACTTTACCTCTGAGCTTTCTTGCATTGTCTCACACATGAGTTTGGGAGAGATAATACCCATCTAAACCATTATAATGGTCAAACCAACCTAACAGGATTCTTGCTGAAGACAGGCAATGTGGTCATCAGATGCCATCTGGGAGATTCTGGAGGATGATGAGAAACCTGATAAGATATTGAGAGTGATTAGATAGCAAGAGTGGGATGCAAGATTTTTTTATATAATTGCATTTTGCTAGAAAGTACACAGAGGTTCAGAAGTCTGGCAAGAATCTTTGTCAGTCCTCCTCTTATTCAAGATAATAAGAGTCTATCTTCTTTCTTTTGAACACTCTAAGTCCATTTTCTCATTCAATATCCTTTTGCTCATTAAGTAACAGCCGGATTTTCTGTTGGAACTTAAAAGTGGAGGACATTTGCTAAATCGTGCTATGAGTCAGGCATTAGCCTCTTCAGAAGGAGGGGCACAGGCAGCAGCAAAGTGGTGCATTTTCCTGGTTTGCAGTTTGAATGTCACAAAATCTGTCCGTGGTCAGCTGTTCTGATGATTCCTTGGCAGCCCATGCTGCGCTGTCCTGCTTCTGCTCACAGGGCTTAGGAGAAGACAGTTTAATTTCAGCAGTTCTAAGTCAGGGGAGTGGGAGAAAATTGGAAACATCATTTTGGAGAGTTGTAGTCAGCTATTGGAAGGAACTAGAAGAATTAAGGACTCGGTTCAGTTTGTAAGTAACAAAGCCTCAAATTCGATTAGCAAGGCCAGATCTTACTTAATTAGAGGTGCACTGTAGTTGTCTGTTGGGACATATATTTTCACTCTAAAGCATCGTCATTTCTACCAACGATAATCAGGAGGCTGACTTAAAGGCAAAATAAGCTTACTGTGGTTACACTTGGCCTTACTTCCAGAGTCCAGCAGGAATACTGATCAACCACTTAAGCTCTTTCTGAGCTTGCTTTGCTGGAACCTTTCATAAGAAACCTCATTTGGATTTCTGAAAGCCTCTGTAGGCCAGAAACATAAGCCAAGTTCTTGCAGAACACCTTTTAGAGCCTTTTTCATGAATGTCTTTGAAGAGGAAGAAACTTTGTGCTATAACTGCTTGTCAACACTTTCAAAGAAGACTCAGGATAAACCACAATTGTCCTTGAACAACTCAAGACTAACAATGGCCATGGTAAAGGTCTGAGGACTGCTCAGGAGGTGATGCAATTGGCAAGCAGACCTGTTGTTATTTCTGTGTTAAACAACATTCTTCATGTAATTTGACAAAGACCAAATTCTGGGTTTGCACCAGTTTGTACTGAAGCTAATTTCTTAAAAAGACTTCTAAATGAATCCATTCAATCTCAGCCAATTTTGACCACACAAGGTAAAATTTCTTTTCCAAGATTCCTTTTTCCATAAAAGTTTAGCCCAGCAAATAATCCTTGTCAACTCTCTCACATTTCAGAGACCCTGCCCCTCTAGCTTTCCAGTTCCACATGGTCAAAATAGCAATAACCACTTTGACAAGAGGTTCAGTCCCCAGCTTTAGTCGATGAGGCCAGAGAAATGCACTAGATCAGTTTATTCCAGGAATCAGAGGTTTTCCACACAAATATGGATTTGGAGCCAAGAGATTCCTGCATTAACCTCGTCTCTGAAAACGGAGATGCAACTTAACAAGACTCACCAGCAAAAAAATAAAATAAAACAAAACAAAACAAAACAAAACCCTGATGTTTAGGAAATCTATTTTATCAGTCTGCAGTTGAAGCAGAAGAACCAGGGAGAATTTTCCATATTGACAAGAAAGCCCACACCCTTTTATGTCCAATACCAGGGTCACCTGCATACCCTTACCATGTCATGAATCCTCTCCCATTTTCCTGCATGATTAAGAGAGCTACATTTGAAACTTGCAGCCCAAAGTATCTGAACCAATACTTGAAGAGAAGAGACCACTCTGCCCTGGTGAGAGGGCTGCCCTTGGGGTCAGGGAGCCTGGAATCCCGTTCTGCCCTGTTGCTAATTAGCTGTGTGACCTCAGGCCAGTTACTTCACATTTCTGTCTCCTGTGCTCAGTGGAATTGAGAGTACCAAACTCATACTGTGCTTGGGGGATTACATAAGGGAATGTGTCTCAGATGCTAAGTTGTTTGCTGGGAACTCAAGAGGGTTAGCTCTGCCCTTGTTAGTGCGGCCACCAAGCACATTCCTGATTCATAAGCCCTTAAAGCTCAATAGCCATGCTCATAGAACAAACCAGAATTCACATCTCTGTCCTCTCTCACAAACCAGTCTTCGCACTGCTGCTGGGTCACACTGTTAGCTCTGATCAGGTCACTGGAAAGGAAGCGGTCAGTTCCTGATCCACTCGGTGCTGGATGGTGTGGAACCAGCTCACTAATCCCTCTGTGCCTGATTTCCTCGCATGGGGGTTGGGGAGGACAGCGATACCTGCCTTGGAGATGATTAAAGGACTGCCTGATCAGCACCCAGACACGGTTGGCGTGGTGCCTGGCACAGGGAGGTGGCCGGTGGACATTGGCCACCATGACCCTTGCTCTGCTGTGGGAGCTCCCTCCACCCCGAGCCCCAGCGGGTGAGTCTGCAGGAGCTGGAAGCCAGTTTCCCTCATCTGTGGTGGCCAGAAAGACCTCTACTGCCTCCAAGGTGGTGGTGCCAACTGGCTTGAAGCAGGTTCTGCCTGCTCTGCGACCTCCACAGGTCCTCAGGGCAGCTCGGAGCTTCTGGGGTCCACCTGATCATCTCACCTGGATAGGCTCAGCTCTGTTCTGGACAACCAGGGTCTCTGTACTCACATATCAAGGTCAAGCCCAAACAGGGTCTTTGATCCCTGCCTCTCTCTGAGGGAAGGCGGTCTTCCCTTCCCCACCCTCTGGGCTTCTATCAGAGCAGTTTCCAGAGTCTCCTTCGGTCTGCAGTCTGCAGCTCCGCCTCTGATGGAATGCTGCCAAATCCAGGTCCATGCTCCGCCCACACAGGCCCCTGTGCATGGCAAAGCTTACTGTGCCTCTGGGCAGCTCAGAGCCTGCCCTCTGGACAGACAAACACCAAACCTTTCAGCTTTTCCAACTCTTCTCAGTACTCAGTCACAAACACTTCTGAAAGAATGTTTGTTGTTGCAGAGGAAGGACATGATCAGGGTTCACCAATGATCCTCTCCAGGCTCATGGGATCCGTCCCATCTGTAAGGTGGCCACTCACCACTGTGCAGTGGGGTCAGAGCTCTGTCTCTGAGCTGGTCAGAGATCCCGGAAGCTGCAGGGAGTGAGGATTGCCTCCAGTGAGCAGCCAAGTTCTGCTCCCACCTCTTTCCTCAGAATCCTCCCCTGCCCACTCACCTATTCCGCTCATTTTCTGAGTTGTCTATCATAGGCCTGTCTTGACTCAGGGCTAACGAGTCCTTCCAACCCTGGACATGCAGTGTCTTGGCCTGTCTTGAGGTTGAGAGTCTCCTTTCCATGACTGTGTTCCAAGTAGCACACACATTTCTCAGAACACATCTGTGATTGATTGATTTCACAGCCTCCCTCTCCACAACCTGTGCAATGACACTTTATAGCAGCTCCCAACCGGGGCAGAATGGATGTCCCACTCCTTCACTTTGAGCCAGTCTCCACATTCGTTTTTGGCAAAACACAAAAACAAAACATTACCAACAGCAACAATAAACACACAAACACACACACACATCAGAATAACGTGTGAGTGTCAGACCTTGAGAAACAACACCTGTCTCTGCGCTTTCTCAAACCCCCACCTGGGCTGCCCCAGGTCAGTTTCTGCCAACCTGCCCAAAGGAAAGGCTTCAGGAAGCAGAGTGAAGGCAGAAAGACCAGACCTCCATCAGCAGAACCAGGCACCCATGGGGCCAGAGCTCAGTGCTAGTGCCTTGTTCCTCTTTGCTGAGATCAGCAAACTGGATCAAATTAATCCTAACATTATGCATAACTAAAAAAATTAATTTTTGAAAAAAATGCCCACTTTTTTAAGCTACAAATTTTGGGGTGATTAGTTACTTATCAAAAGCCAGTTGGTATACTATCTCTTAGCATTTTTTTCTGTAAAAGAGTAAAATGGAAAACAATGCTTATCATACATGCTATTTTCGATACATATAAGGCAATGCCTATGAAATAGTGTACCTAAAGCACGTAGTAGGCACTCCACAAACTGCTAATTTCAAATTAATTCTGAAATTCTAGAAATTTTTCTCATTCTTGTTTTGGGTAATTTGAGGAACAATGGCATCCCTACCGAAGTAAATATAGGATGGAGTTCTAGACCTCAGCATTTGGCCTAAATTATAGACTTCGAAGAGTACGCGTGTGGATGGGTGATCGGCACACTCCGACTGCAGGGGAACTGGCCTGAACGGTGCTGGGGCTCTTCCGCTGGCTGCTCGCTGATGGATCCACCATGGCCCAGGGAGTGTGTGCAGATCAACGCGGAAGACCAGCAAGTCTCCAGGAGCGCCTTGGCTGGCCTTCTGGTTGTGCTCATCTTGGAAGAAGGCGCCACCATAAGCCCCGCCATGTGGCTTGGCTCCCACACTTTTCCTCTGAATATGATTAATTGCTCTCTAAATAATAAAAGTCTTCCAGGAACAATAGAAGGCAGCTACTACAGATTGTTCATACATATTCAGCCGAAGCCGCTGGGAAGTCAGCCTCCCAGGAGGGCTCGGAGCTGGCACTGGAAGTGAGTGAGAAACCAACTCAGACATAAGACTGCAGAATACTGTTTACCTGCGCGAGCTGGGGGGAGCATTTGGAGCATCAGGCTTGTGTCAGCCTGGACGCTGGAAGAGGGTCTGGACCTGCTGGCGAGCCTCTTCCTGTCTGTGGCCACTCAGGTGCCACTCAGGGGTCTAGTGCAGGATCACTCAGGCCATCCCAGCACTTTCTCGTTTCCCTTTTGACTTCACAGGTTCCATCCACCCATTTAGAAATCATTTGTTGTCCCTTTAGGTGCTGGGAAAAACAAAGTAAGAGACTCCGGTCCATCTGCTGTCAAGAAAACCACACTCCAAAGAGGAGAACAGAAACCCAGGGAGGATCTGCAAGTGCCAAGAGAAGCTGGTCAGGGATGGCGAGCGGGGAGAGGAACAGATGGCCAGAGCCCATGTGGGCTGGGACCTTGAGCCGGGCTCTTGGAGGAGGGTAAGCATCTTCCACGTGAGAAGGGAGCCAGGAAAGCCCATGCCTCGGTGGGGTGGCCTGGCCACAGTGAAGGACTACCTTGGGTGAGCTGGGTGAGTGAGAAGCTGCAGCAGTCAGAGCTGACTGTGAACTTGTGGTTCAGGGCTCCAGGAAAACGCAGACCTCCCTCTGTTTCACTTTGGGTTTACTCTGGCTGAAGTTTGGCAAGAAGAAAAGGCTGCAGAGAGCATTGGAATGCTAATCTGTCTGAGTCCTTGGGGACCTGGGGGACAAAAGAAGCCTCCAGCCTGCGGTTCTGGTGCTGCCTGGCTGTGCAGACTCCTCCCCTTGGGTCAGCACCAGGCTTTCTGGGGCATGCGCCCTTTAGTTCCAGACATTTTTCTGGGAAAGAAGAGGGTCTGTATAATCCAACTGGAGTCCTTGGAGTTAGGAAAATATGAGAATCATGTTTTATTTAGGATTTTCAAAGTTTTGAGGAAAGTACAAAGAGAAGAGCCAGCAAATAGCAGAGAGAGGTAAAAAGTGGCAGGAAAGAATGAGGGAGGGTGGGGAGACCCAGACAGTCAACCCCGGAAGGTTGGGTTGACTCTGGAAGATTCTTGATTTAAGTCTTCATCTGGAGGTAAATAGGGAGCCTACATCCTGGGAACAAATCTTTACTCCTCACACTTCAGATAGAGCCCTAATATCCAGAGTATACAAAGAACTCAAAAATTAAACAATAAGAAAACGAATAACCCAATCAACAAATGGGCCAAGGACCAGAACAGATGCTTCTCAGAGGAGGACATGCAATCAATCAACAAGTACATGAAAAAATGCTCACCATCTCTAGCAGTCAGAGAAATGCAAATCAAAACCACCCTAAGATACCATCTCACTCCAGTAAGATTGGCAGCCATTCTGAAGTCAAACAACAACAAGTGCTGGCGAGGATGTGGGGAAAAGGGTACACTTGTACATTGCTGGTGGGACTGCAAATTGGTGAAGCCAATTTGGAAAGCAGTATGGAGATTTCTTGGAAAGCTGGGAATGGAACCACCATTTGACCCAGCTATTCCCCTTCTCGGTCTATTCCCTAAAGACCTAAAAAGAGCATGCTACAGGGACACTGCTACATGGATGTTCATAGCAGCACAATTCACAATAGCTAGACTGTGGAACCAACCTAGATGCCCTTCAATAGATGACTGGATAAAAAAAAATGTGGCATTTATACACACTGGAGTATTACTCTGCATTAAAAAATGACAAAATCATAGAATTTGCAGGGAAATGGATGGCATTAGAGCAGATTATGCTAAGTGAAGCCAGCCAATCCCTAAAAAACAAATGCCAGATGTTTTCTTTGATATAAGGAGAGTAACTAAGAACAGAGTTGGGAGGAAGAGCATGAGAAGATTAACATTAAACAGGGGTGAGAGGTGGGAGGGGAAAAGGAAAGAGAAGGGAAATTGCATGGAAATGGAAGGAGAACCTCATGGTTATACAAAATTACGTACAAGAGGAAGTGAGGGGAAAGGGGAAAAAAAACAAGGGGGAGAAATGAATTACAGTAGAGGGGGTAGAGAGAGAAGATGGGAGGGGAGGGGATGGGGGATAGTAGAGGATAGGAAAGGCAGCAGAATACAACAGACACTAGTACAGCAATATGTAAAACAGTGGATGTGTAACCGATGTGATGCTGCAATCTGTATACGGGGTAAAAATGGGAGTTCATAACCCACTTGAATCAAAGTGTGAAATATGATATGTCAAGAACAATGTAATGTTTTGAACAACCAACAATAAAAATTAAAGAAAAAAAAATAACATTTATGAAGAACCTATTTCTAAGGAATGTCCCATTCACAGGTGTTGGGGATTAAGACTTCAATTTTGAATTTTTGAGGGAATAAAATTTAGCTCTTAATAGGCAGAATTATAATAAGTTAAATATTATTTAAAAAAACAAAGAAAAAAAATGAAGCCATACATTTTGCATTTGAATTCAGGAAACTCGATTCTAATCTAGTTCCTGTGTCGTAATCGAGGGAGACCCTAGTCAGAATGAAAGGACCATCTTTGTTTACATTTGTAATATCCGGGACATAGGATCACATGTGAATCTCTCAGAACACGACACTTGTAAGGAGCGCCCCGGGGAGGAAAGTGTTCGCAGATATTGTGGAACACATTTTATAACTTAAGTATCTCTTCCATGTAAAGCATCACAGTACAGAATTTCCTAAAAATAAAAGTTGACTTTTTTATATGAAAAAAAAAAAGAAACTCCCGGCTTGTGAATAAAGCCTGGAGATGCCCATGTGGTGGGCAATAATTTAAATGTACCCTTTTCCTGTGACAGAAATTCCAAACCTTAAGCATGTGGAGCAGCTCTAGCTCTTCCCCGGTGCAGACAGGCAACGTAAGTAAGTGACTGAATGTTCTGCCTTCAGCACCTCTTTCACTGAAGAGCAAAAACTGGATTTTAAGGATATCCTGTTAAACAATTCAAAGTTTCCTCCTCCTCCTCCTCCTCCTCTTCCTCCCCCTCCCTTTCTCCTTCCCCTTCCTCTCCACCTTCCCCTTCCCCTCCCCGTTCTCCTTCTTCAGCTTGCTTAAAGTCGCTACCTTATCCCATTCTCCCTCTGATTCCATGTAAGTTCCCCAGGGCCAAAGCCTGGGTGGGAAGGTGTTACGCTGTTGACCGGTGAGGAGTCCTTGCTTCCCCAATGTTGAAGAATAACACCAGAGAAGCACGCCGAGGCCAGGTCAGAGTGGAAAGTAGAAGTTTATTAAAGGACAGCAGAAAAGACTTCTCCCGGAGGAAGAAGGGGACCCAAGAGGTGGAATCCGTGGAAGTGCGGTTGTCTCCCCTTCTTATAGTTCCTTCAGTGATGGAATGTAGGTGGGCAGGCCCGAAGGGTGGGGCACAGGTGGGTCAAAGAAGTAATCTGGGCAGGAAGGACTTTTGGGTCAGCATCTTCAAGTTTGCTGGGAGCTGTTCATTAACACTTCTTTGGGATGGGCTCTGCGCCTTGGGGACATTAACATTCCAGGAGTTGTTCAGCTTTTCCCGGACTTCATTCCCAACATGGCCTCCATTTTGGATCTTACTTGATATTAGACCTAATTTACCTAACTACACTGACCACCTAACTTTAAATCAAAGGTGCTAGGTGTTCAGGTGTCAGGGTCCCTTCTCAGAGCTCAGTGGATTTCCATGTGACAGCTGACCCCTGGTTACTGGCACCTGGACCCTCTGGCATTGCAGAGATACATGTTTCCATTGTCCCCCACCCGGGCCAATTCCTCTCTGCCAGGAGGGCAGCCCACATTTACTCAAATCCATGGGTGGCAACCAGAACTCAAGATTTCCAGGATGGATGGGAATCACAACATCTTGACTCCAGTCTCCAGCGCATGAGTGGAACCTCTCTCAGGCTAACAGGAAAGGCAAAGGGGACCTTCCTCCTTCCTTAGCCTTCTGCTGTCCAATGCCTCTGTCAGAATGGAAGTTGTTTTCACTATTAGGTTACTGAAAAACTTGAGATGCAGAAACAACAACACGTGTCCAAGTTCACTAAGCCAGTGAGTAAACCAAGCACTTCACATGGGGTCTCCTGACTTCCTGATACTTGGGCTTCTCTAAACCTTTGCTAGGGAATACTCAATTGCTCTAAGGTTAGGAATTCTTCCTCATTACCTTGTCCCTAAGTTTTGCTTCTGGAAGGAAACACAGACACTCATTCAACCAAGCATTTATGGCCCTCTAGCTGCACAAATGCTGTGCTAAAGATGAGGTGAGAGGGATAAAGAGACCAGCCTCCAACAACATAGTCTCCACTGCAAACAAACAAAAGACAGTTCGCAGGATCCAGAGCTTCTGCGAGGCATGGAGATAAAGACTGGACGTTTTAAAACTGTTTGTCCCTGGGAACTGTCACTGTGCTCCCCGTGAGCATGGCTCCTCAGGGCCTCCAGCTACTGTCTGAACGGTTACTCTCATAAACCTCAGGCTAAAGGGACCCTAGGAGTCAATGTTGGCATCCCAGTCAGAGAAGGTCAGGCCCTCAGCAGGTGAAGTCTGCACATAACTGAGGCCAAGGCAAGGCTTCGCAGTTCTGTGCCAGAGGGACTGTTATCAGGGAAGTTTGGGTGCTCGTGTCTCACGTGTTTTGACCACAGTAGCAGCAGGTGCACAAGATCTGCGATGAGGATGGTGAGGGAAGGAAAGTCAGACCACACAGTCAGAAACCAGGGTTGGCCTCTAGGGCTGTCAACAAATTAAGCAAAGGCAATTCTTGAACAGGAGGGGGCGCTAGAGGGCCACAGCAGGAAAGTGAAAGTGGGATTGGGTCAGGGCGCAGGAACCAGAGCCGGAAGACCTAGGAAGGATTTAGGTACCCTAGTTGGGAGGGACAGTAGGGGGTGGCCATGGTACACCAGGGAGATGAATCTGGCAATGCCTTGGATTAGTGTGGTGGGGCTACAGAGCAAAAATGCCATGAGTGGTTTGTAAAACAGGAATTTCTTTTCTCGTTGTTCTGGAGGCTGTAAGTCCAACCCCAAGGTGTCTGGCGTGTTCTGAATCCTCTCTCTAGCTTGCCAGTGGCCTCCTTACTGTGTCTGCATGACCCTTTCTTATGTGCATGTTCCTGGTGTCCCTGGTGTGTCTAATCTGCTCTTCTCATAAGGACTGCAGCCTGATGGGCTCAGGGACACCCCGCCAGTCTGCCTTTACCCCCATTGCTCCTGCAAAACCCCCGACACAGTTATGTTCTGAGGCTCTGAGGGTTAGGGCTTCCACATCTTGGAGGCACAATTGCAAGGGTCACAGGCAGGAGAAGGAAGAGATGCCTGAGACGAAGGGGAGTGAAAACTGCCAGGGACAGTGAGGGAGGGACAGAAAGGTGGCCGGGAGGCACGGACAGGGCACAGCTACCAGAGGCATGTGCGTGGGGCAACGTGTGGAGATGCCCTCAAAGGCACGCCAGCCACCAGCAGGTCAAAAACGGCACACGAGATGGGAGCAACCACCACGAGACTCTCCTTTGCCCGGGAAGCAAATGCTCCAGGTTGCCCAGTTTCTAGGAGAACTGAGGTCACAGACACCTTGGATTTGGACTTCAGCCATTAACCCCAATGAAATCAGCCTGTGGTTCCCATGAACCGCTGAGCAGGTCCGAGAGGAAACGGAGGCCCGTGCCAGTTCCTGGACAGTGCGCGTGCCCTAAGGACCCCACTGATGACAGAAAGTGGGAGCTCGCCCAGCCCTTTCAAAAGAAGCAAGTGCAGAGATTCTGAGGGACATTCCAGAGGCCCAGCCAGGACAGAGCCCGTTTTGTTCTTTAGATGGTTTTAGTGAACTCCATTCTCCACTGGGGAAGATGGGCTTGGGAACCAAAACTAGGAACTGGGAATTTTCAGTCAGGCAAAGTGGAGACTCATTACGTGGAACCTGAGGGGACCTGGCCACATCGGTGCCGTAGTCCACAGAGGAGAGGGTCCTGGCTTTGCTTAGAGTCCATGCAGACGGTAAGAGTCAGGGTGGAGGATGCAGCTCAGTGGTAGAGCACTTGCCAAGCATGTGTGATCTCCTAGACTCCTTCCTCAGCACCACAACAAGAAAAAAGATAGATAGATAGATAGATAGATAGATAGATAGATAGATAGATATGCACACATTTATATATAAAAAATGCTGGGGAGACCCATGGAAACCAAATGACTATAAGTGCTTTAAGGCACTAAACTTTTGCTAATTTGTTAGGCACTAACAAAAATCTAAAAATCTAATGTGCCTACCAATCATCAGGGGATCCCTGAGATTCATCCTAACTAGTCTCAGGCAATGCAAATTTGCCACTCTAGAATCAGATCTGCAGCAAACACTAGTTAGATGCCTATTGAGAGAGCTTCCGATTCTATGGTTACAACCAGCCAGGGAAGAAAACAGCATGGGAGTCGGAGGAAAAAAATTGTCACCAGTTGCAAATATCTAAACTGATTTTTGCAATTTCACTAAAAACCGAATAATTATATTGAGCAAGTTTAAATGCATGTGGAAGTCGTTCACGGGAGTCATTTTCAAGGAATACATAATGCTGTGCAGGAGGAAGGAAAGGGCCAGTGATGAAATGAGTGTTGGGAAGAAAAATGCTGCAAACTTCCTGCTTTGCCTACGTATTGCATATGCAAGGGATGGGTCCTGTGCAGGGTTGACCTGCTGCATAAACAAGCTGAGCATTCTGAGCAACAGGAGAGTCCGCCAGAAATGAGGGGCCACTCTTTGTCACAACGAAAGTCTAAAACACCGGAGCCTCTGGGGGACACCTAATGCTCATTATTGTTTAATGTTTAATTTATCAGGATTAACTTGTGGTCTAACTCCTGCTCTTCCCACTTCTGGGGGGACATACCATGCCCTATTCCATGTGGCCCTGCTTTGCAATTGAGACCTTCATCTTTGGGGCTTCAGGGCACCCCCTCCAAATGTGACTTCAAGGAGAAAATTCATAAGAGTTGACAGAGTTAGATGACGAAGGTTCTTCGTAGGAAAAGTGAAGGAGACATTGATTTTTAACAGAGCATCCTAGGGACAGATAGGACAGAGGAAGAGAGAGGAGCAGAAGGCAGTCGGCAGAACCCAGGAGTACCACAGGAGACTGAAGAGGACGTGAGCCAGGAAGCACAGAGAGTTCAGTCATGCCTAGCTTCTGAAGTGCCACCACAATGGGGTGACTGGGTGCTGAATGCATTCTCAGCTGGGAACCGAGGACAAATGGCACTTTGCCCACCACAATGCATTACAGGCCCAAGCCCAGTGTGTCCAAAACCCACCGCCTTGGGACGGTTCCCCTTTAAGCCTGCGTGGGCTGCCCCCTTCCCCACAGTATGCATTTTTTTGCAGGTGCATATGCTTGTATTTTGCAAAACAGAAACTTGCTTTGTTGTAACTTTCCCTCTTTTTTGTCCTCTTCATTGTCTGCAGCTCCTAATTGGTATTTGTAATAACTCCCAGTTTAGTATCATCTGCAAGTTTCATTAACATGCTGATTGCTCCTTTGTCATTAATAAAAACATTAAATTATTATTTAACATTCATTGTGCACCAACAATGTATTAGAGTTGTGCAGGATATAAGAGCGGATCCCGCTCTCTCTGCAACCTCATTTTCTTGTCCCTGAAAAGTTCTCAAATAGCTGAGCACAGAGGAGTTTTTGTCCTCCTCCTTTGTGGACCCCAAGGGAGGCCTACTTCAGGATCTTTTGTGCTGGGTGGAGTCATCAAGCAAAATCCCTGGAGCTTCTCTCTCCTGAGAGTGAGTTTTGTTTCCCAGCTGCTCACCTCTCAGCTTTTGCTCTTGCCATTGATCAACAATTTATACCCTTTCAGTTTCACCCCATGCCCAGGCTTCAACCATATGGATGAGCATTTATTTGCTCATTCAAGCAGCAAACATTAATTGAACATTAACTGCTTGGCCACCATGCAGCTGTTCTGGAAATGCCACCCCTTCATGCCTCTGTGCTTTCCCTTCCTTGCCCTGCTGCTGCCGGAAGTGCAACTCCTCCCTAACTGCACAGGGCACCTTCCGAACTTGCCCTGATGCAGGGACAGTTTTCATGCATGCTTCCTCAGGTCCCAAAGCCCTCCCGCATCATCCCCCACAAGAGTACCATTGTTTGCACCAAATCCTCCTGAGCTCTGCAGCTCTGCACTCTGCTCATCATAGGCTTCTGCAGAGCAGGTGTCTGCTGGGGAGTCCCTGGCCACTGTGCCTGGGCATTATCCCCTTCACACTCCTACTGACCTCAGGTTAAGCCCATCTTCTCTGCAATGGGCTCAGTGCACCTCGACAGCTTTACTTTCAGGGTTTTTAATTTTGTTCTGGCTCGTTTCTAGTCTATTTCAAATTGTGGGGAGTGTCGATTTCCAAGGTGGTCTTGTCCTACCAGGACAGATTAGGACAGGAGCCCACGCTGTGCAGTCCCTCCCTCAGTCCCAGCCAGGCTGCACCTAGCCATCTGCTCCCAGCCAGCCACCCCCCGCACCCCTCTGGCCACCATGAGTCACCCTTGACAAGCAGTGGCCTTGGCCTCTTCCTAAGCCCTGTGTTCATTTCTGCAGGCTGCAGGGTTGGACTGTGACCTGTGGTCTACCAGTCACTTATTATTGGGTAGAGTCTTAATGATTCTGAGTCTTAGTTTCCTCACCCAAGTAAAGAACTGTGGCATTAAGGGTGTCCTCCTTCCTAGGATGGTTGTGGGAATCCTCCTCTGAACAGAATGTTTACCGAGGATGTGCACTGCCTCTCCTGCAGCGGGTACCCTGTCCCCTGTCCTGCAGCGGGCACCCTGTCCAGCCTAATGCGGTCCAGAACCCCTGGGGGGTGGTCCTCCTGTGGTCACTGGGGGTGGGAGTGAAAGGTGTGTCTTCTGATTTAAAAGAATCTCTGGTTTCATTGTGTCTGAGAGCCGCCTCCCCTCAGGATGCCTGGCCTTTTCTTTCTTTCTTTTTTTTTTTTTTTTTTTTTGGTTTATGGAGCTGGTGTGGAAGCCGTAGGAGTGGGGGCTTCTGTTTTCAAGTGGGATTTTTATCTTCAGACAGAACATAGTTTAAACTCTTGCAGGGCCAGAAAA
This sequence comes from Spermophilus citellus, assembly GCF_964194105.1. Classification (NCBI taxonomy): domain Eukaryota; kingdom Metazoa; phylum Chordata; class Mammalia; order Rodentia; family Sciuridae; genus Spermophilus; species Spermophilus citellus. Next base: position 112,326,266 of record NC_138193.1, read on the forward strand.
CAAGCGGCCTACATAACTGAAGGATGTCTCTGCAGGTCAGTAGGTGCAAATCAAGAAGGTGTGGGGAGAGCTGGCAGGAAGGCTGGGTCAGGTACACCTGGGCCCCCGGTTCACTCTGCGGCATGGGGCCGCCCCAAGCCCATTTTCTTATTATAATCTGAAGATAATGACTTGCAGGCTTGTGAGGCTTAACAGGCCCCTTGGAAAGGAGAAAGCCAGGTGATCGCTATTAGAAACCTCCCGGTTCTAATCCGGATTTCTCCCCAACTGAAGTGAGGCTCTCCCTCTCTGCCGTCTGCACACCCTCATCTGAAGTTTAATCGTCTTCCTCGTTTATTTAGCTGAACAACCCCATCTGACTGGCCAGGCTCCCACACACTCACCCACACTGCGGGCAACAGGAGCCAGTTCTTTCATTTGACAAGTGTTCAGCAAGTCCCAACTACGTGTCCTACAAGAACACAAGTTGGTGACCTAGAGAAGAAACACCCATGCTTACACTGTCCATTTCCAAGTCCCTGGATGACACTATGGCATGTTCCACAGTCAGGAACTTCCCAGGTTCATGCCCTTCTGGATCTGGGGCCCTTAAAAACTGTTTCGATGAGGTGAGAAACTCTGAGAAGAGCTCATGCTTGCTGGTGCGTCCCTACGTGGTGAAGATGTGAATGTATGCTCTGCAGGATTTCCTCAATGATAAAGAGATCAATAGGATAAGTAAAAACAGATTTTAGAAAGACTCAAATAATTACCCAGGAAATGAGCAAATGACTTTTCAGAGTGCAAAATTAGGATTTTCCCCTATGGAGAATTTTATTCCATTTTTCTTGGTGTTTTATTTACCACTTTGTCATTTGTCCTCAGAAAGATCCCGTGAGGTACATTTTACCCTCGTTTTCAGATGAGGAAACCAGTGCTCCCAGGCTGAGGTTCATGCACAGGGAATCAGCCCCTTGGGCCCAGAATCCAGCCCTCCCCGACGTTGCGGATAGTACCGTGCTCTGTCCTGGTGCCTCGTCTGGCTCCCAGTCAAGGCCAGCTTCCTCAGTGCACACCCTGAGCGACTGGAAGGGGAAGAGCAAGCTGTGACTGGGCAGGGAGCAGTGATCGCCGATCACTCTCTATAGAGCCAAGCTGAGAATGTGACCTGTCCCATGGTCCCAGCCACTTCACAGTCTCCCCAGGGAAGCCTGGGGTGAGGTCAGCATCAAAAGCCACCCTGGGTATAAGAGCCGGTCAGCTCAGTATTGTCCCTTCCTTTCAGGACCCTGTAATTCGAGTTCTTGAGTTTTTTTCTGTTTGAAAACACTGACAAAATATATTTTTTAAATTTTTGGGAAAAAAAATGCTTATATATACACACAAATCCACTTGCAAATAAACAGCAGGATTTTGGGGAGCAATCCCCACCTGCCAGGTTAGCTCGAAGGGATTGAGGTTCAGCCAGTGTGGGGAAGAGTTGCTTCTGAACAGCCCCCAGGTAGCACCCCCAGGCAGCTGGTCCTCAGACTCCCGGGATTGGCCTCCCTGGGACCAGAGTGTCCACTTGTGGACCACATCCCCTCAGAGGGGCTCAGTGGTGTTCCCTCCAAAAGATGTCCCAACCCCAGGGCCTGGGAAGGTGACCTTATTGCAAATAGGGCATTTGCAGATGGTTAAACTAAGAAGAGGTCACCATGGTGGGCCTGGTCTAACTGCACCCTTACAAAGGGACACATGCAGGGAGAAGGCCATGTGAATGTGGCGGCAGAGACTTGGTGATGCATTCACCAGCCAGAAAATGTCACGGATTGCCAGCCATCACCAGAGAAAGCTCTAGAAGGATCCACCCCTGCCCACACCTAGCCCTGGGACTCCCAGCCTTCACACTGTCAGGCAGCAGATAAGCTGCTGTAGCCTCCCAGGCGGTGCGTTTCTTCAGCAGCCTGCGGCAATGAACACGCTCGCCCAGATCCTCTATAGCAAGGGCCACGTTCCTGTGCCTCTAGGAGGCTGGCCTCCAGCACACACTCCATCCCAGCAGATCATGAGGCAAGGGCCTGCGCTGTTGGAGGGACCACTCCCATGAATTCTCTTCTCCGCCCATTTCCATGGCCAACACTTCCTTGTCTGCAAGATCAGCTCACATACGACATCCTCTGCACAGGCCTCTCTGACATCCAGGACTGCAGAATGCCCACATGTGGGGTCCCCAAAGCCTGCTGTGCATTGTCTACTACAGCATTTGTACTACTTACAACAATTGACTGCCTTCTCTGTCCCCTCTTCAGACCAAGAGCCCCCGAGAGCAGTTGTACAAACTCTTTCACCCCCTCGAGTCACCAGCTAAGAAACTGTGCCTCACCCTGTGCCTCAAGTCACTCAGAGTGGATCCTGAAATTTAAATATGGGAGAAGAAACTCTCCCATTCTCTATCCCTGGTCTAGTGTCCTGTTAATGAATGAGGTATATCCCTCCCTGAAGTTTAGCCGGGGCAGATGAAAATCAAGGAAACACCCTGATCTCTGGATTCCCCTTACAATTGGTCCTCTTTATCTGCAGGTCTGCAAGGATTACCTCGAGCAATAGTGCATCGAAAACATTCAGAACAAAATTTAAATAACTCTGTACTGCACATGCAGACTTCTTCCCTGTGATTCTCCCCTAGGCAAAACATCCATTTAGATTTTATTAGGATTTATGAGCAATCTATAGGTAACTTAAAGTACGTGTGGGGGGTTGTGCCCAGGTTTTATGCAAACACTGCAACTTTGTATGCAGGGACTTGGGCATCTGTGGACTTTGGTATCCGAGGGGCTGGTTCCTGGAACCAGTTCCTTGTAGATATTGAAAGATGGCTGAATTTCTTATTAAATAAGAAATATCCATATTTACTTTTTTGCAGCAGAGAGAGAGAATGATCACTGAGTTTATGATGCTCCCTGTAAAACATGGCAGGTTTGTAAGCCCTCATCTCTGGGGCTGGGGTTGGGTGCTTGAGCAGGATGCTTCGCAGGGATGCTTTTCTAGTCTGACACCACAAGGACCCAGAGAATGGTACATGTGGCAACTCAACCCCAAGGAGGCAGATTATTTTGTCATCTGAGAGTTGAGACCACTCCCAAGAAAGAAGATCCCCAATAAAAACGCTGGGTTTACAGAGGGACAGAGCATCCCCCGCCTGGCCAGCCCTCTCTCCCTCCCACCTCTCATCCCAGTATTTCAATCTAGTGGTCAGTCGTCAATTAGGCGTCTACAAAAGATGGAGCCAAGCAGGATTTTAAAAAGTCACCTGTATTCCAGCCAAAACATCTTTAAAAAGAAATCCCTTTGAAAGGGGGACAAACTACGTAAGACACAATACATTTAAAATATGTATTGAAGTTACAAATGAAACTTTTTCCATGTGATTCCAAAGTACAAAACACAACATTGAAAGGCGTCCAAACAGTTCTTTTATACATCACAGTGTTAGTGGCACAAAACGTACTGACATTTCAAAAACACAAACCAAATTTGTTTTTTGTTTTACCACCACTTGTCAAATACATAAAGTATACATGTGCATGGCTCACTCACGCATGCGTTTACACAAGATTCAAACACACCCACGGCAAAGTGAGCAAAGGAAAGACAGGTCAGGCACGTGGCACGTGGCACGTAGCTACCCTGCGCTGAGGGCTCTGGAACTGTGGAAGACAGATTGCGCACACCAGAGGCGGCCAGAGACCAAGGAACTGATGACCAGCGGGCATGCTCCCCAGGGGACGCACCAGCAATGGCGTCTCACGTGGGCCCTTTCGCTCCATTGGGGGTTTTTGGCAATCATCTGTCATAATCCCTTCATGTTGCTTATTTTCATAAGGGCCTGGGTCAATTAAAAGGAAAAAACAAGCTTTGGTATGTTCTAAGGAGACCTTCATGGAGCATTGAACATGCAAAATGTTTTCCCTTGATGATCTGTGATTTACATATGTATATACATATACACACACAGGTGTGTTTATCAATAAACAGTAATCTGAGAAAATACAAAAAGTCCACCCTGGTTCATTCCAACTCCCTCATGTTTACACTACCAAGGGAATTTTTTTTCTTGTAATTTGTTACATAACTTTTGCTTTTTGCAGCCTACATGAAAAAGATAAATTCATCTCGAAGTCATCTTTTCACCTCTGACGTTCGCTCTCCTATGGCAGAATGTGCCATATGGAATATATTGTAAGGAGAATGTGTTCCCTTGGAAGAGGTGCCAGGGGTTCATTCTGCAGTCTGAGCCGCTCCTGGGAGCTGAGGAGGAAGAACTGATTAGGATGTTGCTCATGCAATCAAGGTCTGCCTCAGCTTAGCTGTGAAGTCAATCTCTGCCACCTGAACAGACTTGGTCCCCCAGGACATCTGTGGGGACACAGGACACTTGGCTGAGCCAGACAGAAACCAGGCACCTCTAGTAAAAGCCTGGTGAGATGGTGAGCTGCCCAAGGGCTTCAGGTAGCTACAGGTCAACCCTGGGCCCCCACTGGTCCACCCTGCAGCAGCCCTGGCCTCTCACTAAGGGCCTCTCCCAGTCCCAGGAGTTAAAGGCCTCTCAATGAATAAAAGTACATGCTAGCAGGACATCAAAGAGAAAATCATCTGTGAAAGTGAATGTCACTTTCCAACCAGGACAGACCATGCCGAATAACAGTAATGAGTCCATCTACTGAGTGCAGATAAGACCTAAGTTCACACGGAGGACCATCCTCTCATAATCTATTTACATTTTACATCCAGCATGTGAAGATTGCATTGCTGTAACAAATGGGTATGGCATTCCTTACTAAGAGAAAAGGATTCTGATGAGGGAAATGCTACTTTCAGTATCTTCCGGTGATCTTACTGGCATTTACATAGGGGTGGACAGTTTCACTTTTATATTAAATCACACTGAGCAAACAGAGGCAGGTTTGATACAAAAGCTCAGTGCTTATCTGACTGCCCTGGTGGCCCCAGAATTGCTGTGGTCTGTACCTCACCAAACCACATGCTTTTGAAGCACATTGCACACGAAGGCACAGGATGGTTGGGGCTAGAGATGTGTGTCATGGGGCCAGAGACTCCTCCAAGACAGGACATGCCACCCCTCTAGGAATAAGGGGTCTAGGCTCCCATTCTGGGCTCTAACCCTCCCCAAAGATGGGGCACTGCTGAGTGGACTCATGTGATGGACAGCAGCTATTCAAGCCTGGGAGGACAGGGGCATCATGAAGGTCTACCCCAGAGGCCACTGGAAAGAGGGCCAAATGCCTTCCGCCTTTGATAGGCAATGTGGCCAGGCAACTGTGCCTACAGATTACAGGTTTAAGTCCCAAGTCCCCAGGCCACTGGCTCATGGAGTTGTTGCCCATCTCCAGAAAATTCCTTTCATGCATAACAACATCTCAGACTGCAGAGACCCACCTGAAAGACAGCCTCAGCTACGTTCTTATTTAGTTCCTGAACTTTTAAACTGCAATTACAAAGAAAACTTCTCGAACATAATTTTGATGCAGACTGATCTCCTAAATGGCTCTTGTTTCATAAAGAAAATCAATACTAGAGGTGAAGAGAGAAGTGATTCTGTTTCGTAACTATTCACTGTCAAGAAATAAAGAAGAAATTTGCAGGCAGGGAAGATATACTAGGACCTGAGACGGATGTGTAAATGTCGAGTCAAACACACAAAAAATAACCTCATATTTAAAATGTGCTTGCAATGAGCAAACAACTGAGATAAAAGGACTTTGCTTTTGTTTTACTCCTTGGTAGAATTCTTAATAAGTCTTAAGAAATTCCACTGTAATAAATCCACAATATTTTCTTCTTGTTCCTGGCAAGCACATGTGGCTCTCATAGTAAATTCTCTTTAAAGGAAACGCTTTATCCACCCTTCAGACTAGTGATGGAGTAACGTGCATCTTATTGATCCGTGCATTTCTTTGCCATGGAAACAGTCACACAGAGCCCTGGGAAAGACCAAGTGGTAAAATCCCCACATCAGAAGTGAACTGCAAGCGTTTTATCCAGTCAGGGCAAACTGGTTAGCTACAGGGCTTGGAACTGTGTGAGACACATGATTTTTCAAAATAATTAAAGCATTTTAAAAATGTGAATATCCAGAAACTTCTGCCCCTTCTCCAAGGGCCCCCCAGCCTCTGGCAGAAGGCCCTGGCTCCCAGGATCAATAATGCAATTTTCTTTTTACTGTCTGACTTGAAAACTGGGGCCAGAGGCCAAACCATAGTCATTCTGAGTGGAACTATTTCTTAGTAAACCATTGGTTTAGAAGACATTAAAAACTATTTGCCGCTACCTGGGTGAGAAGGAACAAGCCCTGTGGGTATCCTGAATCCCCATAGCAGAGGGAACAAAAGGTGACTCTTGTGGAGATGTTCCTTTAAACATGTCAGTATTTTCCAATAAAAGCAGCGACATAGGAACCGTGTTTACAACAGTACACAGCTTACAGCATTCAGAAAGTTATTACAGCAAGTTTCAAGAAAAACACAGAGTGCATAAGGCTTTCCAAGTCTCCTGAAAAGTGGTCAAGCCAGAAAAGTCGCTGCACTATAACTTCTTAAAATGCACATTTTAAGAAAGGCATAGGATGGTTCATATGCACCTTGTTGGTTTTCACTACTCAACTAGGATAAAAGAAAAGCCTTCTAAAAAGGACCTCACTAAATGCCATTAGTAATAAAAACAGTTGTCACGAACTGAGTGCTTTTTTCAAGTTGGAATAATTAAATTCTGTCTGAAGACAGATGTGATCCGACCTCCCTCAACATGGTGCCATCTTGAAGCCAAGGAGGAGAGGACAACATTTTGAAGGAGAAGGTCTCTGAGCCCCCACCAGATGTTCCTAGCCTACCGCCATGCCCCGGGGAGGAAAGGCCTGGTGTACTTCTGTTGACACTGTCGCTCCGGTCTGTAGAGACTGATGCTGTGGGGACGTGCCCAGCCCTTGCCTGTCTTGCCTTCCCCAAGACTAGGCGACCACACCCGGGGCCTTGGCAACACCTTGACATCGGTCCCTGAAATCACGGCATCCAGCCTGACACTGTGAAGCTCAATGGGGCACATAAGGCAAGAGAAATGTTTAGTGGGGGGCTGGGGGTGGGTGGGGAGCTACACGTCCCGGAGGCGGGGTCTCGGCAGCACCGTGCTTCCTCTAGGTGGGTAGCGGGTCATCGTCCCCCTTACTGCACTTGCACTTGCAGCAGAGTACAAACGGGGTGGCCAGCAGCAGGAATGGAGAGGCCACCAAGAGCAGGAGCCCAAAGCCAGCAAAGATGCCCACGACCTGGAGAAGGAGCAAAGAGCAGAGGTAAGGAAGCCTGGTCCATGGGTTCCCTGAGTGTGAGCAACACCACCACCCCACATCCTCCATCCACCCACCCACCCACCACTCCCATGCATTCTCTATCCCCCCATGAACCCCCGTCCACCCGTCAACACGTCTGCTCAACCAAACACCCTTATGTGCATTCATCCCCAGTTCTGCTCTCATCCACACATATTGGCTTCCCTTCAATTTTCCCCCTTCCTCCTAATTCCTTCTCTGCCTTTCTCCTCCCTTCCCTTCTCCCATCCATCTGTGCCTCCAATGAGCTGAGTTCCCTCTAACAATGTCCCAGGTGCTGAGAGTGCAAAGGTGCCTGAGATCTTGGCCCTCAAGAAGCACTCTGGTGGAGAAAGACCAAGATGTAATGGAATAATGCATCTTACAGAAACTGCCCTCACGCTCCAGGTGCAAGGGATTCCAAACAACAGTCACCAACATCTTCTGGAGGAAAGAAGGGTTCCCCATGGGGACAGCTGGGGTTACAGAGGTGTGGAGGTGGTTAGTATACAAGAAAGACTGGGTAAAGCATCCCGCCTGGGACAAGGGGAAAGACACAGGCATGGTAAGTTAGAGGACGGCCTGACACTTGTCATTCCCAAGGATGAAAGCCCAATACTATTACAAATTTTGATTTTTCTTTAAAAACATGTTTATCCCTTAGTGTGTGTAAATGCTGAAAATAATAAGCTTAAAACATAGGCATATTGTCGTAGAAATCAGATAGTGCTGCTGTGCGAGGGAAACATACTTTGCTTTATGACCAGCTTGTCCACCAGCTGCACCCCTCCCAGGCTGCAGGGAGTGCAGAATTGAAATCCGAGGATGGAGTTAGGCTGCCATCTAGTGCTCAGAGTGATAAGTATGTGAATGCTCTGGGATGTGTTCTGACTCCACTTTTCCATGGGCCTGGTTTCTCAGCTAAAGATCTCGAAAAGCCATTGTCAGATCTAAAATTATCAGCTGCTAAAGCATCCCAGATGTGTGAAGGAAAGGATACCTTGAATGGGGATTTCTTCTGAAGACCACACACTTGCACACGCATCCCATGCACACATATATGTGTTTATAAGCAAGACTGCATTAAACAAATGAGCATCATGATGATAAATTGGGTGGTGCACATGCTGGGGAATCACTACTGCTGCCCAGCCAGAGACCTTCCTCTGCAGAATGTGAAATCAGTGACTGGATCACAGTGTGAATTGGGTTGTGCTTTGCTAAAATCACTTGCACACTAATGCCTGGGCCCATAAGAACATGTGGAAAGTCTTATTTGAAAGGCTCTCCTGAGAGCCCATGTGACTGGTACATAGTTATCAGTCTCAAAGGAGCCACAGGCCCCGAATCTCTGACCAAATGCTCACATTTTTGCCAACCTGATGCCCTCTTCTCTTCTCACTTGGTCTATCCTGTCTAACTGCGCATACTCTTTGACAAGCCGGGTTACCAATCTATGCCAGCTGGTGGTAGGTGGATGGATATCACCAGGAGAATGCGGCCAAGAGGAAATCATGAGACAATCAAACACCATGAAACAGACAGAATCACTTGGTGAGCTTGCTGGAGGTGTCAGGCACCAGACCACAGGCTAGGAGACAGGATGGTACCGGTCAGAGCCCTGAGAGGGTCACTGAGAAGCACAGTGACAGCCGCACCAGCAACCCTGAGGTCTGCAGAGAGCCAGCCTCCATTGGTACCAGATGCTGCGTAAGGACAGAACTCACTCTTTGTAGCCACTTCAAGGCCCCACCCTGGCCCAGTGCCTCTCATGATGAAGGACAGGCAAGTGGTTGTGGGACCCACCCTCTGGAGGGAGAATGACAGTTCTCCGAGGAGTCTCTCCAGGGAGTCCCCAAAGCACATTCAAAGGTTTGGGGAAACTCAACCACAATCAAAGACCCAGGAAAGTGTACAGGGCGCCTTTGATGTGCTGGAACATGACCTCAGAACACGGCAAAGGCAGGCAGAGCCCAGTGGTGTCAAGCGGATGCTGAATTGTAGTCCAGTCCAACTTTCTCACTTCAGAGATGCAAAGAAGCTATTCTAGACGTTCCAGTATTGGTTTCAGATGACAAAGCTGGCATTCCAGGGCCCACCTCACTGGCTCATGAACAGCACCTGCAGAACACCCCACGTGAAGCTTCCAGGAGATGAGCACTTGAGAGCGCGTCCTGCCCTTCTGCTCAGGACGGAGACGTCCCCGGCAAACCCATGCTTGCATGTGTGTGTGTGTGTGTGTGTGTGTGTGTGTGTGAGCGCGCGTGCACCATCGGGGCTAAAACAAGTGCCGCCATGAGCAGAGCTGGGCCTGGGTGAAAAGCTCTTCAGTGCCCGGGGGAGAAGGGAGAGCCAGCACTGGACAAGCCCCTCTCCTGGCAGAGGCCAGCGGCCTGCGTGTGGGTTCACTCTAGAGAAACAGAAATGCACATTCCGGCTCCTCCACGGCTCAGCTTGATTCTGGGAAGGCAATGGAAGAAGGAGGCAGGCGCCTCAAGCCATGGAGTCCACACAGCAGCCTCTGGTCCGGGAGTGGCTATGCAGATGCAGGAAGCCCCAGCAGCTCCCGAATCCCCTCTAGATACAGCCCAGGCAAAAACAAGGGCTGAGAAGGATGTGACCCCCTGTGGTATCCTACACTGTTGGAGAGGGTTTCTATGGGTTGAATTGTGTCCCTCCAAAATGACATGTTGAAGTCCTAAGCCCCTAGGTACACAGTGACCCTCTTTGGAAACAGGGTCTTTGCAGACGTAATCAAGTTAAAATGCGGTTAACGGGATGGGATTTAATTTAATTTGATTGCTGACCTCATACAAAGAAGGACTTTGGACACAGAGCCAGACACAGGAAGAGAACGTGAAGCCCCAGAGAGGAAGACACCACCTGGGGTCAGGACTGGAGGATGCTCTCCAGCCAGAGGGCTCCGAGTGCTGGCAAAGCCCAGAGTTAAGGAGGCCAGGGGGGCTCCCCACAGGGTCAGGGCGAGGCCCTGGCCACACCCTGGCCCCAGACTTCTGGCTTCCAGAGACAATACGTTTCTGCTGTTCTGAGCCAGCGAGTTGGCAGAGCTTGGTGGCAGCGTCCTGTGCAGATGGACTCACATGGAGGTGGGAGAGGAGCATTTAGGCTAAGCATCCCCAGGAGAGAAAGCGCCTACAGCCAAAACCAAATCTCCTGATTAGAGGGCAGCAAACGAAGCCCTTGGGCCAGTCAGCCTCATCACCCCTTCTGGGTACTTCTGGACAGGAAATAGGATGTCCTGGAGGGTGTGAGGAAGGAGGGGTGGCATGGTGAAGCCTCTAGCAGTGCAGGGCCTGCTATTTCTCTAGGCACCACAGCTGGGGGTACTTGACTCCACACACACCCCGGAAGAGCTCATCTAGCCACCATTCCTGAAAACTTATCCACACTGAACTTGGTAAAGCCCCGGGTTTTTAAGAGGTGCATTTCCTGGCAGCCAGGGGACTTGCTATGGCCCTGTGTAGGGCCTCTGTCACCTGTGGCTTGTTCTAAGCTTGAGGAGGATGGGCGTGATGCCTTGGCTAATGTCACCCTGGCCCCCATGGCTTGGGGCATCCCAAAGCCTCCTGCTCCCTGTCTGTAGTCTAGACTGCGACCAGCACTAGGCCAGAGACATGAGCAGCTACTGCAAAGGGCTGCCTCCAAGGTCCCCTAGGGCAGCCCAGGCAAGCAACAGGCGGCTCACGCTGTGGGGAAGATGCTGCGTGCAGCCAGTGACATGGGTCACCCACAAGGACACCTTGCTTTATATAACAGTGCTCTTGAGGGGAACGCTCACTGCAAACAGCCCCTGCCTAAAGTGCACCACTTGAGGGTTTCCAGGGCACTCAGCTGCAACTGTCCTTTCCTGTCCCCATTCCCTTGTACCGACTTGCTGAGCTCAGGTCTTCTCTGGAAAGCCTTTGGTTAAGCACCAGTAGACCCGGACTCAGGCCATGAGCAGCAGACAGGCAATGTGTGTGATGCTGCAGGAGATGCTCGGTCACTCACCATGGGGCCAGGGCACCCCCCGGCCAGCTGCCCAGCAGGACTGTGTTGCCATATTCCCAGCTCTGCCTTTCTACACAGCAGCTCTTCAGCCAACTGTCCCCTTTCCTAGAACACACACACACACACACACACACACACACACACATCCAGATCAAAGGTCCAGGCCAGCTACCTCTTACCTGTGTCCGATGCCAGATCACAGAGGCCCGAGAGTGGCCCAGCTTGTTGCGGCAGGGCCCCTTGTCATAGTGTATCAGGAGGAAGTCATCCTGGGGAAGACAGAGGAAGGGACAGGGAGAGGGGATCGGTTCACTGGGTCTCCACCGCGGCTACATCTCCTTTGCTTCACACGCAACCAGTGGAGACAGGAGGGCAGGCCTGTGCCACACGCCTGCCTCCAGCCACCACTATTCACAAGGAGCAGCCCAGGGCGACAGTCACCTGGCACACTGGAGAGGTCCTGAGCCAGATGTCCCCAGCCCAAACAAAGCAGGGCCTCCCTGGGCACAGTGGCCATATCCTGAGCTTGCAGGAAAGAGCAAGCCGTGCCAGCTCAGGGCTTGTGGACAAGCAGGTCAAGTGCTACTCCCTAGGGCCCGAGGCCTGGCCTTGCCTGGTCCCAGGGGAGGACCCAGCAGAGGCTCACTCCAGAGACTAGAAGATCCACTTCACTTCTGTGCTGTCTTCAGCATCAGCTACTCATCTAAAGCCGCTCCCTCTTGACTCAGACCATTAAACTTTTTTTATCTAAGAACCAGCCCAGGAACATCTTCTCCCCACAGGGTCTCCAACTGTACAGAGTGAGCAGAGACTCCTTTCTTGACACTCATGGAGACATCTGCTCGATTCCCCACTCGACTCTCCAACCACTTCATAAGACAACCCCCCAGACCCGCAGCTTCCTGGAACTGAGGCAGGCAACGCTACACAGTTCAGTGCCTGTCATCCAGATCCCCATCAGCACTCCTGAGGCCGTACTCCACGAACCTCTGCTTCTCCACGAAGGAGAGCCCCTCCCCACCTACCGCTAATCCAGGAAACGGCAGCTCTTCAAAATGGCCCCATGCAGGGCCAGCGCAGTGCTGTCCACTCATACAACTGACTTCTGTCAACAACCTCCTTCTGAGGAAAAGTAAGCAAACACAGGGCCCCAGGTGACAGAGAGACAGGAAGCCACTCTTTGAAACTGCAGCACTGGACATGAGCTGCTCTCTTGTGGCTCCTGGAACCACTCAGCGAGGCCGGGTACTAAGCTTGCTTTCTCTCATCTGGAGAAGGGTGCCAGCCGCTAGGGTGCTGAGGCTAGTCTCCTGGGGTCTATACCACGGTGCTGTGCAATCCTGCGAAGCCCTCGCAGAGGCTGGCCTCCCTTTGTTTGCCTTGGCCCTCTTCTGTGGGAAGGCAGGCAGGGCAGCTGAACTCACAGCCTCTTCCCACCCCACGCTTGCCTTCAGCAACGACATGTCTGGCCTCTTCTGTCCACTGTTAGAGCACGCCTCCTTCCTCCTGAGGAGGACTGAGCTCTTTCCTTCACTTGGACGCTCATGCACACACCACCTAGATCAGTTCAAGTTCCATTCTTACATCTCATCTCCCAAACAGCCTATCACGAGGTCTTGTTCTGTAGGTTAAAATGGTTTTGAATCTGTTTTCTGGAAAGTAAACTAAACCACATGGCGCTACTCAGTTTAGAAATCTTTAATGATCTCTGCCAGCAATAGTGCATTCTGCGCATCAGAATCCCCTGGAAATGAAGGCTCTAGGCTTTACCTGCAGATATAGACCCATGGATCCATGGCAGGTCCCAGTGCAAACTCTCTAAGTGATTCTGACCCAAACTGTCCTTGGATAGGTGTTGGGTGGGTGCACGGGACCCTGTGCTGAAGGCCAAAGCCCTTTGCCTGCCCATAGAAACCTTTGTGGTGACCTGAGTCATGGGCCCAACAGTTCTGGTCATGTTCCTTTTGCTTAGCACCTTCTGGTCTTCAGGTCCTTAGCTGAGACCCCGCCCCACCCCCCACATCTGGTACTGGGCTGCTCCCCGGCTGCCCGTGGCCTTCACCCTCGGTGACAGCCTTCTTTATAAGGATGCTCTCATGTCACATGCTAGGGAGAGGGCACGCTCCTCCAGATCAAGGACGCGGCCACCCTCCCACCCCGAGGAGCTGCCCATGCTGAGTGCAGGTCTTAAGAAGACTAGGACAGGCGATTTAAGATGTGCTTTCTTATCCCCTGACAGAAGCACTCTGAACGCGTCCCACATTGTGTCAATTTAATTGTGATTTTAAACTTACTGATGCAGCCCTTGGGCAGAGCGATCCCAGCAGCTGCCGGGAATCCAGCAGTGTTTTTATGACAAGGAGTATTTTCCTTCCTGTTGATCAGAGGTGTCACCCTACTTACGGGGGCACGAGAAACAACAGGCCATGTACAGACAGTCACGGTCAGTCAGCTGCACAGGACAAGGACTGAGGCTTTGGGCAGGTTCTTCTGTGAGGCTTAACGTGTCCTGTCCAATTCTGGCTTGAAGCCACCTGGCCCAGGCATCAGTGACAGGTTTTAGAGCTTGAATGGTCAGAGGCTGGACACTGGACACCAGGCCCCTTCCTTGCCAGCCAGGGGCTTTGGGGAAACACTAGTAACTTCCCTGGACTTTCTCTCAAGAAAAAGAATTCATAGTCCTAAGTCATGGAAGTGCTGGGTGAACAGAGGGTCTGCAGAGCCGACTGACCAGGAAAGGCCCTCCTCAGCACTCACCAACCCTCTACTGTCTGCTGACTAGAGAGGACCAGCTCCCGTGAGCAGTGGATGTGGGCACAGTGTGACAAGTGGGGAGCACCAGGGAGACTGCCTGAGGGGTGGGCAGGATCCTGAGAGGAGCACCGTCCACTCATCTGTGTCTGGAGGCCTCTGTGTCATGGCGTGGGCCTTGGTGGGAAACTGAGAAGAGCCCAGGGGGAGCCTGAATGCTGGGCTGGCCAGGGCTTGGGCTGCCTTCCAGCCACACACTTGTGACCTTGTCTGAAACCATGTGACTGTCCTTGATAAGCTGCCCAAACAGAATCTGCTCCTTCAGAATCTGCCCCCTAGGGTCACAGGGCTGTTTTTCAGCGCTCTTTGATCTGCCAAGGACACAAAGCTCACAGTGGGGCTGTGAGGAACGGAAGCCGCCCGCACCCAGCCCTCGACCTTCTCTCCCTCTGTGCGCCTTTGCTAACCCACCACCAGGCCCTGTCACATGCAGAATATTTGTGCCTCCTCCACGGACAGCCATTGGGGACACCCTTAGCCCCAATGTGATGGTGTCAGGAGGAGGTCTTTGATGGCAATTAGGTTTCCATGAGGTCCTGAGGGTGGAACCCAGGATGGGATTAGCCAGTGTCCTCTCTGCCACGTGAAGACACAGTGAGAAGGTGGCCAGGAAGGGACCTCAACAGGAGTGGTAACTGTCTGTACCTGTCCTAAGCCCTGAGGAAAACACCCCATGGCTCACGCCACCCCATCTGCACATCTGCAGCTAATCAACACAGCGGCCAAGCTGATTAGGTAGCACCAGAGGACTGAGGCTCTCAACACCCCTGAAAGCCAGGTGGAACCCCAAGCCTGCCCGAGCATCCATGCCCAGAGCTGCTGAACGGGTTGCCTGGACAAGTGGCACTCTGAGTTGACGTTTCCACAACTCAGGACAAACGTGCGATCTTGTTACTTCTCCGTTTCCAGGAATAACCTCCAAGCTCTCGGGGAATGGCTGGTCGTTTCCCACCCCAGCTTGACCCTCAAAGCCCCCTGGGGCCCTAGACCCGCGGCAGTACTCACATCCAGAGACTCCAGGCAGTACCAGCAGAAGGCGTGCTTACAACTCTTGCACATCATCTGGGCGCACCCTTCGTCTCGCTCGATGTAGACTTTGCACTTGGGGCAGCGCTTGATGGGTGCGTCATCCCCTTCCATCTTGAAAGCAGAGCTGTCGGAGAAAGTCCGTGAGGGACCCATGCAGAGGGGCCCACCAGAGACTGGCAGGCAGTGTGGGCCACACGGGAAGCATGGCTGACTGTGGTGACCAAGACCTCGGGTTATGAAGTGACATAGAACCTAGCCTAAGAAGCAGGGAGTTGAGAAAACCAGCAACCAGAACACGGCCCCAGCTGGGCTGGATCAGGACTTTAAAAAGGAAAAGCAGTGCGTGTCTACAGGTGGGTGCACAGAAAACACAAGAGACAACAGGGCAAAAGGCTTCAAGGAAGGAATCTGAGCGAGGGTGCTAGACTGGAACGTCACGTGCGTCTTCCTGTGCTTGTGTTAGTTTCCAAAGGGCTGATGGTAAACTTTATGCAATTCACTGTTGTCAGAAAGAATTAAGTTATGAGTACACACAAACACAGTCTATTTGCTTTCATAGATCTAGATGGCTCATCTCACAAAACTGTTCTCCTGAGCATTCTGCTTGGATTTGCAGTGGCTATCAGTGCGAAGGGCTTGGGCCTGGGCTGGTGCCGGCTCTCCTACAGTCAACTGGGTGAAGGCTCTCCAAGCTCTCCAGTGTGAGCATGAGAGAAGGTCACTTACACCCAGAGCACAGGTGGCATCTTGCTTGTGTGCTGTGCTTCTAAAAGGGGCAATGACTTAATGCTGTGGTGAAAAGGTAGCACAGAGTTCAGGGAGGATGTCCAGAAAAAAAGCACAAATGCTAAGTGAAGTCACCACCTCTCATGGTGTATCGAGGGCAGTGCCTGAACAGATTGCGTCAGTTCAACTCCACAGGAGAAAAATGGGTGCACTCTGGGCCAAACATTCATTCACAATATGCCCACTGAGGCTGAGCAAATGCTGGCATTTTGCATGCATCCTGGCTGAAGGATCTCCCCCAAACATCAGAGTATATACAGGAATGAAACAGTCTCACTTCAGTCTGACTCATCTGGCTATGAGACGTGAACTTTCCTTATCATTTCATCCCCAGGTTCCTAAGTGCACTGAAGCCCATGCCCAAGCTGAATGCGATTCTGCTTTGTCCACTGGTAGAAGGAGACAGGCCATAAAGCTCTCCAGAGAAGCTGTGCACCCTGGCAGCTTGGAGCAGATCAACCCTAGCTAGGCTCTGACGCCTTATCTTCATGGCCTCCTCTCCTCTCCCCGGAGCAGACTAACCTGGCTACCAGCATCATCTCTAAGGAGTGGGGAGAGGTCCAGGAGGTTTGCACAGGTCAGGTGCAAAACACAAAGGCTGCCCACACACAGTTGCTGTCTGTGCTGTGACTGCAAGATGACAAAGCTGTCTGTAGCTCAAATTCTTAAATTTACAGGCAGATTGCAGATGGGACTGAGAGTGAGTGAGGCTGCCCTCATGACAGATAGACCAACACATTTGCACGTGCCTCTAAAGGCAAGACCACAGTGGCCTCTGACAGTGGAGTTAATCCTGCAAAGAGCCTAAAGTTTCAAGGGACCAAATCCTGAGACTGAGGCTGATCGTCAGATTAGCTAGAACTGCTCTGGTGTGAAAGCCAGGTGTGGCCTTAGAGTAATGAAACCAACATTCTCATGTGACCCACAAGCTGATGTTAGAAGAAATGCCATGGGCAGAGGCAAGACCACCAGAGGCAAGACCATACATGCTTTGGGGATGTTCAAAACAAAACCTGTGGGAATACCCAATCTGATGCACTATGTTCTGCCTGAATGCAGGCACGGTATAGACTGTGGCCTTGAATGATTACTGGTATCTGGATCACAGATAAAATTACTACTAATAACAAGTGTTAGCACTACTCAAATTTAAAAGGGTGGACTGGAGTCTGTGGCACTTTAACCACAGTCTACATGCCCTGCGGCCTCAAGGGGTGGCAGGAAACACTAATGGGTACAGCTGGTCAAGTGGGGACAGAAACGTGGGCAAAGGGAGGATTTAACCTAAACAACAACAAATCTACTACAACTAAATGTTTACAGTCATACATGGCAACAGCCTCATTTGGGGAGACAGGAGGGTGTTAAGAGGACTGTGGGTTTCTCCATAAGCCCCCTCCCAGGGCAGTGGCTGGGGCTCATCTCCCACATGAGAACACAGACTTGGTATGGCCAGATACTCAGACTCCCAGAGAAGCCCCAAATTCCAATTTTTATGTGAAATGTCCTGATTTTTAAATGTTCACAAAATTAGACTTGTTACTCTTGATTCAAGTCACCCTGGTGAAATGATTTAAATGAGGCTGTGATATCAGGGATGGAGAAAACTGAGTCATTAGGCCCTAACCTTTGCTCTTTCCCCGTCTATGAAAGCGTCTCTCCATAGGAAACCCAGGGCTAGAAGCCTCGTCCTTCCCGCCTGCAGCAGACGCTCTTTTTCCCCACCCTGCTCTTCCTGCACAGGACGGGGGATCCACTCACTCTCACCAAATAGCCACTTGGCTGCTTCCTGGGGCAGATGCCCTGACCTGCCTCCTACTTATAATTATTTTTAATCCAACCAAACAAGAAATGTGTTTCTTCTAGCAAAGTGTGGAAGCATCTAAGACCCCGAGTCTAAGTGAAGAGAGATGGCTGGTGTCTACCTGGCATCTGAGTGCTGGATGCATGCAGCTCCAAGGTAGACACACAGCCCCTGTGGGAGCTCAACCCAAGGGAAGAGTCAGCCACAGAGACAGATGATTTAAAACACAGCATGTCGAGAATGGCCCATGCAGACTATCTCCAGGGGGAAGAGGGTGGAGTCGTGACCCTGCGCTGGGGTCGGGCAAGCTCAGCAGAGGGGACTCAAGCCCTGTCTGAAAGGTGGCAAGGAGTCTGTGGAAAGCAGGAGCCGGGAGAAGGGGCACTAAAGGCATAGAGACCAACAAGCAGACCAGGAGTAGGCCAGGGATGTGGCGTGGGAACTAGAGGTCCTGTGGCGGGACGTGGAGCATGGGGCCTAGGGGAGAGGAGGAGGGGAGAGAGGAAGACACAGAGTAGCTGGTGCAGATGCCTCAGGGTAGGCAGTGGGCAGACATGGCAGTCCCCCCATCTATTGGGAACCTGGCCACTCTACCTAGTAGGGCCAAGTGACAGTGGGAAAAAAAAAAGAAAAAGAAAAGACTTGGGTATTACCAATTTCTTATGGTTCATTCTATCACATTTCAAGATACACAGAATGAGGCTACAAAGTCTACCTGGGCAAATAGCAGGATCACCTGGCTGTGAGGAGGAGCAGGGCAGAAACCCTGCCTGCTTCCCAAATCTCCCAACAGACATGGAGTTTTCGGGAGACATGGGTCCTCGGCTTCCGTCAGCTGAAATCCTGGGTTGGTGATCCTTCTGGGGTCTACACCCCACCCCTGTTGAGTCTTGTTCCTACACCTCTGTTCAGGATCCACTCAACACTGCACTTGTGGGAAAACAGGCATGGCAGGACTCACAACCCACATGGTGACAACTGTCTGCTCATTCGCTTTTGCAGGCAGGTAGTGGAGAGTGTGGTTCTTGTGGATTCTTATATTTTCAAAGCCTTGCCTAGTCCTGGTGAATGATTCTCAAAAATCAACCATCAAACACATAACTACAATCTCGAGAAGGAGAGTGCGCATTGAGGCTGACGGATGCACAGCCATGTCCCCCAGAGACACGTTCCTTCTCCGGGCCTGCAGCCCGCCCACCCCCACCCCCCCGCCCGGTGCAGGAGGTACCTGGTTTCTCCAGGGAGGAAGGTGATGGGCATGGTTTCTGGGCAGCCTTGCCCGGGGTGCCAGCGGGCTCTGCAGGCGGAGCAGAACTCCATGTCGCAGGCTTTGCAGTGCACCAGCTGGGGGGTCTGTAGTCCCATGTCCTGGAGCTGGCACACAGCCTGGCAGGAGGATGCTGGGCACCATGTCCGGCATGGATCAAAAAGCACCTCTAGCAACAGGAGACAAGACAGGTGAGTCAGACCTGGAGCAAGGGGGGGCTCACGGGATGGGCCTGGAGCAGTTCTGTTGGGCACTGACCAGTGTGGGGAGCAGGAAGGAGGATGTCTAGGTAAGGCGACCAGCAGGTCAGCCCTTGCAACTCTGTCCTGCTCTCCCACCTCTGCTCCAGCTCCTCCTGAACTCCAAGCCTGTTCCTGTGGTGCAGCAGATTTCCAGACACCCCAAGTGTCCACGGGGATGCTGCCCCTATACTTTTAACCAACTGTGTCCCCCAGGAAGGTCCTGCTCACCCTCTAGGACAGGCTCAGAGCTCTCAGGCCCCTGCACTCTGGAGAGCTGTGCCCTCCTGTCACTGTATGCATTTTGAGTGCTGGCACTATGATTCCTTGTCTGCCCCAAGGACACAGCTTCCTGAAGTCAGGCCTGTGTCCTCTTATGGCCTCAAAATGAGGCCCAGGGCTCAGCAGTCTGCACTTGGGTCACACTTGTTAAAAGACAATCAGAAAGGAGGAAAGGAAGGTGTCTGAATTAGATGGTTCATCTGCCTAACATTGTCTCCCTTCCCAGATTTAAAAAAGCCACAAACTAAGTACTGAGTAAAATTAATCCTCTGCCAGCCGGATTTCACCTCTAAACTAGAGCCCCAGTCACTAAGAATCCCGATTTAATGGAATTAGTCAGGAAGTTTATTTTTAAAAACAGGATATGCTGACACTCCTATTTCTTCACATCCTTTTCCAAAAACTGCATTTATTTAAACAACTGGTCCTGGGCTGCCCTTTGCAGTAAGCCTGGCTGTTCCCTTCACCCACTCCTGCCCCGGCAGACACTGATTTCTCAGTGAGGCTAGATGGGGGAGGAGGGGTCACATGGAATGCCTGCATTCTGCCAGGAGGTGATCAGAGGCCAGCAGCTCCAGGGCCCCTGTCGGCTTCTGGCTCCTGGGCTGCTCAGTGGGGTAAGGCCATCCTTGAGAAGCAATCTTGGGAAGTGTGCTGAGGCAACTTGGAAAGCAACAAAAAGCCCCAGCAAACTTCTCAGCCCTGTGACTCGTGGCCAGACGGGTCCGGCTCACCTGCACGGAAGAGGGGAGCTGGACTCACTGGGGATCTGCAGCAGGCTGGGGTGGAGGGGCCCAGACCTGGCCTGGACAACATGGTGACTAAATCCCTAGCCGCCCTCAGGTATGTGCCCTCCTGGGGTGAACCCATCCCTCAGTGAACCAGCAGCCAGACTCAGAGCTCCAGAAACAAGGTCCTGTTGGGTGTAACCTTGCTAATGACCTGGTCATTTAGCACAGGGGCTGGAACCCTGTGGGAAGGGCCGGGCAGTGATTAAGTCTTTGTGGACCATGCGGCTTCTGTGGCATCTGCTCGGCTTTGCTGTTGGGGAAACCCGCATGACAGCATGGCTGGCCACCTGCTGACCCGACAGGACTGTCTCCTGCCTTTCGTCACGGGGCGGATTAACCAATAGCACAAAGCCACCACCTCAGTAGGGCTGGCGGAGAACCAGGAACTTGACAGCAAAGGGGCCTGGAGCTAAGGAACCTGCGGACGCCCTCGAGGCGCCCCTGGTGTGACAGCATAGACAAAACCAGCCTCGAGCGGCCCATAGTTTCCCTGTAGAGGTTCCCGCTGTCCTGTCCGGCACACGCTGTGGAGGCAGAGCCGGGTGACACAGCAAGTACAGGGTGTGCTCCTGTCGCTGGGGGTGCTCCTCGCCATCTGCCAGAACTCAGGATGGTGCAAGAAGTGGCCTGGGCAGCTCCCACGGGAAGGACAAGCTGCTTGCTTGCCTGGTGGCCTTCGAGGCCCTGACTCAAGCCTGTACCTTTGCTTGCTGGCCCTGCCTGCCCTCTGTGCACTGTGGGTGAGTCCAGCCTGGACCCGGACTAGTATGTGTCCTCCACCTGCACAGCTGCGACGCAGGCCCGCAGGACATGGGCTCACACACCTGCTGGACACAGGATTCAGAAGGGGAGTCCTCCTGCTCCCGCCTCTCTGGCCAGTGTGCTGTTGGCTGGCAGCCTGCCCAGAGCCGACTGTCTGCTTAGACCATCAGGTCCCCACACTGGCCCACACACCCCATCCCACCCTGCGCTCTGAGAGCCTCTGACAGCAAGACTTCCCCAAATCGGCCACCTCTCCTGCCCTTCCCAGAGCCTACCACCTCCCATCCCCACCCCCACACGACAGTGAGAGAGAGTCCTTCTCCCTGCTCAGGGGAGGCCCACTCTGCCCACACGGAGGGGAGCAGAGGCCTAGTGAAGGTTTCCATGGTAACAACTCAATTTTGTGACATCAGTCCTTACAGAGATGTGCCATGGCACTGACTGTCCCCATGTGAATTCCCTATGGGCAATGTGCTGACTGCCAGCTCCTGCATGGCCAGGGCCATTAAACCCCAGGAACACAGCCCCTGGTTTCTGGCTTAGACAGCTATTAATATCCCACTGCCCTTCCCAGCTGTGTACAAGACAGGAACCGACGGACAAGGAAGTCCACAGCAGGCAGCTCCTGCGTTGTGTGCCTATCTACCTCCCCACCTAGGTGTGTCTCATGACAACCAGCACTAGACACCACGTCTTGCATATCATGTTATGTCCACCATATTCTATTCATGCATATATGAACCCTATTTTCAAACAAGGCAAACAAGGCATTTTCTGAAATGGTAGAAGAAACTAAATAGAACTCTGATCCCCAAAGAGCTTTTAAGGCTGCTTGTGACTCAGGATGGTGAGTTAGCTCTAATATTAGTTTCTTAACTAATCTTAATAAAAGAGGGTCCCAAGAGCTTCCTATTTGTAAAAAATGTTCAATGCTTTTCAAAAAGGTGTTTTGTTTCAACAAATTTGCTGTAAAGGACAAACCTAGCACACCCTCAGGGACTGCACTGCCCACTGGCTGGTACCCTGGTGCCAGCCATTGGTGGTGGGTGGGGCTCTGCTGGGAGACAGTGAGCTCAGTCTCTTGTCGGGCCTGATGACTGGTGGGCACCCCATATCATTTAACCTTACTGACCTTGGCTTTCTTTTTAAAACACAAAACACAGAACAAGGCTTGACCTTGGCATTCCTTTGCCCAGGAGTCATACACAAAGTGGGACAGAGTACCCAGGAAGGTGCGGTCCCTCTCCTGGGAGGACATGAACTTCAGATAGATGGACTCAGAAAAAACACCTGCAGCCTTGCAGGGCGGGTGCTCAAACAGGAGCAGAGATGCTGCAGGCAGGCACACGGGGTGGGGGTGGGGGGGTGATCAGCAGACCCCCTCTCAAAAGCCTGTCCCCACAAATGTGCTAGAGGTAACCAGGAGGGAGGGAGGGAGGGAGGGAGAGAGGGAGGCACTCAGGGAGGATAGCAGCTTCAGTGCCCCTCCCCTTGGTGCCTGCTGGCCAAAGGCTTCAGCTAGGGAGGTGGATAAGTTTAAATTAAAGTCAAGGCTGCTAAATCAGATGTGACACACTAAGTTTAAATAAAGACACATTTGCAACTTAAACTCACGACAGGATTTTTTGGTAACTAAATGCTGTTGGAAAAGCACTGAAATTAGTTTCCTTCTAAAACGTCCTCCACTGACCAAACTGTAAGGACACAGCAAGTCCAAGGTTGCTTTCTGATCACTTCTCCAAGCCTGCTTGTTCAAGCAACTAGATAAAACCCATAGCTCCTGTTTCATTCAGAGAGGTCTTTTGAGGTATTAAGTCTGAATTCTTAAAACAAAACAAAACAAAACAAAAAATTTCTAGCACAATGTCAGTAAACTGTTTTCAAGTGGTAGCTTTAAGGGGGTTCTTTTCTAACCTAAGTCAAGTTGGCTTCATTTTTACACAAGAGAAAAAACATTTTTGATGAAGTCAACGTACTAAAAAAATAAGATAAATTTATTAGGCAGGAGAATTTGCACAGCTGCATTTTTAAATTAAATTTGATGTCATAGAAAGTTCATATTCTTGTAACCTAAGCAACCCCTCGTTTCTGTCAAGATTCTCCCCGGAAAATATTTTCAGAAGAGACTAAAAGCCTCACGAATCCTAATTAATCAATTTTATAGCTCCCCACACTGACTTCAGCACTGAGTGATATTACATTTAAGCTTTGAACTGCCCCAGTGTAAATGATAAATGCCAATTAAAGAAACAAATCCTTTAAGTTTCAGTGCCATGAAAACTCCCGTGTGATGTTCATGGGGCCTGACATGCGGGTGCTGCTGCCGCCGGGGATGCAGGCCTGGGAGGGGGGAATACAGCTATCCTCAGCATTTCTGCAGAACAATTTTCAAAAATGAAGGCCATGAGCTTTCAGGGACACGTGGCTTTGGACTGCCCTGCCGTACACTGCCACCTGCCCAGTGGTCCCTAGAAGCCAGCCACCCGGGCTGCAGGTCAGCTGGGTAGAGAATCCTGGTGAGGGCTAGACTTGGTTGGGACAGAGGGAGAGTGGGCCTCAGGGGCCACCAACCATGCCGAAGACCCCAGAGCCGCGTGCAGTGTCCTCACAGTGAGGTCCCACAGAAGGGGACCTGCCCATGTCTCTTCCACTGCTCTTTTGCAGATTTGTAGGCAGTCTGAGGCCCAGAACATACATGAAAATGAGTCCAGGGGGGCCCACAACCTCTTTCCGAGACATTTTATGATCTGGGGTACTCTAGACAGCAAGGACAGAGGCCCCTACCTGACAGTCAGACTGTTTAATGCTTTGCCTTGTGACCCCAAACCAAGTCAAGGCTGCTGTCTACTGGCTCCCCACTCAACCCCGTGGTCCTAGGGAGGATCCTGCCTCTGCATTAGGCTCCACTCCAGCAAGGAGAGCTGTGCAGGGCTGAGAGGGGAGGGTGAGGCTAAGGGTTGGGGATCTGGGCCCCACCTGCCTGCTAGTGTTAGAAACCAGGAAATCGGTCAGCCCACCTCTCTGGGCCTCAGCCTGGCAGACGCCAGCCAGCCTGGCCAAGCTGTGATGCCGAGACATGGGGCCTGATGATCCATCAGAGTGATTATCTCTACCTCAGTCACAGCAGGCAGGGAATCCATGCAGGCTGCATACCTGGACTTGGGCTGCTCTCAGGGCGGGGGTCCTGAGAGGTACCATTTCCATGATTTTCATCTTTTAAATTCAGGGCTAGACTCAGAGTTGAGTCATGAAACTGTTAACCTGCCTGCAGCAAAATGTCCCATGAAGGTCATATCCCTTTAAGGCACCCGCACAAAACTCAGTCCCCATAAACAAATGGCAGTTCTTCCTGCTACCAAACAGATCACTTGCCGAGGCCTTCCCACTGTGAGCTGTTCAGAGAATTCAAAATGTCAGCTCATCTCTAGAAGTTCAATTCACATAAAATTTTTTGATCCTATTTTATAGCTTTTTCACTCCTATCAAATGATATCCACTTACACCTCCCCAGAGAAGCTCCCCCACCCAAAGTTGCCTACATTGTTACAGCATCTTAACTGGTCAATATACTGGGCCACCTACCTCTTTCAAATTGTAGCTTTTTATATCTTTGCATAATTTCAGCTGCGACCATGCACTCAATCTAAAAGAAAAGAACATACAAACGAATAGAATGAGCTGAGGGTGAGAACAGAAGGCAACATAGACCCCAGCAGGATCCGGAGCGGGCGGGAGCTATGCCACCACACTAGTGCTGTCTGCAAACCAGTTTGCTCATCTGCACGTGCCTCATCCTCCTGCAGGCGTCCCTGTTTGGGGCAGGCAGCATCCGGGCAGCTAATTGCAGTCTCTAGTCCTTCTTTGATCAAGAGCTCAACATACTGTTTCAGGCACTGAAAAAGAAGCAGGAAAGCACATGTCAGCATCTTTCCTTCCTCAGTGGAAAGGCGCAGTGAGGCGCTGAGACACTGACCGGCTGAGCACGCTGCTCCACTACAGTTTTATATTTTCACTGTGGATCTCATAGCAACCACCAAAGCAGAGATTTAGTAACAGTTTTTCATCTGCCAAATGACCCTAATCTGCGCCAGGGACTGTGTGCCGGCTCACAGGGCCCAGTGGGGCTTAGGCCCTGCACACAACCTCAGCACACAGAAGCCCATCCCTCATCCTCACATCAAGGAGTATCCCAAACAAGCCGATGTCAGGCACTTCCCTAAACTCTTTATCATCCACCGTTCCACTTCATCTTTAGAACATTCCCACAAGAAACACAGATAGGATGGTCCCACCTTTCAGATGGGAAACTGAGTCACCCCAAGAAGAATGTGAAGCTTACCCAGACAGCAGGAGTTGGGTTCAAACCCAGGTTCACTTGTTGGAGTGTTCACCCGTCCTATGAGAAGCCACGGACTGCAATCCTCCTTTAGCACACCTCACCTACCTGGCAACGACTGATTCCAACTGTACTTTTGGGGAGCACTGTTTAAAATTTGCAGTGAGCCCAAAATATCAAGCGGGAGACATTAGGCAGAGTAGATAGTGAAGGCGATGACACCCTCTCAGCACCGGTTTCCTCTGGCTTTACCTCACTAGTTACAGAAATCCAGTGTCCCCAAAGAGCACATCATAAGCCAGGCCTACCCAGGTGGCCCAGACCTAGGGAGACCAGGGGCAGGAACATGGAGGAGCTGAGCAAGAACTCAAAGAGCGTAGGAAAGTGGGGCCAGGTAGGGAAAGGAAAATAAGGTAGAACACCTCAATAGCATCCCCAAATCAACATCCACACCTGGTCCCAGACAACACTGAAGCAACCTTACTATGACCCTATAGTAACACCATTAAAATGCACAGTGATAAAAGGTGATCAACTTCACTAAGAGTGCGTGGTTATAGGAAGGCATGGATGCATGGGTGCCACTGCAGGCCAACTGAAAGGCCTGCTCTTCTTCTGTGAGTAGCAGCACTGTTACTGTCTCTCCACCAGTCTCATGTTCCCAGTCCACAGTCTGATTAATCTACCTGACAGTTGTGAAAAAGCCTAGAAAAATTCATGGAGAAGAGTATATTCCTGATATAAAGAGAATCGTTTGATCTAAATGGGTAATTCTCTCCATTCTTGCAAACCAGGATATTTCATTCATCAAAGACTCAAGATAGACATTTCTTTAAAAATGGAAATCAAAGCCATCCCCTGAGAAAGCTGCTTCCCAGAGCTTTTCTCCAGAGTGATGGCTTCCTGTGCAAATGAGAACGTGGGTAGCTGTGAGCAGAGGCCCTGACATTTCAGCCTCTATTCCTGTGGTCTGCTGAAGCTTTGATGACTGCATGGCCCTGAACTTGAAAGGTCATGGCTACATCTACCTTTTGGCAGCCCATTCTTCAGGGACAGAGCCCCTGTAGCACCAGGCAGAGGCAAGCCTGGTCTTGGACACCAGGGGGCAGGGTTGTCAGGGACAAACTCATCACCCCTCTGAGAAGGCCTTCCCCATGCCGAGGCCTGCGAGGAGGAAGAGTGGAGTCTTGCAGAGCCCACCATGGCTGTATCTGCTCTGGGCAGAACCGCTGACCCACCAGGAGGCTCTGCTGCTGGTTCAGTGGGTGGTGATGGGCCACGGCAATGACCTGCTTATAGCAGGAGGAGAAGTGGAAGGTCCTGCCTGTGTCCAGCCAACACAAGGGGCAGCAAGACCCTCAAGGGCATGGGATGAGACACAAGCAATGCTGGTCACTGTACTAAGAGGCATGGCACAGTGGCCCAGTGCAGTCAGGCCAGAGCTCCCTCGAGGGTAAGACAGGGATGCCCATCTTCCGGGGCTTTTGCAACAGTAAGAAACGGTACGTAGAAGCATGTGTCATACAGCACCAACTAGGAACAGTGGCCCTGCTCCCTCGTCTGCCCAGCTGATCAAGGACTTATGAAACCCAGGCCCTCCACAACAAGCTCATTATTTCACATTCTGTAATTAAGTTTGTCTAAGTTTGTTCTCCGTGGGACACCGGAATGTCTTAAGTCAATGGAATGCTAAAAACTCTGACGCCATCGGGCAGAGCAGTTCATAATGACAGAGCACTGTTATCCCTAAGATTCAAAACACAACAATTAAGACGGGTGTGAAAAGTCTCTCAACATCACTGTCCAAGAGCCTGCATGTGGCAAGGAGGCTGAGTGGCATCTGGCTGTAAGCAGCCCAAGTGTGGACGCCAGTGCCCTCAGAGGACGTCTCCCCGTACAGAATGCAAGAGGGTCTGTCTAGGGAATAACAACTTGTTTACCACAGAGAGCAAAAGAGGGTCTGAGTGGCTGCTTGTGCCTCCATCAAAACCGGCCCGTCTTCTTGCAGTTATGAAGTGCGTCATGACTCAGCCATGTTTCCCAACCTGGCAGCAAAAATGTCTTGGAATGTGCACAAAAGCATGAACAGAGAAAGTTTTGTGACAATAAAGATTCAGTTCCAAGGCAGAGAGGAACACAGTTTCTCACGATCCTATCTATTGTAGCTCCCAGGGATCAAGTGCCTTCCAAGTGCCCGGCTCTCTGCTAAGTCACCTACGTTACCAAAGAAGCATGCACGAGGGTCTAGGAGGTGTTACTGCAACCCACCCCCCGCCCCGGCAGAAACCAGGCTCTGAGCAGCCGTGCTCTGTAAGCACAGCACCAGGTGGGTTTTGTTGAATGGGTTCTAACTTTTTGCCTACTTCTTCCTCAATTAAGAACTCTTCTATAAGCAACCATTTATTAAGTCTTTTCTGATATCTCAAGCATGGTAGGGCAAAGAACCGTGTGTGCCTTCATCCGAGTCGTGGCGAGCACGGGGTGCTACGACCGCACTGAGCCCCCAGACATGCAGACCTCCTGGCCTGGAGGGAGGAAGGTGAGCGTCACCCACTGTGCTCTGTGCCATGGGCCATGACAAGGGGTGGTGGGGCTCTGCCTGGCCACCTAAAGGCGGAGCTGGGGTCCCTCTGGGTGGGGCCAGGGAAGACTCTGGGAGATGAAGGGGGCCCGAGGGACAAAGGAATTCCAGGGAAGAGGCATCAGCTGCCCGAGGGGAAGAAGGGGAGAGGCTGTGGAGCCACAGAATGTTCTAGGCATTTCATTTTCCACTGTGGCTTCCAACTCTGAAACCCAATGAGGAGACAGCCTGCTGATGTGCAGAGGTTTCTTGCCAAGAAGAAGTGGGACAGAGACGTAGCTGCCTCACTGCAAACTCCAGCAGGTCTGTTTTGTCTCTCCTCCAAGGCCTTGGCTGCCGAGGTCCCTACCCGCAGAGGGAAGCACTCAGATATTATACTCAAGGGTGCCTGAGTGCCTTTGGCCTACCAGGAACCACAGCTTATGAACATCAGCCACAGGCTGGCCCAAACAGAAGCATGGACCCCCAAAGAACAGGGTTTGAGGAGCAAGGGCCCTGGAGCTCCAGACTTGGCTGGAACTCTGGCTCACCCACTTATAGCTGTGATGAGGCCTCACATCCTGCGGGTGCAGAGTGAGCCTGGCAGAGAGAAAGGTGGTCCCAGGACTCAGGCTCCCCGGGCATTCTTCAGCACGTCTGGAGCCATTGGTACCAGGCATCCATTAGTGTTTCTCCCCGACCAGAAGGCAAGTTCTTTGACAGTAAGAACTGTGTACTATTTTTATTAGAGCTAGCAGTGCTGGTGGGCAGGGAGTGATAGGCCAGTGCTGTACATAGGGACAGGCGGTAGAAGATGGATGGACAGACGTGCAGAACGTGCCCAGAGTAACCAGCTGCCTGGCAGCAGGCATTCCTCTGCATCTCAGCAGAAGAGCTGGAGACCCCACAGGGTCGTCTACATACTGCTCTGGCGACAGCTGAACGGCACAGCCTCGCCCTCTGATAGACCCCACAGACCATCGCAGAGGCGGCGGCTCCACCAGCACAGCCTTAGGACAGCTTTGTGGGACCCTGCCAGCCATCCTGCTGAGTGGCCTGCCCTGCAGGTAGAGCTAGGTATGGCACTGGGCAGGGACAGTGAGCACCTGTTCCTGGAAGGCTGTGGACTTGGTCCCGCATGACTTAGTGCATGGAGAGTGAGCTGTGCCGGCTCTGTTCTCTTTCCAGATACCTGTGACTGCCACTGCCCTGCTGCCACCTCTTCCAAGAGGTCGGTCTAATTACTCAATGAGTTGTCAGGTCGGAGGAAAGTAAATCTCTGTCTCATCATGTGGGATCAGGCTGCCCTGGTAAGAAGGAATCAGAGCACACAGTTTTCAAAGTGTCCTTTAGCCCGGGGACCCTGTGTTCTGATGAATGTCCACAGGATGACCTCATGTGTCTAGAGTAGTTGGAATCAGGCTGTTCTGCTGGCTGGCAGAGACCATGACCTGAAACCCCATCCCTGCCTGAAGGCCAGCCCCAGGGCTCAGGACCAGGTGCTTCCCTGGGCACAGACCAGGCCTCTCCTCTGAGCCTGCGCAGTGCAGAGGTGGGCAAGTCCAGCAGCCAGGGCGGCCTCTGCAGAGGCCTCCCCTGGGGTTGGCTCTCAAGTGGGGACAGGCAGCCTGGGGGGTGTGGACAACTTGGCCTGGGCACGGTGAGTTCCAGAGCTGAGAAGAGACCAGAGGACTGGTGGGCATGAGCCGGCAAGCAGGGTAGTGTGGGGGTCCGCATCCTCAGAATCTGGTCCTAACCCCCAGCGGAGGACTTTGCTCAGAGCCTGTGAGAGCTTTAGTTAGTTTCTCCAGCCTGTTGTGTGTTCCCTAGTCTGTAGTATGAAAAACGCCATGAACATGGAAGATGAGGGTTCTGTGAGCCCTTAATGAAAAATGGCATTGGCTCCTCCCACTTGGTGTTCTGTGCCATCTCCCAGCCCACACTTTCACCCAGCACCTGAGGTCAGGCCCTGGTGTCAGAGCTGGGAGGGAGACAGGGCTGTAGCAGTCACCACTGCTCACCTTACCTACCAGGTAGGCCGCACAGCATGCTCCAGGGGGAGAGGGGCTCCCTCGGACAGCACACAGCATGTGCCTCACCTCAACTAGGGATTGTGGCTCTCCGTTTTGAGGCTGGAAAGCTTTATGGCGATGGAAACTGTGCAGGGGTAGAGTAAGATTGGCAGGCAAGAAATCTCCTAGGGGTAACCACAGCAATTGTTGCTGATGCCCCAGCCTTCCAATCAGGGTACCACCTGTGCGAGAGTGCATCTTTATCCCTTTGAGGAGTGAGCTCCCCCTAAGGCCTCCAGGGCCCCTGCAAGCAGGGAAAGCCCTGGGTACAGGTGTCACGGCCGGGCATGTCAGTAACCAGTAGACAGATGCTGTCCTGCTCACATGCATTTGGGAAATGCAGGCTGGGGAGTGCCTGGGCTGTGCGTGCTTGAGTGCCCAGAGGGTCATGGGGTGATTGGAGACAGGAACGCCATACAGTGTGGGCAGGCCCACCATGCCACAGCATCGTCCTGGGTGCTTTCTGGACAAACGTTCCTCAGGACACCCACCTTGAGAACTCTGCCCCAACTCCTTCACGCCTGCGGTTCTAAGCTGACCTGAAGAGGAGCCAGCCTGAGGGCACTGTACCTCCTCCTCCTGCAGGCCCTGGGTCCTCCATCGCCTGCCCAGGTGTGGGTGACCAGAGACGCCCTAGAAGGGAAGGTGCAGGACCACAGAATTATGGCACAGGACACCTTCTCCCTTCTCAGGGCCCAACACGCAGGGGCCTCCTGTGCTTCCCAGTACCAGGTGGAAGGTGAGATGCTGTCGACACATTAATTCCTAATTAGGGGTTGCTGGGGACAAGCCCCAACGGTCTTGCTGCTTCTCAGCATTCCCATCAGCGCCCCCAGGACACACACAGTTCTGGCTTCCTCCTTTCACGTTCCTCGGCTCCAGATAAGCTTTGGGTCTGAGGTGGAGTCGCTTGTTCCTGTGACTCCCGTCTTGTGGAAGCAGAAAGTCAGTGACGGTGCCACAAAAGCCTTGGCAGGACAGCCTGGAAGATGGAATATTCCAGAAGAAGGAACACAGGATGGCCTCTGACAGCCTGTGGGTGACCAGAGGGATGCCAACATGCCAGGGACACCGTGGAAAAGGGAAGCCCGGGCAGGTGTCCCCTCCTGGTGAGGGAGGCCGCTCTGTGTGCAGCGCACCCTCTGGAAGGATGAGGCCCACTAGCGTGTCAGGTGGGTGGAGGCCACGGCTTCCCCTCGGTCAGCGTCTCCCTCCCTCCCACCCTCCCCTCGGCAGAAAAATGTCAAAAGCAGGTTCCTTCCTTGTGGGGCGAAGATATTTTCCTGGGGCTTTAACAGGGCACATTTGTTGGTACCGCCGTCATTTCACTTCCGTGAGCCTCTGTTGATTCTTGAGTCCCGCACTGACCCGGGTGTTTGGGGGATGGAGCATGAGCCAGGAAGCCTTCTGACCACAAGAACGAGCGGGCAGAGCATCAACAAGAAATGGAAGGACGAAGGCTTGGATCAGCTCATCATCCTTAACCGTAGAACAGAGGTGATGGGGTGTGCTGGCCTGCGCCCCGCACAGTGACGGTGCCGCTGCTGGTGAAGAGGCGGAGACACTGTCTGAGCAACAGACTCTAACACCACACTTGAAAAATCCACAGGCTGCTGCCCTTCCACCCAGTGTGGCAACTGGATTCAGAAGCAAGAACCTTGGCTGTATGTGGTATCAGGACGGAACCCAAACCTGGGGGCTAGGAAGCGCTCTGCCGGGGCCGATGTTCGCTTCTTTAGAGAATGAAGAAAGGTTTTCTTTCTTCTGCTTTTTCAGATGATAACTGTGGTGTTTTCGTTGTGGGCCACCAGCCTGCAGCTGGGAGAGTAGCCATCTCGCCTGCTTCTGCTTCTTGGCTTGGGGTGTTCTTGCTTTGCTAAAACCCCTCAGTCCATGGCCACAGTGAATCTCCAGGACCTGGTGCTGCTTTAGGAACTGCATTCACCCTGCCTGCCGCACCTCTGCCCTCGGAGCCCACCTACCCCAGGCCACGAGCTCCCAAGGACCTGGCCACCACCCGCCTCCTCTCTCTTGTCGGAGCTTATTTTCCCTCCCGAATGGGAAAGGTAAACAAGGGCACAGGGTGGACTTAGATCGACTTAAAGAGAGTCACTCCTCTTTTTTCCTTGCTCCTTTTTTTTCCTGATGCATATGAATTTTGGATTTGAGTTAGCCCTGATTCCAAGAGCGTGAAATCCCCATACTCATTAAAAATAAATCATCAGGCCCCAAAGGAAGGTCGGCTCCATCTTAAAGACATTTAAGTGTGATTTCAAAATGTGGACATTCTCGTTCAGCACAAAGCAGTGAAAGACGACACTAATAAGGGAGTCTTCCAGCTACTGCGGGCATCATCAGGTCAGCCCTGTCCTGATCTCAAGCGTGTGATTTTTAATCTAAATTCATAGGGAGAGGTGGGGAAGATCTTCCTGACTGGCCAGGGAGAGTGTGTGCTGGGACAAGTCTTCTAGACTGTCCACCAGCCTCGAGGACGCTGTTTAAGGACTGCCTTCTCACCACCAGCTGCCATCACAGACATCTAATCTGATTGCCTGCCTGCACGCACAAAGAATCCCAGCAACCTAGTGAGAGCCTTGACCAGGAGACCCCATCACCCACCACTACCGTTAATCCAGTCACTTGTGAGGTCTGGAAAGACAGGAAAAGGCTCTTCCCCATGTTCTTTTGAACATGCACTTGAGCCAGAGACCAACCAGGGTACAGAAGATGCACTGGCACTGGGCGATGGTCGTCATCTGCTCCACTGGATACTCCCCGAGACACAGCTTGCAGGACACCAGCGGGTCGAGGGCCAGGTCCCAGGTGGGCCGGTACCTTGCTGTGGTCATCGCAGAGCAGTCTGAAAAAATGAGAGACGCACAGGGTCAGACCTCCTCACCTGCAGCCTTCACAGGACCCTAGCTGGGTCACACCTCCTCTCACCAGCCCTGGGTGTGAGCAGCTGGCTCTTGATGGGGCTGGAGTTCTAGACAGAGCTCCCGTGGATCCTCAGAAATTTTAACCAGGGGCCCTTGACTTGGGTCTGAGGTGCTTCCCTTCCCATTTCCACGGTAACTCTCATGTCTATCCTCAAAATGGCAATCGCTCCCCCCTTCCCTCCACTCCTCTAAGGTACACTTGACATGGCACCTCCTTCCAACACAGCACCTACCCCAGGAGAGCAAAACCTTAGCAATTCTGGAAGAGAAGCTCTTGTTGGATTTGGCTCTTCTCCAGTGACCGCTGGAGAACATGCCTGGGAATCCCATCAGCGAAGCTTTTCTCTGCAGCCCCTGGGTCTGCACAAAGATGCACCTTCTCCAGCCTCCTGCCCTGTGACCACCCTCAACCTCCAGAAACTGCTCTGTGCTACTGGCTTCTTGAACCAGCAGATTTCCTGGAACACCAAGTTCCAGGAGGCATGGCTCTTGGGCAGCAGGGTCCACTTACTGGAGGTCAAGAGTGTATAGTGGATCCCAGCACAACGCTAGAAATAACCCTCACTTCCCCAACCTCCTAGGACTCTCTCTGGCCACAGCCTAGCCCATCAAGGCCAGTGCCCTGGATTCCAAGTGGTTTTCTATTGCTCAGTGGTGCACTACTGAACCACTGCTTGCTGGATGGTCTCTCTCCTGCCCCAGGCAGTCAGCAAGCCTGGGGGAGACAGGAAAGGTGTGTCTTTCCAGCCCTTAGCTCAGCACCTGGCCACAGGGCCTCCCAATGAGTGCCTTCAACTGCTTGAAGGAACAAATGCTTGTGTCTGGGATGTTAATTGTCACCTGGGCCCCTACTACTTGATTTAAGCCTCATGCCTTTATTTTGTGCATTCATGCTGAACTTGTTCTTCCTAAACTCTGAACCAAGAAAAATTCAGTTAAGATTCTAGATAAGATCTCTGCTGTCTGCGCAATCTCTGCTGTCTGCACACTCTCTGCTTGCCACCCAGATTTCAGGATCCACAGGGTGTAGATAACAGGTGGCTTCCTTGGCCCTCCTGCTCTGCACAAGCTTTTGTCTTATCCAACCTCTGAATTAGAGCCCAGGGCTGATAAGCACAAGGACCAACACAATACAGGAAAACACAAATGGCTCTGGGACCCTGGAAAGATTCAAAGAGAGAGAGTTCCCCACCCAAATCCTCAGAATCCATTCAGGAACTTCCTCTACCAGTGAGAGGTTAGCTGATACTGAGGCAGCCTTCCAGGGTGTGTGAGTCCTGCTGGAGGGAGAAGATGAGGAGAGAACATGCTGGACAGAACCCTCAGCCCAAGACCTCTGGGGTGGGCCTGATGTTGGAGAGGAGAAGAGGAGGTCATGTCTAGTCGCGAGGCAGGAAGATGCAACCATCTCTCACCAGAGGACAGGGTAGGGGAGAAGGAAGGGACTCTGGCTGGGGACTCAGTCCATGGGTAGACCAGCACAGGAGGGCTTAAGAGAGAGCCACACAAGGCCTGCCTCACCAACACAACACGGAAAACCCAGGTACCCCCGTGCTCTGCAGCTAGGGGCTGGGTCTCAGGTTGCTCTTACTCACGAAAGCTACCCCTAGGGTCAGGTTGCTGTTTTTCTGTTTAATTCACATCATCTCTTTCTCAAGTTTTGTCAGTCAAAGCTTCTTGGGTGCCCCTGAGCAGATATTCCCTGAAGACAAACCACTGCCAAGTCCCATGCAGGGCACCGGAGGGAGGAAGCCAGCGACCCAGAGAAGCTGCAAACCCTGAACTCAGCAGATAAGACAGGGACAGGTGCAGAGCAGCATGAGGGCAGACATGTGATGGACAGGCCACAGGAGCTCACAGGCGAGCGGAATGATAGGAGTGACCTGGAGTCACCCTGGAGACAAGGACAGCCATCCACCCAACACTGCAGGGGATTGGCAGCGGCAAGGGCAGACCAAGTCTCCCAAGTGCCTCAGAGTAACTCACTCTGAAGTACACGTGTCTCCACTTTGAAACAAATTCAAGTGATTTTTGGACTGGGTGTCGCCCTCAAGATAATCTAAACCAGCCTCCTAATTTGACTAAAAGTGACAGCTCGGGAAGACTTGGACAACTGGGGTCACTCAGCTCTCTGGAGTGAAGAGGGTGGTTTCTCATTGGACCCTGGAAGTCACATTCATTGGGAATGTTTGCACTCTGAACTCCTCACTATTGTTACTGTTACTATTGTTGCTGTTGTAAATACCCATGAGGGATTTCTGGGTCTACGATTGCCCTTTGTGGTTCTCAGTATCTTTTTCTGTCTTAACCCACAATGATTTTTTTTCAAATCATATTCTTTTAAAGTTCAGTGTGCACAGTGACGGCTGTTTGGACTGGAACATCAGCCAGCCCTAAAAAGGATCCCAGTCCTCAACCCCAACAGTGAGCTTCGGGTGGGCTTCAGAAACCACCTAAGGCTAGAAACTTTCCCAAAGGACAGCGGCTGCCCCCTGGCTTCCCTGGCCTATAGAGTGGGACCAGCGGTTGCAGATGCTATGGAGGGGGGGGGGGCATGTGGTCCAAACTGCAGGGCGCTGCAGCACTGGTTTGGGGGTAAGGGAACCCAGCAGCCCTGGGCTCATGTCTGCAGGGATGACTGGCCCTCTTCTGTGCTCACCCTCCCTGAGTCCCCTCACCTGCTCCAGCCCTCTACAGAGGCGGTGAAGGGGGAGTGAGAAGAAGCATATTTAATGTCGGGGAAATGCTAGCTTGGTGAGAAGGAGGATGATGCCCTGTGGACTAGAGGTCAACATCGTGCAGCCGAGAAGAGACATGATTAGAGTGTGCAGTCGGGAAGTTCACAGGCGAGGCACCCGTGGGAGAGAGCCTCCTGCCTGGGCATCAGCTGTGCCCTAGGGTTTCTGGGGGGACACGTGCCCAGAGTATGTGGCAAGGGGAAAAATTCCAAGGCCCGAGGCTCCGGCCACAGCCCACGCCTGCCTGTGAGCCATCTCCTGCCCCCGATCCCCGTGCAGCCTGAGCCCCAGGCCCAGCCCCATCCAGCCTTGCTCACTCCCAAGCCCTTTCTCCCAGCTCCAGAGCTTGACTCCATTTCCTGTGGACAGCCTCGCTGCCAAGACCCTTGGCACAGCATGGAGGCTTGACCTCTCTTCCTTCCTCTTCTGCTGGACCATGATCTCTACACACCCCCCAGACGATGTGGCTTCCACTGTCCTTGGCACCGGGCAACCTCAGCCCTTGCCTCTGCTCCTATTCCAGCCCCTCAAGCCACACGTGAAGCAGGTCAAATCCCTATCTCAGGCACCATATCTCTATCCTTTTGTTTTTGTTTTTTGTTTTGAGATGGGGTCTTTTGTGTTGCCCAGGCTGGCTTCAAACTCACGACCTTCCTGCTCAGCCTCCCAAGTAGCTGGGGATTACAGACGTGCACCAGAGCACCTGGCTCCGTGTCCGTGCCCATTCCCTGTAGAGTGCAGTCTCTGAACTGCACTCAACATCATGATTCTGTTGGTGGCCACAGGACATATTTAAACAAGCCTATATTGTGCAAGCCAGCCACGGCCCTCCCTCCACAGCATGGCCTGAATATGATTCTGCAAACACCGGACAGCTGCAAACTGGCAACAGGAATTTGCTAAGAGAATCACAATGCACAACAAAAGAAAAAACAGTCTTTGTTTTCGTATTGTGAATGTCGAGTCATATGAAACAAGAAACTATTTTAAGAACATCTGGTCAATTATGAATATTATTCAATTACAGCAATTCCAAGTGTTTATAAGGCACGTTACTTATTTAGCATGATGGCGGACATGCGGTGGAGAAGGTATGGATAAAAGACATCGAGACCTGGAGAGACAATGGCCCATGGAGGAAGACGTTCACCATATTAACAGAGGGGCATTGTGGCTCTGTGACGGAGCTGTCCCTTCTCTCAGCTCCAGGGCTGCATCCCTTCCACCCTCTCCTTCCTGAGCAAGACAGGTGCCAGCCATCCCTCTCCCACTCACTCTCACGACTTCCTCTGGGAAACCCCACTCTGCTTTCCTGGTGTTGGCCGGTCACCTCCATGTCTCTTCCCCCACTGGACTCCCTTCTCCATCCTTGCCACTTCTCCAAATCTTGGCAACCCTCCATGCCCAGCACTCACCCCCATGCCCAGCACCCACCCCCCGGAGTCAGGGAGTCTGCCCTGACTCCTCAGAGCCCTCACCTGTCCCCCTTCCTCTGAGTCTCTGGTCCTCCGTGGATGGCAGCAGCAGCTCTTCCTGAGAGTTTGCTAGTACTCACCTCCTGGGCCCACCCACAACTGCTGAAGCAGAACCCCTGGAGGTAGGGACCCACAAGCTGGGTTTTCACAAGCCTTTCAGGGGATCCTGATTCACAGTACAGTCTGAGAACCACTGGTCTCTACCATCCCACTCCATAGCACTTCCCACTCTCCACCTGACTCCAAAGTCCACGTGGGCTCAACTCACCAAAGCACAGCTCTCCACAATACCCAAACCAAACAGCCTGGGATGGCAGGCCTGGGACTGGACTTGGCAGGCTTTATTTATTCTTTATCACAACTCTTTCTGGGTTAAATGTGGCTTCTGAAGCCCATGCTATGAGTTAGTTCATCTCCCCAGCTTGGTGCATTATTCAAGGGCAAGGGCTGTGATTCCTCCTTGTGGGCAATGTCAATCACGGGCGGACACTCCATAATTACAGGTACATAGCCACACATACATGTGCAGAGTTCGAGAGAGCAAGAAGTTTTTCAGTGTACCAGGCATTGTGCTGATGAGCTTCACACATTTCACACATGAGGTGATGGAGCAGAGCTGGGTCTGTTACTATGAATTCCTGTTTAGCTTAACATAGAGGCAGACGGCCATGTGATGATATTTGGATGCATGTACACACACTAGCCAGCACACACCCTGCAGTCCTTGTGTCCACTGAGGGCACAGACACAACGATGCCTCCTGCCAGAAGCACTGCTGGTGCCCAGAGGCTGGATTCCAACATGCTGCCCCAACCTAGAGAACCAGGGTGTGGTGGATACAAGGTTGGTTCTAGCACTAGGGTAAGAAATACTCTGGTTGAGCTCGGAACACCCTGTGGTGCCAGAAAGCAAGACAGTGCTCAGAATAAACAATCTCCCACACATTGATGATATGTCAGAGCATCGCAGGAGCCAACTGAGAGAGTTCCCAGTGGCTAATGCTGAAAAACTCTAAGCAACACAGTAGCACGTGTTCCAACCTAGAACACAAAGCAAATATCCAGGAGGCCATAAATAAATGACTGAATAAATAAATAACTAAAGGACTTTTCCCATGTGGAAAATTTCCCCACAGTTGGGGCAGCCAACCCTCCCCCCACAAAGAAGGAGGAGGAGCACAGCCTCCCGCATACCTTTAGGTGGGCTACACAGAGGGACCGCCAGGAAGGACTTCTGGTGACACTGCAGCAGGGATGCTCGAGCCCACAGCCTCAGTGGGGTGGCCATGGTCAGCAGCACAGAGGGCCCTGGTAGATATGATGGGGACACTACCAACCATCACCCCAAACCATAATATCAAATAAATCCAATTCTACAAAACACCTGGCCAATGCCCTCAGAACCTCCAAGGTTTCAAAAACGAAGGAAGCCTGAGAAACTCTCAGGCCCAGAGAAGCCTAGAGAGATGTGACCCTCAGCCAAATGTGGGATCCTGGGGCAGAACAGGGAGCTGGGTGAAATAAATGTCCATGCAGTCTGATGACCCTCTGAGCGGGGACCTGACACATCAGCGCTGGCTCCGGGATCCTGACAGAGGCACTAGACAGATGCGAAGGGGAGCAGAGGAGGCCCCTGCAACAGGACTCTGGCCTGCCGAGGAGGCTTTCTGAAGCCAAGTCTATCAGTCTAGGTCTAAACTGCCCAAAGAAAAAGGTTATTTAAAAAGAAGAACTTTGCCAGTAAGCCAGTGGAGTGCAGCCTGAACAGGAAGGCACAACACCTGAAACCAGTCTGTCCCCAACCTGCACTGCCGCGGCTGGCAGGAAAACCTACGTGAAGCACAGGACTCTGGGTTTTTTGTTTTGTTTTGTTTTGAGAGAGAGAGAGAGAGAGAGAGAGAGAGAGAATTTTTAATATTTATTTTTTAGTTTTCAGTGGACACAACATCTTTATTTTACTTTTTTTTAATGTGGTGCTGAGGTTTGAACCCGGAGCCCGGCGCATGCCAGGTGAGTGTCCCCGGCCCAGGACTCTGTTTTTAACCACTGGACTTAGGGCTGATTTAGGCCCAGAAGGATCACAGTAGGCCCAACTGGGCCATGAAACATTTCTCAGGGAGGGTAGCTCACGAAGGTTCTGTATGAGGAAGAAAAGGGACGCCAGTTCTCAGACACTGCACTGTGTGGGCTCCCCTAAACTCAGGCTCTCAGGGGAGCAGGGACCAGGGCAGGAGCCACCTGCCTACATTGCCCTTTCTGCACGGGGCCAGATGGTGACAGAGACACTGGAGGAAAGGACACGGTCCTGGAGTTAAGCAGGGGCTGTGAGGATGTGGGCCTTTAGCATAAACCTCCCTCGTGAGGGGCCAGGTCAGCCTGCAGGGCAAGGCAGAGGTCGGCGTCTGACTGGACACTGAAGTGGGCGGATGTCTGCTCACAGAGAACCAGGGACCACAGCCTTTCCTGTGGGCCTCCCCCACTCCCCGGCACCTTCCCTCAGCTAGGGCACAGAGGGAGAGCAGGCCAGGCTCTGGGCCTCTGGCTCCCGGACTCCTGCTGCTGCCCAGGAAGCATCTCCAGAGGGACACCCTGGCTCTGGACAGAAATCCTGATCTAAGCGGCTTTGAGAAATGGCCAGCAGTGGCCAAGGCTGGGTCTGAGCCTCCCCTCGGGCCTCAGCAGAGCTGTTCGTGGCTTGGCAAGCGTCCCTCCTGCCACGGCTGGGCCTGGGGAACCTCTGCCATTCCTGGGGTGAGGTCGCTCTTGCAGGACAGAACCCACAAGCCACCCTTCCCAGAGTGCTCGTCACACATGTCACACATGAGCTTGAAACGCCCCAGGAGCTTCGCCACTCAGGCCTGCTTCCCACAGAGGGGCCCAGATGATGCCTTCTGACCCGTCCAGGAATGAAATGCAGCGCAAGACACAAAGGGCCTGTTATTCAGCTCCGGTTTATGGGCCCAGATCAGCATGACACTCAGGACTGAGAGCGATGCTTTAAAATCAAACATCCAGCCATAAAATGCTCTTTGGCTCCTTCTCCCTTTCAGAGAGCACCGCCTTCCTCCAGGTAGCTTAGGGATTTGCCAACACGCTGCCAAAACCCGCCCCACCCCACCCGACTTTGGTTTTGTCATCAGATAAGGGCAGGTGATAGGTGTGCACTGCAGGGGTCATGGTGAAGGCTCTGAAGTGGCCTGATGTGAACCACCACAGGTGGGTGCGGCAGTGGCTCACCCTCTGTCTGCAGTTCATTAGGTCCTTCCAGTCGCTGCTGTGGATGGCCAAGATGGGCCTCTGGCCCACTCAGCTGGGGTGTGAGGGCTGTGTCCTTCTGCTGCCAGGGCCATGAGCCTGGGGAATTCCTGGGTTTGCAGCTTGTCTGTCCCCTGAGCTAATGGAACAGGGCATATGCAGGCCACAGAGTAGCAGGGGCAAGTCTAGGTGGAGAGAGGGCTCTCTGGAGACTCAGCCCTGGGATCCATGACCAGGGGACCCTGAGGCCTCACTGTGCTGTGGAGCCTGTAGCCTCGTCTGCATCCAGGGGGCTGGCTGGAGAGCCTGCTTCCAGATTCCCTGAAGCACTGACCTCTAACCCTGACGCCCTGGCTCCTCTAGCTGGTCTGAAATCATGTGACTTAGCTCCACAGAGACAGGGGAAGGGATACTAAAGTGAAGAAGTGACAAGGATAGAATGTGCTTCCTGAAGCTGAAACCCTCAACACAGACCAGTGTCATGATACCACACACCAGTGGTCAGGACTCGTGTCCTGTTCGGGGGTCATCAGACCTTCGGCGGACCCTCCTGCAATCCCCTTCCACTGCAATCCCCTTCCACTGCATTCCCACACTGCCTGCCCCAAGTCTTCCTCTGACCACTGTTAGCATCCCAGGAACAGGCATTGGGCTTCTAGAAAGTTCTACACACTGTTACAGCCGGCAAGGCGGGGTAGCCCCCCACAGGGCAGCCTCCCTCAATGGTCACAACCCTCCCTCTGGTCAAAGCGCCTTTGAGGACCTCAGGGTGATGGAAGAGGGAGGAAGAAGATGCCACAAATAGCCAGGAATCAGCTCAGAGCAGCCCGGAGAGTGGCTGGAGCCCCCGTCTTTGGTCAATGTTGGCTGCAGATCTCACTTTCAGGTGGGCCTCCCGCCAGAAGGTGAAGTCAAACTTGGGACTCTCAAAGCGGATGCCCTGGGACAGGGGGTTGAAAGTTCCCACATGGAGCTTACTTTGTGGTGGTCTTTGCTTCTCCACAGCTGGACAGGGAACGGAGGAGAGAATGCAGACACGGAAAACAGAGGCTGGACACCAACCCCAGGGGGGACACAGCCCGTCCACCTTCCAGTGCAAGGGAGAGAGCCCTGGGAAGGCTCTCACGGCCCAGCAGGAGGGGCTCCTGGAGTACAGGACGGGGCGCTGCGTGACAGGGCAAGCCAAGCCCGCCTTTGCTCCAGGCCAGGTCAGGACCAGCCAAGTTCCAGAGGTTGGGGACACTGGGATCCACAAGGCCACCCCACACACGTGGCTTTATGCTCCAAATTTCCCTGTGTACATCACGGCTGTGAAGAGGAACACAGCACTTCACCCCGGGGAAATGGCAACGTCTGAGGACATCAGTGCTTGCCCTGCCTGACCACCACACCATGCCCATGCGTGAAAACATCATTGGGACCCCACACACGTGGACAATCTGGGACCAAATCAAAACCCCAAAGGAAGGCCTGAGGGAAGTGAGAGGTGGCACTGAGTTCACACAGGCAGCAGCGGAAGGTGGCGGCCACTGAGTTCACACAGGCCGCAGCTGAGGCCTCTTTTCAGTCTCCCATGGACAGAACCATGGCTTAGTGCTACTCTAGATGCATGAAGAGCTGACAGAGAACAGAAGAGTCAGGTACCCCCTTCCAGGAACTGAGGAGACCGAAAATAAATAAGAAAACCAGAAAAAGACACGGCTTTGTTAGCTGGCCATGTGTGTTCAGCAGAAAACGTCAGCAGGGCCAGGCAGGGGCCAGAGATGGTCCTGGGCGCCCTTCCTCCAGGGGCAGCAGACACAGTGACAGTTCACATAGGAGACCAGAGGATGTGTCCTTCGCGGCACAATGACCAACACGGCTGTGGCAGGAAGGTACCTTCTACATATCCTTTGAAAGAAGAGTAGCTAGAACCCGCTGGCCAGGTGGGGCTGGGCTGGGAGACGGGCAGGGGGCGGCGAGTGGCTCTGGGGCTTCCCACCTCCCACCTCCACAAGCAGAGGGCAGGGGTCGGGATTCGCAGCACCCCCACCTGCCCTCAAGGCCCCTGAGGGCCTCTGCAGGTGCTGGCTCCATGGTGCCCCACAGCCCCAGCAGCAGAGACTCAAGTCTGAGCCAGGCTTTTTTGGGGGGGTGCGGGGCGGACGGTGGGTACAGCCTGAAAGTCAAGAATTGTTTTTTTTCTTTTTTACATTTTAAAGATTATGAAACAAACAAGTCACAAGCGAACAAAGACTCACTCGGAGGCCATGGGGGCCTACACTGTCCACCTTCCTGCCCTTCACAGAAGTTGACAACCCCAGCTTTCTGAGTCTGGCCTCCATCAGGGGAGCACTCCTGACAAAGCTTGCACAGTCAGGAAATCCCCCAGAAATCCTCCAGGAGAGTGGGTCAGAGGTCAGGACCAAGGACAGGAAGGGAGCCACCTGCATCCGGAAAATGGCCCAGTATTTGCATAACAATGCGCCTGTGGAATCTGAGCTGCTGGGAAGAGGAGCTGGTGGCTGGGGCTCCTCTCTGCCTCTGCCACAGCCATGCTCTCACAAGTCTGCACCTTCCCCTCTCACACTAAGTTCACGCAGACCCTGCCCCCCAGGGACTGTTC
This sequence comes from Spermophilus citellus, assembly GCF_964194105.1. Taxonomy (NCBI): domain Eukaryota; kingdom Metazoa; phylum Chordata; class Mammalia; order Rodentia; family Sciuridae; genus Spermophilus; species Spermophilus citellus. The sequence goes on from NC_138193.1 coordinate 112,369,366, forward strand.
TAGAAAGAGGACAGCCCCAGGCAGAGGCACGGAGCTCCCAGGAGACTTCTTATAGAAAAAGAAAACTGGGGTCTTGAAATCCCACTGCAGCCCACAGTGGGCACAAACGAGGCCAATGTCCAGTCCGCCTGGCAAGCTGTGTCCATCCAACTCCAGGGTCCAGAGCTGGTTCAGGAGCATCTGAGGACACCACAACAGGCCAATCCCGCCAGGACACTCCTGGCTTCCCTGAGCTGGACAAGGAGCCCCTTCAGGGCAAGTCTCTTTTCTAGCCGTTTCCACACTCTCCTGTCCACCCCTGAACAGAGGCTGAGTGGACCTTTAATCACTCAGTTTTATGACCCACTGGCGCCATAGCTGGGCAGAAGCTAAGGCCTTGTGTGTCAGGAGCCTGGACCCTTTTCCAGTGAAGTAAAGGTCTGAGAACTGTTAAAGGCCCTCCTTTATATAAACAAGCACAATCTGCCTGAGAATCCCCCAGCCACTTCTGCAGAGCTAATGATGTGTTAATGCCACCAAATCACATGGGCTACTCTCCATTAAATTACCCCCTCTCCCAACCCTCTGATCCTCTCTTTAAAACAGCCACCGCTGCAGTTGTGCTGTCCCTCCTGTTCACTCCAGAGCCACCAGGGGACCTCTTCTTCCTTCTCAAAAGTGCCAACTCCATCAGGGAGGCAGTATCATGGGCTGACTGCTTAAAAACCTGTTCAGAGAAGAAGACTGCTGTATCTTGTTCTTCCCACTGCTGCCTAGTTAACGAGGTCAGGAAAATACTAGGCTCTTACTAGGCTCTAGTGGGCAGTGCCCGCTTCCTTGGAGGGAAGAGGCTGGCTCCTCCTCTCTGTGGAGCCCAGCAGAGGTGATGCCAGGACCCCTGCAGCTGGCAACACGGAGGGGCCCCAGACACCTACTTTCTGACCATCATGCTTCCCATCCTCTTGGGATACACTTGGGATTAGCTGCAGTGAGTCTGCCTTCCACTTTATATTCTGCAATTTCTTCAACACCAGGGAGAGGGAAAGTCAATCCAATCATCTTCATTCAACAGATTAAGAACTAAGGTTTAAGAAAGATGCTAAACAAATCACCCAAAATCCCAAGATCACAAGCAGCAAGGCCGGGATTTGGAGCCCAATGCCCCTCGACACCCACCAAGCTCCAGGGAGCATGTCCCCTGCTCCAGGCTCCTGGAGCTCAGGAAAGCTCATTGATGAGCAGTAACACCTGTTCCCCACACAAAGGAACAATTGCTAACGTGTCCCTTTCACCTTTAGAATCACAGGAAGATGCCCTCTGAGAAAGAGTGGGCATTTCTTGTGACTTTTACACATAAGAAGAAAATCTTTTGCATTAGGGAGTCCACCAGGTGTTCAATAAGGCCTTTGGCTTAAGAAGGTAAGGAACAGGTCATTACAGAAATAATGCAGAAATAAACCCGGAGCTCAGCGTTCCCGACCACACTTATACAGAAGCTATCTGCTGTCTTTCCTGGCCAGTGTCAGCCAATGTCTGTCCTAACACCGGGGACACCTGCCATCTCACAGGCGTGTCTCCAACCTGCGAGAAGAGGCACCATCACCACATCCTCGGTCAGCACTGAAGCCCAAAGGCCAAGGTTGGATCTGCCACAGCTCTCACAGCCCAGCAGAGACAGCCTCTTTACAACACCCCTGAGCCCTGCGAGCACTCAGGAAGGCTCCCACCCAAGGCCCCCACCCTGGTAAGGGGACCCCACGCAGAGGGATTCATGAGGGGGAGAGACTGCAGCCACAGCTATACTGCAAGCCCCTTCCTGTCCTCTTTTCCCAGTATGCAAGACACCCCCACTCTCCATTTTTCTGGGAATGACACTGAAAATCCACTAGGCAGAACAGCAAACCCCAAAACTTACTCAAAATGAGTTCTGACATGGTGGCAACGACCCCTGCAGGTGCAGAAACAGAGCTTGAATTTCAAGAGGACATTCACAAAAAGAGAAGAAGAGCCCAGACCAAGGGCAGAGCATCGGGGCTCAGACTGCAGAACCAGCCTGAGCGTCCTGGGCACGAAGCTTTGAGCGGAGCCCCGCTGGGGGGAACTGAGCCTCGTCAGATGAACTGACGCAACCCTTCCTGGAGGAAAACAGAGACAAAAACTTCCAATTATTCCCAGGAAAACCCCGATGAGGACTGGGAACAGTCTTCAAGGGGAGAAGCACTTGTCTGGGAAGACCCATGAGATCCCAAGACTAGAAAGCTTGCTTATTTCCAGCCCCGTTCCACACTGGGTCTGCACCCCGAGGACCTTGTCAGGGGTCCCTGTGCTTGCAGACAGCGGCCTGGGGAGAGGGCACAGTTGCTGAAGAGGTAATGGGTCTAATGGGACCAGGTGTTCTGAAGGTCTCTCATTTGGCTCCTCAGTCACTCGAGAATCATTAATACAAAATCACAGCATCAAAAATAACAAGCCCACTCTGTCCAACCAACGTCTCCTCACCCCAGTCTGTCACAGGGCGCTGCCACAGAGGCCAACTATGAGGCTCCCGAGGTTGGGCAAAGATGCAGATCCCTGCTCCCCGGGGCCACAGAGGGCCACAGGCCTCCTCGCCCTCCCCTGGCCTGTTTAGCCTTGTGTCAGGAGGAGGAGGGGCGGAGGCCGGTGCAGTCTCCTGGGGCTCCTGTTGACCACACACCTGGCATACCAAGGTCTCATCAGTCTCTAGCTCCCTGGGAACAGTCCGTGCCTCCCCACGGTGCACAGTCAAAGTCCTGGGAGTATGGAGGGCCCTGTAGCTTTAACTACATGGAACAATGGGCCACGTGGATAGTAAATATTTACTGACTGGATGACTTGATAACTGCCAGCAATGAGGTGTGATTTTCTCGGCAGCAAAATAAAAATGCTTGTTAAACAAGGACCACTAATGTTCAGCATTGATTTGGGCCCAATAAATTTTATGTTGAAATTTTCAGAAGGACATTGTCCAGTCACCTGCACGTGGGCGGGTTGCACTTGTGTGGAAAGGAGCCAGCCTCCCTTCCAGAGATGGGGCAGGCCTGGCTCCTGGCCGAGGCCCGCCCTGGGCCAGCTCTGCAATCTTGGCCCTGCTCCTGGGTTCCTCTCTGCACTTTCATTTACTGGTGGGCAGAATGATGGGGCTCGTTTTCCTCCTATAAACTCAGCGGCACATTGTAAAAACTGTGACAGCTTGGTTACGGTCCTGGAGGAACTAGTAAACAAACGTGGCTGATGACGCCACAGACGGTCTTGAGAGGCAACTTGCAGCCCTGCTGGCGCATTTTAAAGTGTCAAATACCTCAATCCAGTAGCCCAGTTTCTGGAAGTGGATCTGTGGAACAAAAATGTGGGGCATCAAGATGCTCGTCGCAGCTCTTCCAATATCAGGAATTTGGAAGTGCATCAGTATCTTATTTCAAAAGGGATATCAGACCAGTCAAAACAGAAAAATGGGAGCCTGTGTGTGGAAGGAAGAACACTCTGCAGTTCTAACCGGGGCATTCAGGAAGTGGTGCTGGTAGCTGGAGGGTGAGCAGAAGAGCCACGTGCTCATGAAGGGGTCACTGCCGACGCAGGGAGACACATGAAGACACTGGTTAGACTGAGAGGTTGCTTTTCCTCCTCGAACATGCCTTTCTAGCTATACATTTCAGAAACCACAAAGCCCAGGAAAGTCAAAATGAATAAAAATGCAAAATCTGCAAAACTTATCACAGACAAAAAGTCTCCTTAATATACAAAACCTTCAGAAATCAGTAGATGAAGAAGCAACAACTTAACGAAAATGATCAAAGGATGAGACAGGGGTTCCTGATAAAGAAAAAAAAATGACCCCAAGTGTATGCACTCTTAAGAGGATTGCTGATTTCACTACATCCAGATGCTGCTCACTAAGAACAAATGTGCAAATACTCAATCCGTCTGGCAAAGCCTTCTGTCCGTGAGGCCCTGGCTAGAGCCACTAGCACAACTCCCGGCTGGAGCGCAAAGCCCTGCAAACGGGAAACAGGGATGTGCCAGCGAATTGCAAAACCTTGCCTTTCCCTGGCTGACCTGATGATCCCCCGCAGCCAGCCGTGGTGGTGCTTAGGGCAACACAGAGAGGCTGGAACCAGCCCACGCAGGGGGTTATTGAAACACACCAGGGATGGCTTGCAGCAGGGACCAGCTCTACAGGAAGAATGAAGAGCCCCCAGTCTCCAGGGCTCAGCCTCCTCACGTCCAAGGAGCAGAGGGCGCTCACATCCCTGCGCCTGCGTGCGCCTGCACTCACATGGGGAACCCGGGGATTCTAATGACAACTGCCACCTAATGAGCTGGGGAGACCTGGGCAGGGCAAGAAAGAATGCACACAGATGTCACCACATTCTCAGGACAAACTTCAAATGACTTCAGCCATAAACGTTATGGATTTTTAGAAATTACAAAGATTTTAATAAACATGAATGCCATTATGATAATTTAGAATAAACCGACGCTCTGGCTCCTCTTCTGGTCTCTCTCACGCCGAGGAATCATGCCTGCTCATTCCGGACTCCACTTGCCGGCTCGAAGTTAGGAAATGTATTTTAGTATCCTATAAATTATGGAGAAAGTTCCAGATGATATTTTGATACACGTTTTCTTCCCTGAGCTGAGTTCCAAAAATGTCAGTGTATATCTGTTCTCCTATGAGTCTCTTCCTAATTGAAAATCTGAAATTTATTTTATTGTCAAAAGGTGTGATATCCTTGACTCATCCGCCTGTCAGAGCTAAGGAGTTAGGCAGGCGTCTGTCAGATCAGGGAGCAAGAGAGCCGGGTGCCAGCCATCCAATGCATTTGTTCTTCCCACAAGGGAAAAGGAAGCAATGTTAACGCCAACAGGAAGCAGGAAAGACAATGGGCAGCATATCTGCAGGACTACGGTGCCAACCCTAGCCCTTCATCCCATAGAGCTGGTGAGGTGGGCGTGGTCACCCCCCAGAGAGGAGAAAACTGAGTTTGCTGATGCCACGGAGACCTGTGTGGTGGAGACAGGGCCTGGACTGGACAGGGTGGCTCTAGCTACTTACCCACAATCCTCTGCATGATCATGCTCTGCAGTGATACTGGGAGTGCCATGCAGGAGCCACGTGCTTCTTAACAACTCGAGGCCAGTGCGCAGCAGCCAGTCCTCCTGAAGAGCTCCACCCTGCCCGTCGCTGCTGGTGAGCAGGAATCAGCCAGCTTCCCTTCCCACCTTCCAACTGAGCTGCAGCTGGCACAGGACAGATCCGAGACCAAACAGTGAGCACCAGCTACTGCCCCAACAGGGACTGCACCCCTCGATCCTGAGGCCCACACTCATCCTTGTACAGGGAATACTGTGCTGCCTGAAGCCCAGGAGACGTGGAGGCCAGAGGTCAGCAAAGTTTCTCTGTAAGGGCCAGGAGGTAAGTGTGTCAGTCTCTGTGGGCCACGGGGTCTGTGTCTCCACCACCCACTCTGACTGAGCCACCAGAGATAGAGAGAGAACCAACGGCAAGGCTGGGCTCCAGCAAAACGTACTTGGGCCCCCAGACCATAGGCTGACCTGGGGGGCAGAGACGGCTTTCTGTGGTGGTGAGAATCTTATTTTTCCCAGCCTCTGAACAGTGTTGAGTACAGTGACAAAGACGTGTTATAATTCTACTCCTACGCCCAGAGCTTCAGCCTGCCGCGAAGGCACTTCCCAGTGTAGTCCTTCCCCGCCTCTCTGCCAGGGCAGCTCTGCAGAGACTCCCAGCCTGGAACTGTCAGGTGACAGGAAGAGCCTGCTCTCTGGGCCACCTGACAAAGCATTTCATCTTTTGGCTTGATGACAATTTGATGACCTTCTGGTGCCATTCACACAGAAGAAACAGAGAAAAGTGCAATAAAATTACCCCAACTTGTCTATGACAAACAGGTGGCAATCATGGGACAAGGGCCCAAGTCACTTTATCCACAGAGCCTGAGCCTAGTGTCATGGATGACATCCTGTACTGGAAAGCTTCAATCTTCCAGGATCAGGGCCACCAGGTCTGAATCCCAGCTCAGCCACCCAGCCACAGCTGTGGCACGTCGCCTGGTAACCACAGCTCGCCACCCGGACTGTCTTAAGCTGTCCTGGATGCACATTGCCCCATGTAGTCCTCTCAGCAAGATGGACAAGGAAGCTTTATCCCCATTTTATGGGAATATGGAGGCACAATTAGTGTCACGAAATTAGTAAATGTCACAGCCTAGTTCCAAGCCAAAGCAATCCAGCTGTAGACCCCAACTTCTACCGTCTTCTGGGCGTCTTGGTAATGCTGCTGCTGTTGCTGTGGTCACCACACTGCCATCATTAGAGGACTCACACCTGTGGAGCCACAACTGACCCCATCAGCCTTCTCACTGATGGGCTTCGCCAGATGTCCACGTTCGCAGGACATTTTCCTCTGGGAGTTGAGGCCTGCATGTGCCCAGGAACAGAAGGCTGTCCCTTGTCCCTATCAGCACACACAGTGTCCAGCCTTGGTCGGGACACAACCAAGACACAGGTGGCTGCCTTGTTAACTGTGGTCCTAAGAAACATGTGTGGCCAATGGCCAACCCCTAAGGTAAGACAGTTCATATGCTGGAGGCCAGGAAGAGAGGAGGCCACAGCGGGGTTGCCAAGGGACTCTTCCAGGGCCACATTCCCACCCCAAGAAACAGCAATTAGCCCACAGAACAAGCCACCTGGGGCTGCTTCTGTTCAGTCCCACCCACCTGGAAAGTTGCTCTAAAAAGGAAAACTAGGTTCTAAATATTCAGATTCATGTGCAGTTCAAGAGCGTCCGCGGGGTGAACACGGGAAGTTACGTAACCGCTCTGCAGCTGGGAGGTTTCTCCCACCTTCTGACAGATACAGGAGGAGGCTCCAGCAGTTCAGACCCACTCCGTCCTGCTGCAGGACAGCCCTGCCCCGGGAGCCTGTGCCTAAAGTCCCACTGCGAGTGGGGACGAGGAAGGGAAGAGGAGGTCGGCAGGGAAAGTCAGAGCCCACTCTGCGTGCGCTTTTGCTGGTCTCAGCAGCAGTGGCTGTACCCAGGTGCCCTGTCTTCTGCAGCTACGTGGCTGAGACTGTGGGCAGGGCGGGGGAGGAAGGACCAACCCCACCCGGGGCCCGTGCAAAAGGAAATGAGCCTCCTCCTTCAAGGCCTCTGCTCATGGACGGCCTGCAGACTCTCCCTTGTTTAAACCAGCGGGAAAGACCAGAGAGAAAGCTACATGGACGTCAAAATGACCGGACAGGAAATCTTTCTTATTGTCCTCCAGTGGAGAGCATTCCAGGTCCTACAGAAAGGCGGAGGGGCAGGAAAGACAAGTGTGGAGTGGGAGCTCAATCGACACCCACACCAAAGTCGGTCAGAGCTGGGAGCACCCCAGGCACCCGGCTCTCCAAACCACATTTTTAAGTTTACCCAGGGTCAGAGTCAAACAGCAGAAACCGATTAGGAGGCAGGACTCCAATTCCCAGGTCAGCCTGGTGGCCACCCCACCCTACGGAGACACCAGGGTTCTTTGTTTCTGGAACATGTGACCCTGCTGTTCAGCAAGCTGCAGTTCAGTCCCACAGGCTTGTGCCCTGCCGAAATGTGCAGAGGGCAAGAGGTCTGCTGGACAGCAGGGCTGGGAACATCTCCCACTCATCCTGAAAGTCCATCTCGCTGTCTGCAGACCCTGCCCAGGCACACGGTCGGTCAGACACTGCTGCTCAGGCCACCCCACACAGGAGCCCTGAACATCCCTGAGCCTGGCACAGGATGAGCAAGATGGGACTAACATACAGAACGGCTGGACACTGGGACCCCACCCTGCCCCTCTCCACCCACCAGGTCTTACAGAGCCAAAGATATTGGCCCGTCTTGAGAACCCAGACAAGGGAGCAGTATAACATGGGGCAAGCGTCCAGAGGCTGGGCCACAGAGGGGACACTGCACTCCTGTCCCTGGAGGGCCCTGTGAAGCTTCCTGAGAGGCTGATGTCCAGCCACTGCAGCTTCTGCAACAGGGACAAGGTAAAGAGGCAGCAGAGATGTGAACACAGAGCACAGGGAGCCCGGCAGGAAGAACTTCTGCTTCCCTAGACTGTCCAGAGGCTCCACGGGTACCTGCTGCGCCTTCTATACAGGAAGGACCACAAAAAGGGAGGGAGACATTCAGGAATGCAGGTTAGCGAGAGCCAACAGTGAGCGTGATGGGTGCACAAAGCTTGTCCTACAAGATCTGCTTTTTATTTTTTGCAATTAATTTTCTGAACTAAATTTTGTAGAGATTATGATTTGGAGGCAATAGGTTGGGCTCAAAAATTGGAGAGGAGGCTGTGGGAAGGACAGAGAGCACCAGGCCACCAGGGAGTCCCTGCAGAGGAGCAAGTGGCCCAGCCTGCAGCTGGTGCAGAGGGAAGGCGCGGCCACCCACAGTCTGCCTGGTGGTGAGCACCACGGGTTTGCATTCCCGCGCGTTCCCTGCCCTCCTTCACCCAGACCCATGGAAAGGTCTGCCCACAGATTTCAGGATATTCTCAAGCTGTGTTTTCTAAAGCAAATAAGGAAAGTCAGAAGGTTCTAGACTGTATCTCTTTAGCCCTCAAAGAGGTGGCCCTGAGAGGGACAGAGCTTGACTAAGGGCTGGCCAGGTGGGATGGCCACTGCACGAGGCCCGGGTGCCCCAGGCTCACTGTCTTTGCGCAACACCATCTTGGTCAATAACTTGTGTCTTCATTCCCTGTCAGAATTGCAACACCCTCAGGAGGAACAGCCACAGTTCGAGAGGACAGTCAAAATCCAGTGTCCCGTAGTCGCAGCATTAAGAGTCCTGAGAGAGTCTCTGTCCTCCTGCCACGGACATCAACTAGAGACCCGCAGCCCGGAAGCCCCCGCGAGTCCTCCAAAGAAGGAGTCCCGGAGTCCAGTGGGTCAGTGCTCCCAGCTTCAAGGGACGTGCCTACCCTTTAATTCATCTGGTCCCCAGCCAGCCCTTGGGAGTGCCCTCAGTGTGCAGCTGGGAGCACAGAGGTCTGCGGACGGTCCTCAACCTGGCTCCACATGCCAGACCCAGAGACAGGATTCCTGTGCAGACGACTTGCTGGGAATGTCCTGGGAAAGGCCACAGCAAGGAAAGACCAGGGTCCACCCCCACAGACACCTCCGTGGTAGAGGCTGCAGAGCGCCAGGGAGCCTGGGAAGCCACAGTCACAGTCTGTCTCTTGTCACCTCCTCTAAGAGGCATGGACCTGGGATACTGACCTGCCAAATGTCCCCCAGGCTTCCCTCCAGCCACAGAGGCTCTCTGCACTGCTGGGCCCTGGGCGCTGAGGGGCAGGCACACCCAGTGGGCCACAGGAGGCCCCACCAGACCTCACAGTGTCCTCCTTCCCCGTGCTGTCACTGCCACATGCCCCAGGGGGAGGTTCAGGAAGAGAACAGAGCAGTCCCCCCCCCCCCCTGTAGTGACTTGTCTGATGACTTCGACTGTCGTTGGAGGGACAAGGACCTACATAGACAGTGATGGGTGTGAACTGATGAGGACCTGGATTCAGGGAGGGACAGGGACAGGGAGAGAAGCAGCAGGGAACTGCCAGGGCAGCCTGTGGTGGGAGGTCTTGGCCCTCAGGGGTGGCCGCGAGCCTGTGTGGGACAGGACAAGAAAGCCAGTCTGCCAGGAGAGGGGTCTGCGCAGGGCAGAACCGTGCTGTTTAGAGGACAAGAGGGCCGCCAGGCAGAAATGCCCAGGACGGACAAGCAGAGCCCCCTGCCTCCGCCCACCTGCAGCAGAGCCTTGCACAAGCCACGCACCTGCCCTCAAGACCTGCTTCCCGCCCAGCTCACAGGCCCCTGCCTACGATCCTTCTGACAAACAAAGCTGAATTCTCCAGCCCACCGCAAAGCAAAACAGCCTCCAGATCAGGTCTCGCCCACCAATATTTACTGCACTTCAAACACACAAGGGTGGGGTGGCCAGTGAAAGGAATTCAGCTCCACCTATTAATCTTCACCTTAAAAGACGCTCTGGACAGTGGGACGCTTTGGACACCCCAGGACTGGGATTTCTCCACTGGCAATTTATCCAGCTCCCCAAACAAACCTCAGGGACAATTTTCCAGGTTTAGGGGAGACACAGTGGTTACACCTGCGGGACTGTCCAGTCTTCAGTGGTTGTTGTTTTTAATTTCTCCATCCTAGCTGGAAGGTTAGAAAATAGGGAAGATTTGAAAAATAACTCAACCTTAAAATACTCCTAAGATTCTCTGACCAACACTGTCACCATGGTCCTTGCACAGTTCATTTAGCCACCACCTTTTCCTACTGTTAGGAAATAAGGCAAACAGTGGCTGGAAGGTTAGGGCAGGACAACTTTGTTAAGTGAACAACTCCAGCAACAGTGACTGTGTGGGTCCAGCATTTGCTGGGTTTTCCGTTCATCCATTTTGTTTCTGTTTTTGGTGTCTGCACCCAGCAAGGCTCTACTACGGAGCTACTTCTCCATCTCTCTTCATTATAGATGTTAAGACAGGGTCTTGCTAAGTTGTCCAGGCTGGACTTGAACTTGCTGTCCTCCTGTCTCAGCCTCCCAAGTCACAGGATTATAAGTCCATGCCTCCATGCCCAGCCCTTCCTTCCTTCCTTCCTTCCTTCCTTCCTTCCTTCCTCCCTCCCTCCCTCCCTCCCTCCCTTCCTATCAATTTATTTTACAGTAGGATGCATTTTGACACACTGTACACAAATGAAGCACAACTTCTCCTTCCTCTGGCTGTGCATGGGGCAGAGTCACTCCAGTAGTGTAATCATACATGCTTACAGGGTGACGATGTCTGTCTCATTCTACTGTCCTTCCCATCCCCACAATCCCCCGCTTCCCCTCAATCATCTCTACACATTCTTTTCTTTAACGTATACTTTTCAGCCCTTTTTTTTGAATGACACTAAACTTGTATTTTTTCTTGAAACCAACATGTGCACCCTGCTGAAAAGCTATGAGTTAACTAAATGAAAATCCCAATAAACATACAGGCAAATTGTCTGTCCATCCACCAAATAAAACCCTAACCATGTGGTGGGTAAAGGAGGGACACCAAGAACAACTGGTCCGTGGCGTGCTTACTTCGCTGTTTGCGTGGAAAGCCAGGGGAGCACCTCGTCCGGGACGTCCTGAAGATGGAATCCTGCAACACCCCCCACATGCACTTGGGGCCTGTCCACTCCACAGTGCACTGTTGTCCATCAACTCCACAGGTGCCACCAAGTCACCCTGGCACAGCAAAGCCACCCAAGTTAATTCCACATCGTGTCCTCCCCCTCTAAGGCACAGGCCCCCAGACTCTATAAGAGCCCTGAATACACAGACCTCCCTAAAACCGGGTAACAGAAAGACAACTGCCCTGCCTGGATGGGGGTAGGGAGCCATGCTTCCACTGGGCTTAGCAGGCGGGCCGGGGCCAGGAGGGCCCTGCTGGAGCCTCCCCCAGGTGCCACCAAGAACTAGGCCTCCTGTGAACCTACCCTCCTCCATGAGCCCAGCAGGGTCCTCCTGACCTTGCAGACCCAGGGTCACCGTGCCCAGCACAGCCTGTGACCTACACAGCTGTTTGCAGTTCTTGGACTATCCCCTCAGGAGGCCTGCAGGTGGGGAAAAGGGACACTGTGGACACAACTGTCCACACGCAATCCCAGGTGAAGCCCCTGCACACACAGGCATGGCACACTAACCCCCTGCTATGCCCAACCGCCCTGTCACCTTAGTGGAAACCACACGCACCCTGCTCTGAAGAATGAGGATGCAGATGGGAGACGCGCTGGGCACCGCCTCCCGTGTTCTGTCTTCTCTTCCTCCTCGGCCACTCGGCTAGGCAGGTCTTCTACCCTCCGCCGCAGTGGAGCCACTTCACTAGGTACTCACAGCCCTGTCCGTGAGCTGTGGAAGAGGTCAGCAGGCGAATGAGGAGGGCACGGCACCAAGTCCCCTCAGCCGCCAGAGTGACAGCTCTAGATGCGCAGGCACCAGCGGAGTACACAGCGTGCCTGGGGCGCTGCTGGCTTCAGGCCACTTGGACAGGGGACCACAGTGAGCTCCTTCTAGTAAGTTCAGTTCCTCAGCAGGTGCCGGCCCACAGAGGAGTCGGGAACCCAGGTTCTACAACCAGACACAGGACGGGGCGGGACAGAGGGAGGGAAGCCGGTGCCATGCCTGTGGGTCCTCTTCCCGCAGGGCGCTCCCATTTCACCTTCCTGGACCTCCAGGTGCAGGCCGACGGCTGCTAAGCAGACGTGGACGTCCAGTCATCAGACAGGCCTGAGAGGGAAGGAAGTCGGAAACAGCGGTGGAGCCTGGGAAGACCAGCCACGGAGGATCCACACGTGACAACCAACGCCCACGCGGTCGGAGAGCAGCCTGTCCCAGGCCAGGTGCTGCCAGCCCTTGGAGGTACAGACGACGGCAGCACAGGGCTGGGCTGATCGGAATGTGCTGCCAGCACTTCAGCTGAGGCTCCTGGCAGCCAGGTGCTCCCAAAGGCCAGGCTTGCATTCTTGGGTGGCAAAGGCTGACACCTCCTGTGGGCCCTTGGTGTCGCCTGCAACCCTTTCAGTCTAGACCTCAGTATCTTCTCATGGAAGGCACATTTCAGAAAAGGTGTCCTCAAAAATGAGCCATGGCATATACCCAAAGGACTTAAAATCAGCGTACAACAGTTACACAGCAGTCAATGTTCCTAGAAGCTCAGTTCACAACAGCTAAGCTATGGACCGACCTAATTGAACAGATAAAGAAAATGGGATATATATACACATGGAATATTACTCAGCCATAAAAAAGAATGAAATGATGGCATTTGCCAGTAAATGGATGGAACTGAAGACCATCATGCTAAGTGAAATAATTCAGTCCCCAAAAACCAAAGTTCTAAATGTTTTCTCTGATTTGTGGATGTTGACTCACAATAGGCAGCAGGGAGAGAGGAACGAGGGTTCATTGGATTGGACAAGGGAGAATGGGGGGAAGGGAGCAGGCACGGGAATGGGAAAGAGAGTGGGACGAATTGGACAAACATTCCCATGTTCATATGTGAACACACAACCAGTGAAGCTCCCATCATGTACAGCCACGGAACGGAAATTCATGCTCCCCGTGTGTACCGTATGTCAAGACACATCCTGTCATGGATAACCCTAAAGAACAACGTTTTGTAAAGTTAAAAACAGTGAGCCACAGGAAGCTGGGCCTCTAGAGGCCAACGGCTCCTCCCAGGGCAGCCTAGCTCTAGCCGAGGTCCGGCTTTCCTTGTCTGCTGGCTTCTCACACAGTCACCTCATCCACCTGTCTCTGTAAACCACCCTTACAGTCATGTCATCTCCCCCCAGCGATGACACCAAGGCCCAAAAGATCAAAATGGCACCTGAGGGCCTAAACCTGGAGCCCTGTCCAGTCGAGCCCTGACACGGTCTCTGCAGAGGGCCTGAGCCCTGGGCGAGGGACAGGACTTCACCCTGCCTCAGCGCCCGGGCTGACTGAGGCTGGTAAAAAGACACGGCAGGAGTGGCCAGGTTAGTAAGCCTCAGGGACTTCCAGATGCCACCAGACACTGCAGTGAACACCGTTTCCGTGGCACTGTACCCAGCCTGGGAGTCCCCTGGGGAAAGAGCACCTAGTTCTAGGTGGCCCCACCAGGAATGCCCACACGGGAGGAAGCGGGCTTCCGGAGAACAGGGGCGCTGCCCCAGGAGTTGAAAGCAAGCCGGCAGGAGGACAGAGCGGACAGCCAGGTGCCCAGGGAAGACTGGACCTGAGGGGGCCCCAGCGAGAGCCTGCAGGGATCCTCTCCCAGGCCCCGTGGCCCCGGAAACAAAATACGAATCATGTCCTTACTGTGCAAACCCCATCTCTCCAAATCATCGACTCCTCAGGTTTGGGTCCCCATCAAACCTCTTTAGACACCAAGAGCTCAACTCCCAGAGCCCTGGGCACAGCAGGACTCAGGAAAGACCAGCCAGGTCGGCGTTCTAAGGTGAAAAGTGCCCCGGACCGGATCCATCTCAAAAATACCTCCACCCTCTGAAAACAGCCTGTCTTTCCTGTTGGCCCCGGATGGCACACAACGGTTATCACCATGACATCTGAGTGCAGAGGGGCCAGAAAACAGAATCAGAGCAGAAATCAAATACCTACAAGACAACCGTGGGCTGATCAACCTCAGGTCAAAGACAGTGCAGCATTTATTATTTTTTCAATTCCAAAGGTTCACCTGCTGTCTTAAAAAAAATGAAAGAAAGAAATGATCTATGAAAGACAAACCATAAATCCATGAACCAAGAAAGACACTCAGCAAACCAGAGTTCGTTTCAAACAACAGAGTACGCTTAAAAAAGAAAGAAAGACCTTTATTCGCTACCAAACTTGTGAGTGTACACACACACACACACACACACACACACACACACACACTTTAAACTGGCATCATACTGACCAATGACTTCACACAATCACTTCTTTGCCAATTTCAAAATCAAGCACAGGCCAGTACTCTCGTCGGTTTCTTCCTGCTAAAGGAAGTAAACAAGCCTCTTGTGTGTAAGCACAGCCCGAACCCTGCAGCGAGTGAGCTGGCAAGAGACGTGCGTGTCCTCACAGCCCCACTCTGGCCCAAGCACACTTGCCAGGGACTTCTCAGAGGTGGAAGGGCTGCCGATTGTCTGGCATGGCCGATGCCTCCTGTGGGTGAGGAAACTGAGGGTCCATAGGGAGAAACAGGCCTCTTCCAGGAGGGAGCAGACCAGTGGCTCTTCTGACTTCCATAATCTTTTCTCTGCACTTTGATACGTGCAAGTGACAACTGTTTGCTCCTTAAACTCGAGATGGCACTCAGTTTCTTGGGTGATGTGTTGTGGTACTTGCTGCCCACAGTACCTCTGTGGATGCTCTTGCTGACCCAGGAGCCCAATGGACTCAGCCGTGCAAGGTCCCCTAGGGACAAAGCAAAAACTCTCTCCTTAGCCGGCAGCCAACTGCAGCCAGGCTCACATAGAACAGTAAGGCGACCCGAAGAGGGCATCTGGAAGCCCCCGTGCCCCTGGCTCTGTTGCAAAGATTCCATTCCAGACAGATGTCTCCTCGGACCGTCTTCTCTGGCCCTCTCCTCCTCCCTCCCATGTTTCCACCCAGCTCTGCAGCAGCTCCACTGCCACCCTCCCAGACACCAGGGCAGGCTGCGCATCTCCACAGAATCCCAGAACGTGAGAGCTGCGAGGTCTCAGGAAACAGAGGAGCACAGAGAGTAAGGGAGCACCTAGGAGGGCAGATGCAGGTGGCACCTGCAGATCAGACACCGGTCCTGAGCTGGTAAGTCCCGAGAACCCAGGAGCTGTGCCCTGGGTATGCACCTGCAGCCTGATCCGTCTCCGGAGCTCACTCTAGAATCCTGCTGAGGTCTAGGCTCACCTTTCCCTCCCACCACCTCTCACCTCCTGTTTCCTTTCCATATTTTCCATCTCCTGGCAACCCCCGGACATCCTGCAGGAGGAGCAAACTGTGAAAGTTCCCGGGCTGCATGGCACCAAGCCCCAGACAGGGGTCCTGGGAGTCCCAGATGGGCCAGGATGCTTCTGAGTATCAGATGGCCAGCCTCACCCCTGGGTTTGGAGGCCCTGTCCTCCCCCAGAGGGGCATTCAGGACGGGTCTCAGGGTGTTCCTGTGTAAGCTTCCTCTGTCCCCTGCTCGTGGGCAGTAAGGGAAGCATCAGAGGAGCAAGGTTGCTGTGCAATGACCCCACATGGGCTGTCCTGCAGGAGGGTCTGAAGTGCAACTAGGAGGCCCAGCAGCCAGAGAAAGTGCAGGTCTCCGCACGGCACCCAGGGCCTTCCAGACGGGCCTGGATCTCAGCCTGCACACCCCAGCTGCATATTACCATGTCACCCAGGAGACACCAAGCCCAAGTCCCAACCTGCTGCTCAGACATCCTTTAGCGGGTGTGTGGGGCAAGCAGCAGCTTCTTAATACCAAGCTCTACTGTTTGCTTTTGCAACATGGGCACAGACGAGCCAGTGCTGAGGCGAAGGCCCGGGGAGAACAAGCAGAGCTGTGCAAACTCCCCGGGAAAGGGGCCTGCTAAAGGTGAGGTCGTCCCAGGCAGACCCTTACCCACAGGAGGGCAGGCCTGGACCTGACCCCATGGAGACGGTGGATCGATGAAACATGTAAGTCCAGGGTGGTGTCTGCCTCGGGGGGTGAACTTATCCAGGCACATGTGTCAATGCCATGCACACATGGCCACCAGAGATCCTCATCAAGAAACAGTTCCCTAAATGACGTAGTTCATTATAGTCATCACAAAACTGCAGAGGATGGTGGCTTTTAAACTTTCTTAAAAAAAAAAAAAGCCTCCCAAATATTGAACATAAACATACACCATCATAATTGCAGGTGATTTAGGAAGCAGCTGAGTGGGGCTGGCTGTCCCTTATAGTTGGGTGAAAATATCAGCCCCCTTTGGTGCCTGGGTGACAGGAGGTGGGACCATGAGCCTTCAGGCTTCGTTATAGCCAGGCCCTTGGTCAGGAGAGCTAACTCCTGGAAACCATGCAGGAGAGTAACTGTCCACGTGTTCACAGTGAGCCTGCGTGGGGACAGAGGGTAAGCAGCTCAAGGGCCCTCCTGCTCAGACACACCTGGGCCCCTGGCCAGGCCAATCGGCACCACAGGCCTTGGGCCACCTGGGACAACAGACAGCCAATGCAGGACAGGGAAGAAGCCCAGAGCAGCAAGGACATCGTGGAGGAGGGAAGGGCCCAGGTCTTCCACCCCAGCTCAGTCACATGTTATGTTTGATTCAGGGGGAAAAATGCCAAAACAAAACCAGTTTGTAAACCCCTGGCTCACTAACACTGAGAGCCCTGCAGAGTGGACACACAGCAATTTCACAACACCGTGTGGGGTTGGGGTCCTGCAAAGGCAGTTGGGCCACCTGCCTCAAGGGCCAGGACCCTGTGGTTGGAAGAGAGGTGGCCGTCTCTCAAAGTCCTGTGCTGGCAGGTGCCTTGGACAAAGTGGGAACCGCACCAGCATCCGTCCAGGCCCAGGCCTCTGGGCCTCCTCCCTCATCTCCACAGAAGTATCCTGGGACTGGGAAGGAGCAGCCAGTAGGGACCCTCTGGGAAATCAATTATGGTCACATGGACTTACCCAGAATAGTGGACACAGAGGCTGTGGTTTGGCACAATATAAGCCACATCAAAGTCCCACAAACTGACCACTGTGATTCAGGAGAGAGGCTGCCACGTAAGCAGGCTGGAGGTGTGAGTCACAGCCTGGGGCAGATAATGCCACAAAGCGAGCCTGAGCCACCAAAAGCGCCCTCGATGGGCCACAAGGCTTGGTTCTGTAAATCAGTACTAAGGGGCCAGGGGCCCCAAGCCATGGGGTCTGAGGCTTGCTTTTTAGATAGCTGCTTGAGCCAAGGTACAACATCCTTTTGTCTGTCCCTAAGCAGTGATAACCAAAGAAGAGGAAGTAAACAAGACAAGTGTACCTTTATTATGAACCATTCCTTTCTGCTGTTCACCAGGAGTGTCAGCCCAGAGCGGGGACCTGCAGGTGGCTGCCCAGGTCCAGCCCAGTGGTGACCAAGTTCCAGCTTTCAGGGCAGACAGGCCCACCACGCGGTGACTGCAGAAGACACACAGTCCTTCTCAGTCGCCCTGTGCTTCCATCTCATCTGTCACTTTCCAGGCAACGTGACCACAGCCCTCCAGCAGCCCATGTGCATCCCTGGAAATCCATCCCGAGCCCCACCCCAGTCTGTCACTGCCTAACTAGACGCTTCCAAGATTAGGCAGCCCCAGCGGCAGCCCCAAAAGAAACACCAAGGACCCGATAAGGAGCTGCTAAAAACAGACACACGGGGACTGAGTGGGCAGGGAGCCTGCAACGGGCCACGGCACCTCCAGGAGACATACAGCTCAAGATTGGAAAGTTGGTAGGAGGAAGCAAAGACATTTCTTTTACTTAAAATAAAAGCATTTGTGCCAGGCATGGTGGAGCACGCCTACAATCCCAGAGACCCAGGAGGCTGAGGCAGGAGGACTGCAAATTCAAAGCCACCTTGGGAAACTTGGTGAAACCGTGTCTCAAAATAAAAAATAAAAAGGATTGGGGATATAGCTCAGTAATAGAGTGCCCTTGAATTCAATCTCCAGTACTGCAACAACAATAATAATAATAACAACAATATTAAGCTAATTTAAAAATCTTTAAAATGCATTTGAAAAGAGGTGGCTCTGAGAATATGCCTCAGGTGTTCTCGAGGCTGTCACAAGAGGCTCACAACTGAAGGCTCGCCAAGCCCAGGGGCTCTGAGAGTCGACCGAGTCATACAGTCACACAAGGCAGGGTGCCCACTCTCCCACCAATGCCACAGCTCTCTGTGCAGCGTCCTTTGAGCCTAGGATACCAGTGCCAAAGGGGACACCACTGGACCAGTTTCCTCTCAGCACACATTTGCTTCTTTCCAAACAGCCACACTTTGCACACACATCAGGGGATTTGAATGGGGTATTTTTTAAATGCAATTACTGGGGCTGGGGTTGGGGCTCAGCAGTACAGGGCTTGGCTTGCCTAGCACACATGAGGCCCTGGGTTCAATCCTCAGCAGCACATAAAAAATAAATAAGTAAAATAAAGGTATTGTGTCCAACTACGACTAAAAAATAAATATTTAAAAAAATGCAATTACTTCGCTCAGCAAACATTCACTGAGTGCCTTCTATCATCCCAGCAAACTCAGCACCGAGCAAATGCATGGCTTCTGCAGGGAACTCAGAGCCCAGTCACAGCTAGGACATCCCTGAGAGCAGAGGCGAGGGCGTGGTTTCCAAGAGGCACATGGGAACGAGAAGGGGTTTCTCAAACAGACTTGCTCTGGGGAAAGCTTTCTGCAGACACCTGACCAAGGAGAGAAAGGACAGCTATGGCCTGTGGGTTGACGATGGGTCCTCCCAGTTCCCTGATGGGGGAAGAGCTGAGAGCCTGAGAGGTGAGGATGTACCTGGACCAGGAGCTGCTTCATTGGTTCAGGAAGACCCAAAGCTTGCTCCTGCAGCCCAGGAAGCCACAGATGGAGCTTTCAGTAGAGTGTCCCTTAATACACTGTCATTTAAGAATGAACCTCTGCAGCATCGGGGCAGAGAAAACAGAACGTTGCTGAGGTGAGGAAGAGTCTAAGGGGCTCGGCGTCTTTTCCTCAGCACAAGCATGAGGAGTGCACACCCCCCCCCCAAGCCTTCCAGGGTGGAGGGCTATTTTCGGATTGAAGTGGAGCAGCATCACAGGATAACCCTAGATTAAAACAGCACCATCAAGGAGAAGTGAGGTCCGTGGGAAGCAAAGACTCTCCATCTTAAGAGATTTCCAGACTCAAGACCCAACTGGAAGCTACCATGAGGCCAGGGGCTCTTCCAGCAGCCCAGGACACCTCTGCCCTGCCATCCGCAGTTTGGGCCAACAGGAGCTGCTCTTCTGCTAAGGGCACCTCCCCAGGATCCACGAGGTGACTCCAGAAAAGAGATGCCAAAACAGCGCACAGAGGGGCCCATGGAGGCTGGAGCCGAGGAGCCCAGGGCTTCTACTCCACGCCAGCACCTCCAGCTCCTGCCCCCTGCCTCGCCACTCTTCCCCGTGCAGACTGTGTACTGGATGGTGACCATGCTGAGAAAGGGGGCTGTCTTCAACGGGTTCACTGGAAAATAAAGCCTACTACCTTGCATCTGTTAAAAAAAATCCAGAAAAAAAAAAAACAGAAATAAGAAAAGAATTTGCCAGTGGGCAGCCCGGACTCCTTGGTGTCAGACACAGTTGTGCATGAATCAGACTGCCCGTCACACGCGGTCTGGGCTATTCTGTACCCCGTGAGCTCTACAAGGCCAGGAGGAGCCGCCGTGTTTTCACAGCCCCCACAGGGCTCACAGCCTTGTCATATTTTTATAGCTTCTTTCAGGGTCAGGCGCTGAACGGATTTTGTACTCACTGTGCATTTAACTAGTATTTAAGTGTGCCGATTATAGCTGCAAACACACTTCTCTTCCAGTGTGTGGTTGGAGAGGTGGAGGGGGGGAAGCTTTGGAAATTTACAGCCCAGAAATAGCAGTGGTCTGTCTGCTCAAGGAGAACCAGCTCCTCGGTGACAAACCGCGGGCGCTCGGCAAGGCCGGCAAACACCGGGCGCAGGAGCACAGGGCTTCCGTCCCCGCGCTCCGGGACCCAGGCCCTCCAGGGTCCTCCAGGCTGGACGACACCCCAGGACACCAGGGCAGCTCGGAGGCCACTGGCCAGCAGGGGCCATCCGACCAAAGTGTCTAGACATGTGTTGACCTGAAAGGGAATAATTAGAAGGGAAAATGTGCCCATCGTTTCCTAAGTGGCTTCGCGGGGGGAAACGACTCCACCTGGTTGTAGAAATAGGCCATGGGCAGCAGGGGTCCTGGACGGGGCCTGGGGGCCCTGGACTCCAGCCTAACCCCCGACCCTGCCACTCCTCTGGCTTCGGGTTTCTCCTCTGCTGAATGTAGGCGCCAAATGTGACGCGAGCTCTCAGGGTCCCGCGGGTTCCCTGGCATGGCATGGGACCCAAGCGTGTCCGATCTGGGCCTGGCTGGCATTTTGCTTTAATTCAATTTTAAGACAATGGCCTCCTGTGGAGAAAGGGCCCCTACTCCGCTAAGCCCCAAGGAACCCCTGAAACCCTGCACTGAACGACTCCGTGGTCTGGAAGCCGAACCTTCTCCAACCCTACATTTAGACTCCTATGAGCCGGATGGTGAGTCACACAGAAGCAAAGGGCCACGTGCTGATCCTAAGGGGCCCAGTCTGGGGTCACACACACCCGACAACCACAGGCAGCAACAAGACCAAGAGGTGCCCCACAGCTTCAAGTCACTAAAAACAAAGAGGGAAAAAGAGGTTTTCGAAGCATACTAGTTATCTGCGTGGGGAGGGAGGCCATGGGTCTCTCCACGTGTGTCCACACAGGATCACTCCAAAAAACGAGGGTAACAAAACTACCGAATAAATGAATCCAGAACACACTCGTAAATGACTCATGTTCACACAGCTGTGTTCCTTCTGTTTGTACAATGGATGTGGAAGCCCCCTGCGCCTCGCACAGATGAGATCTGCGTCATCCATCTGGTTCACGTCGACCAAAAAGTAACTTTTTTCCACCCTGACTCTCTGATATTGCCTATTCACTGCCCGTCTACACCAGAGTCAGGAGAAACGGCAGCAGAAGGTCCCTACCTGCTTGGATGCTGTGACTACGGACACAGGCTTTGGACCAAGGAGCACGTGTGAACCAGGCCTGTGGGAACAAGGGAGAAGGATCCCAGAGGCCTGCTCCCCTGCGCACCATGAGTTAGGCTCCATGACCACCCCCCCCAACCCCCGGGAAATAACCAGCCACAGCAAAACTGAAAGAGCCCACAGCAGCAGATCCCCCACGTCTTCTTGCCAACCACAGAGTTCAGGGCCCTTGTGCTCTGGGAGAAGAAAGGAGTTAAGAAATTTTTTTAAATTTTTTTCTTTAATTTTACACATGGTAAAATTTCAGTGGTATCTCTTAGAGAAGAGAAATAAAGTGTATAACTCCCCAACTGTAGAAGGACAAAAGGAACAAGATCACAAATAAACAAATGTGTTCACAAAGAAAAAAACAAGAAGATCATCTGGAGAAAAACTCCAAACATATAAGACCATGAGAAATAAATGGATTAGGCTTGACAGCAAAAGAAAGAAATGTGAAAGCTGGATTTTGAAAAAGAAAGAAATAGATGAGGATCCAGAAGAAACTGGAGAGCAGAAGTTGTAGGGTGGAGGAAAATGCCGGTCAAAAATAAGTAACTAAATAAACCTTAAAGAAAAATAAAAAACACAGGGAGACCGGAGGTACACTGATAAAAGTTCAATTCATTATGAGCTGTGATAACTCTGACTGTGTACACACCAATAGCTTTGAAATATAAAAAGCAAAAAGAGTAGAATTATTGAAAAAGGATCAACTTGCTGTCACACCGAGGAAATTCAGAATGCATTGCTTAATACAGCAAATGTGAAAAGTGGTAAAAATACAGAAGACACAGAAAAAAAAAACACCATAAACAATCTAGACTTAATAGACACATAAAAACCCACAGTCAATAAGCTGAGAATTCACAACACATAACATTTACAAAACCTGACATTTTACTAGGGCAGAAACAAGCACTCAGCAAATTTCAAATGACAGGTACCATATGGACCATGTATCCTGTCCTCAATGCAATTAAGATAAACATCAATAATAAAAAGATTTTTCATGTTTAAAAATCCTAAGAATTATCAATAACTCATGATGTAGAAGAAATTATGGAAATTTAAAAATATGTAGAAATTTAAAAATTTAATGGAAATATAAACTTAACAAAACCTATGAGATGCTATTAAAGCAGTACTGAGAGGGAAATTCATAATCTTAACTGCTTATAATAAAAGAAAAAGAGGGTTAGAAATTATATAGCAATCTCCATCTTAGGGAAGTAGAAAAGAAACTACAGACTAAACACAAACAGAAAAAAAGCAAATACCCTTAAGAGATAAGAATAAAATTAAACACACACACACACACACACACACACACACACATACACACACATAAAACAGTTACAAGAAAAGGCCAACAAATTCCAAAGCCCAAATGTTCTTGTAAAAATAATAATGAAACATACACTACCAGGCAAGTTGGTCAAGGAATAACAAAGACAGTCAGTCTATACTGGATTTGGCATGAAAAACAGCTAAGATTTAAAACTCTATGTATACACTCATGCTAATTAGCATGGGAAGAAAGGGACTGTGCATACACCCTAGAAAATACAAGAAAACTGTCTCCAGAGAAGCAGGAGTGCAAGGAACCACATAAAGATCTGCACGCCCTAAAACCATCGACTAGTCAGAAATCTTCCACAGAGAGATCATGAGGTCTTACTTTCAGTTGAATATTACCAAAATTTCAAAAGCAGATAATTCATATGATACACAAAATCTTCTGGGAATGGCGGAAAACGAGAAAATTAGAGAGAGAGAGAGACAGAGAGAGAGAAAACTGTTAAAACACACAAAAGCACTAAAGAAAGGAAAAACAGGCCAAACTCTCCCATGAGTAAAGAATCAAAAATTTAAAACAAAATATGAGCAGATAGAATCCAGATGTGCATCAGATGTGTATTTCAGCAAGCTGGTTTTTCAAAGGAGTACAAGAGAACTTGACATTGAGTAAATGGTAAGTAATATAACACAACCAGAAAAAAATTGTGAGACTCTAGGTCATCCTTGTACATGCAGAATAGGCCTTTGATAAATCTCCGCATTCATTTATGATGGAAACATAAAACACAAACTGAAAACAGAAACACAAGGGAACTTTCTCAGCCTAATAAAGAACACTTAGAAAAAAAGTGACAGGAAATGTCATTCTTTATAAACTCTTTATAAAAATCAGGCACAAGGAAAGTATATCTCCTATTGCTTCAATTCAACATTTACTTTAGGACCTAATGCAAGCAGAAAATGAGAAAAAGAAAGTGCAAGAATCAAAAAGAAATGAACATTTTCATTATTCAGAAATTATTTTTATATATAGAAGAACCCACAGACAAAATTAAGAAAATTAAAGGTTTGTTAAGTGATGGTATGCAAAATCAATATATAAAAATTGAATTCATACACAAGAGCAATGTGCTGTTTCCAAGAACCAAGAGCAAATTCCACAAATGATGACTCAGATCCATCTAGAGAAAAGGACAAACTTTAAAAGCAAAAAATGTAAGATGACATAAATACAGAGAGATAAAATGTTCCTGGTTGAGCAGACATGACACCACACGCACGCGTGTACACACACACGCACATACACACACAGTATACTTTTTTCTTAATTGATTTACAGATTTAATGCAATCCAAACAAATTCTCAGTGATGTTTGCTGCTGTTGTTTTTGGAGCCGATGCTGTTAATTTTATAAACTATCTCTAAAATTTCACGGAAGGACAAAGGCCCGAGTACAGCCAAACCCCACTGAATAAGAGGCTGCCCCTTCTTGGGGGACCACAGAGACCTCTTCCAAAGGTGACGTCGTTCCCAGCAGGCTGCCCTGACTCAGAGGTGGCAATCCAACCCACAGATAATGGAGACAGAAGGAAACCCACGGACCTACGGAATGCCAACACACAGCAGAGTGCGCGTTTCAGATCAATAGAGAGGAAAGGGCTGTTCAATAAGAGGAGCCAGGTCCTAGGGATTGTATTTCTTTATGGATTAAAAAATATCAGATTCCTACATCACAACCAACAATTAATTCTAAATAATTTTTAAAATGTTAAAACAAAATACATGGAGGCGACTTAAGACCTTGGAATACAGAATATCTTAAATATAATGGCAAGGGTGGTAGAGTCTGTGTTAAAATCCAGAACCTCTAGTCATCAAAAAGATACTTCATAGGAAATGAAAATATACGGCCCAATCTGGGAGAAAATCTTTTTTAAACAGGAAGCTAACAATAGTTTTCAAAAAATAGGCAAGAACACTTTCAAATCAATGGGGAAAACTACCATCCAATGGCGACTCGACCAATGGACGTCACTGCACCATAGAGGAGCCGGTCAGCGACTGGCCAGGTGCACTCATCCCACTTTACTGCTAATTTAGCAAAAATCAAGAACAATCAATGACAGCTGTGGGAACAAGAAAGGCCAGAATTTAAGGAAACATTTACTACTCACTGCTAAGACCATGTGAACTGGAACCGTCTGAAATCTGAGAATCATGACATTTCCTTGCAAATATGATCCTGAATTCACCTTTGGCCCAGATGCTCTTGCTAAGTGTCTCATCAAGAAAAATGACACTATGGGCCAGAGATAAGTACAAGAATATGCCCAGCAGCACGCCGTGTGACATCCCAACTGAAGACGGCCAAAGCCCCCGCCCACAGGAGAAGGCAGGATGGTTCTATAAAGCGGAAATGAACAGATACAAGGAGCGATGGAGGACATTGTAGCCCACTGACCAGGTCCACTCACAGCTTGATGTCACTGTTGATGAGTAAAAGGATGAAGAGTGACAGGAGGCAGAAGTTGGAACAGCAAGGGAAGATGGGAGGCGATTTGGCAGCAGGTGGGACTTCAGGGCTGCGAACACTGGAGAAGGTGCACATGGGGAAGGTGTGGAGGAGGCTCCGTGTGGAACTCGGGCTCATGGACATCTGCTGATATTGCTTCATCACTGAAGTGAGGTTTCCTGTCATCACATCCCACCAAACACGTCTCTTAAAAGACTGCTAATAAGAGTACTGAGCCTTGATCCCAGAAGCCTTGACACCTACGACTGACCTTATGTGCCCTCAATATTTCTAGATGATTAAACACAAAATGTGTGTATTCATACATATGTAAACATATATGCATATTGACATATTATTCATTTTTCCTGAGAAAAACAAAGACTATATATATATATACATATATATATATACACACACACACACACACACACACACATATGCAATATATATTATAGTGGTCATTTTTCACTGAGAAAGAGAAAGACAAGGAAAATGTTTGCTGAATACCCTCTGCATAGTTTTACTATGCTTTAACTGCCTAACTGAGCCTATTTAAAAAAAAAAAAAAAAAACACTAAGCTCAATTACTTAAGCGAGTAATTAACAGGTAAACTTGTGAAACTAAAATACCAAGTTTAAGACGAAGAGCAAAGAAAGACTGTGAATGGATTCAGAAAATGCAGAGTTGATTTATCATCAGGGGATTTAGAGAAAGCATGGCTGGTGTGGGCAAATCAGGCTTCTAGAACGGAGGTCCTGGTCAGTCCCCCAGTACCTCCCTGGCCAAAGATACCACTTGGTGCTAAAGAGGCCCAGACTCATCTCCAGGTTTCTTTTGATAACAGAGGCCATCCTCCAATTTCTGTCCCACTGAAGGCCTTTCTCAGGCCATTGGCTGTCAATTTATTCTCCATTTACTGGAAGTTTCTTAATTTCCTTAGGGGGGGAAAAAAAGCAAAGTACTCCCTAGATCTAAATCCACAAAGGTTTGGCTACTGGATTCCAGCAGATACCAAATCCCTCTGTAATATGGCATGGTATTTACACAGAATCTACAGAATCTCCCAAAATACACTTAATTGGAGTATTTGTTTTGCTTTTTTGGTTTTGCTCCCTTTGGTACTAGGAACTGAACTCGGAGGCACTCAACCACTGAGCCACATTCCTAGATTTTTTTTTTTTTTTTTAATTTTGAGAAAGGGTCTAGCTAAGTTGCTGAGAGGCTCACTAAATTGCTGAGGCTAGCCTTGAACTTGCGATCCTCCTGCCTCAAATCACTCGCATTACAGGCATGCACCACAGCAGAAAGCTTCCCACAATATCTTTTAAACCATCTCTAGATTATTTACAATACCCAAGACAATGTAAACGCCAAATAATTGCTAGATTATGTTATTTTCAGAAATAATGACAATAAAATATCTGTACACTTTCAATAAGACACAATTTGTTTTTCAAGTACCTTCAGTCTGTAGTTGTTCAAATCTGTGGATGCTGAACAGGAAGGGATGTGTTGTAAAATGCCACCCCAGGGTAATCCCTCCTCAAAGGTTCTGAAATAGGATATTTCCCCTTCCTGAAAGAAGTAGTATAGGATACCTTCTGCTTCTAGTTCATCAACACCTTCCTTTCCTACTCACAGTGAAGAAAGTTTACCACAGCAGGCTCTTGGTTCTGATTTTTCAAAACCTCAAATTGCACTTAATTTTATTTCTGTTTGACTTCAGCCTGCACTACCACATTCCATCTGAATCGAGCCCAAAGGACCCAGCACAGAATTCCACAGCACTGTGTGCTCATCTTGTGTGGCCTACACGTCCAGGGATGGACACCCCAGCATCCCAGAGCCCCAGAGCCTTCCTTCCACGCCCACCAACCTCATTCACTACTGGACTTCACAGCAGTGTTCCTAAGCTCTGCAAAGCTATTAATCTGAGCTCAATACCTGTATCTAGCAGGGCACAGTTCTGCTGGGGCTCAAGAGCTCTTTGAGCCACACCAAACATCAGCTGATACCACAGGGTGCCCTCACCAAAATGCCAACATCCATAAATGACCCTGCTTTACTCCCAACACCCATGTCCATCTGAACCTTGAAAGGTCTTGCAAGCCTAAATCATTTTCATTCTAAATCAAGATACTTTCCCAGATTTTCTAATGCTCCCTGATTTCCTGGTGCTAAGAGTGCCCTGTGAAACACGTATCGGGCACAATGATCACACGCTGTTTGGAAGCTGGGCATCCTGGCCAGATCCACCTCCACTTCAGCATCGTGAGCAAGCCTACCTCAGTCTCAGTTTGCTCGATGGGGAGATGGGAAGCTCTATAGCTCACAGGGTGCTGTTTACACTGATAAAATAACCTATGGAAGTTCACTTACACCTTCAAGGAGAGAAAAAAATGGTAGCTATTAGCCACAGCCATTAGTTGTTTCATGTCACCCTAGGCCATTGTACAGGGTCCAAATCTGCATGGCTCCAAAAGCCTGAGAGTAAAATCAAACTCCCGCGAGGCTGACCCTTCTCTCAGTGCTCTGATGATTCTTAATCAGATTCCCCAAATTCCTACAGCCCTCCATCACATGCAGAGTACCCCCCTTCAGAGACCATATAGACCATCTGACACCCAGCCCTCCTTGCAGCTGTGAACAACAACGCCCCTGGCCTCTTCCTCGAATCCTCTGTGGTCTTGAGATTTAGCATTAGGCATGCACACACTGACCTCCTCTCCCCTCCCGCAGGACCCAGGTGGGGCTGCAGGTGATCATTTGAACATGTCTTCCAAAAGTCCATGTGCTGGAAACTTAATCCCCAAATTGGAATGTTGATGGCATTTGGAGTTGGGCCCTCTGGGAGGTAATTAGGATAAGGTCATGAGAGTGGGGTCCCCATGACAGCATCAGTACCTTTAGAAGAGGAAAGTTAGCACTCTGGCTCTATCTTGCCATGTGATACCTTCCATCATGTGAAGCAAGGAGGCTGAGCAGATGATGACATCAATCCCTTGAAATTCCCAGCCCCTAGCACTGTGAGCTCAATAAAATTCTAGTCTTTATAAAGGACCCAGTCTCAGGTAGGTAGTTATAGCAACAGAAAAAAATGGTAAACCTTAGCCCATAATTAATGTTTAGTGACAGATATCTGTTTTACACCTCATTGAAACCTTCCCTACTCATCAACTCATCAGATCCTCCCCAATGACTTTTGCCATTCCCACATCACACTGAAGAAATTCAGGCTCTTCAAGATAAGCTGGTCCCCAGGGTCATCTGGCAGGAAGGGACAGGGCTGGGACCTGCACCTTCTTTGGCTCTCCACATCCCTCTCTCCCACCACCTCACAAAGCCCCTCATTTACTCTATGTGACTTGGAGCAGAGATTTCTTGGGTTTTTTATGTTTGGTTGGCTTGAGTACAGCTTGAAATAGTTTTTTAAACTACACAGGCCTTTGCACATCCACAGCTGCCATTTTACATTGGCTAAGAATTTAAAGCACGAGCAAGGCCCTCGGTTTGACTCCTACATGCCACAAACAAGCAAATAATAATAATAAAAAAAAAGTTCTAAGAATTTCAAATAGTTAAAACAAGATGTAACTTATGGCATAATTGGAAATACCACCTTTAAAAAAAAAGTTCATTAAAGCTAAAAAATCTTTCATTTCCTTCATGTCAATTACTTTTAAAATATGTATGAACTTCTCTGACAGAGATTTTATGACATCACCTTATCTCTTGGAAACTATATTACCATTCTTATTCTCCCAACATAATTTTTCAACCTCATAATATCATCTGATTGATTTCTACATTTATTATTGAAAGTATTTTATGTATTTAAAAAAAAGAAAAATATTTTATTAATTTTAAAAGTTTGTTACTATAAGGTGTTGTATACAAAATTAATGTTTGTAATTACTATGTTACATAACTGATCAAAATAGCATACAGATGAAATGAATATAATATACTTGTTAGGTCTAAAAAGCAAACATTTATTAAAAACAGAATGATTTGGATTTTTTCTCTTAATGTTTATATACCCATAGATAAATATCACTTGCATTTATAATAAGACCCAACTGAAGATCAACTTTGTCCCAATTTTTCATTGTTAGAGATAAAATAAATTTCCCCTTTGTTCACATAAGTACATAAATGGGAACAGATGATGGAATGTAAAAGTGAAACTCAAGGCTTTGACCTTCTTCCCCATGGATGCCCCAAATCACAGAGTGATCAAACAATGACTGATTTTGGTGATCATCTGACAACTTAATCAGCAGATCTTCCCACAAAAGAAAACCTCAGAAACCACCAGATCTGTAGGAGAATATACCTCCAAGACATGACTCACTCAGGTCCTGAATTCTGGGAAGTACATTCAAAGACTGTAGAAGACGCACTCAAACCCACTCCTCCTTCCCGGAGAAGCACCAAATCTTAACATGATTTTAGTATAAAAATGTGTCATTTCACATTTGCCAGTATTATTTGCATATTTAGATCTTTCCAGTCATCTAAAGGGCAAAGGGGGCTCCCAAGGTCACACCAACTGGCCAATCAGAGTTACGATCTACCAGAGGGGATTTCCCCTTGTTTTTAAGCTCAAGTAAATGTTTTTATATTTATTATATTTTATGAATACTTATACATATTTTATATATATATATATATATATATATATATATATATATATATATAGAGAGAGAGAGAGAGAGAGAGAGAGAGAGAGAGAGACTTTTTAAAACATTGGAAGATACATTAAGGAACACAACTGATACAACAGACTATTATAACCATTAGAGTCAGGATTAAAGTGAGATTGGTAACTGAGTTGTGTTACCCATTTTATAACAAACTACAAGGGCAAAACACTGATGAGTTTCCCATTAATATGTAACAAAGCCTTCAATGGAACTAAAATCAGGAATCACTTATGAAGTTCTAAGTATGAGAGAAGGCTGTACAACAGTCTTTGGTAAATGTATATGCAAATATTTACAAAGCTCTGTTAGTCTTTGGAGAAGAACATCTTTTAAACGCATTTCTAAATTGGGGGGACACAGTCATTCTTTTGAAGCATGTGACCCAGATGTCCTTCGGGGTCTCTGTGCTGCCGTCAGACTGCTTTTCTTCATGCTAGATGCCCGGCAGCACCCCATGCACCTGTGCGAAGCACATTGTTTTAATTCCCTCGTTCATCTTCACATATTTTCGTGGCTCTCAGCTGCCCACCCTACTCCTGAGGTTGCAGAAGTTCACTTGGGTTCCAGCCCCATTGTAGCCCAGCACTGTGTCTGAGCTCTCCGGCTCTGCTCCTCTGCTCCCCCTCACAGGCTCGGGGTCTTGGCTGCAAGGGGCAGAAGCCAGGCCTCGCTGCCTTAGATGTGCTCTGGCCTTTGCTCAGGCCTGTGGAGCTGCAGTTCACTTCCTGAGCCTGCTCACATAACTCTGAGAGACTCCTGTCTCCACAGAAAGAAGCTGCCTGGGTCTCCTCCCACATCCAGCGGCAGGTAGCCCTGCATGTGGTGGCGACTTGCTAACTCCACATCTACTCTTGATCCTGAAGAAGACCTCTTCATGTAGGTTGGAGGGCCAGGCACCTCCTGTCCACTCTGCAGGTGCCCACCCTCCACTGTGTGTAGGCACCAAGGAGAACTCGGTCAGCAGGAGTCAGCGTCTTAGACCCAGCCATGAGCGTCCATCCAAAAGGCCCTGAGTACTCAAAAATGGAAATAAACAAAAAAATGTATCGAGTTCACTGTGCAAAATGTGGTTGTTACTATTTATCATAATGCTGTCCATCACATCTCAGAACAGCATCTCCAACCACTTCCTTTTCTAAAAATATCATTCATTTCTCCATGCCGGTGGCTCAACACCCATGGAGAACTGGAAGGGTACTGTGTTGATATTTGCATTTCTAGCTGGGGCTTTCAAGTGACCTTTGCCCTACAGGCCAACAGCCCAGAACAGAGCAGTGATGAGCACAGAGCAGCTGCACTTCTCCAGATCCTGGCTGTTCCCCAGGCCCAGCGACGGTCAAGGCCAAGCCAAAGTCTCTCAGCCAAAGTAAGAAGTCTGGTGTTTACCACGATGAAATTTTCATTTCAAGCCTAAACATTTAAAAATTTCTTTGTTTGTGCTAGGATGTCATTTTCTGGTATTTTGGCCTCTGACTATGTCTTTTGTGAATATGAAGCTATTTCACAATTCTTACAATTTGAGGCAGATCCCAAAAAGGAGAATCCTGGGAAGTGGGTGTGGGCAGATGCAGGAAGGAACAGGAGCTTCACTTGGCCTCAGGGCTCTTTCCCAAGGTGCTCACACTTGCCCTCAGACCTGGGAGAGTCTAGGGACCCCCAGACCAGCAAGCACCTTGCAGACAAGGACAGGATAGTCCCACAGTGTTCACGTTTGGGATTAAAAAGATACAAGGCTGTGCTGTACTCATCCTCCATGGAGACAGCCCCCTCCCCAGGGCAAGGTCCTGACCACAGCGACTTGGCACTGAGAGGGGCAGCGACAGGCAGCCAGGTACTCCCTGTTCACCCACTGGGCAAACTGGTCATGTAGGTATGGGCAGTGGCCGCCCGAAGACTTCCCAAGTGGACACAATGAAAACACGCCAGGTGGGGGGACTCAGGTGCCGGGCCAGGGGAAGGAACAACAGAACCGTCACCTCCCACAAACGCACCGTCTCCCAATTCCACACACCACGTCCAAGGCCTCAGCCCAGCCACCCCCGTGCCTAAGCCCCTGGCACTTGACCGTCCTCCTGCATCGCCAGCCATCTAGCCTAATGCGCTGTCTCCTCGCTGCCCCTGCTCCGTGCCCACTGTGAGGAGTGTCCTCTCTCGCCTGCACACTGAAAGCCAGCCTCACTCTGCTTGGCCAAAGGATCAACCACGTTCTGATGCAGGGTGAGCCTTTACCTCCCCAGCTGGGCTGTCAGGGGAGGACACAATCCCCTGCACGGGGACCTTCAATCTGTAGCCACAAGCTCTGGTGTGCTCCCTGCCTCTTGTCTGCAAACTGAGTGGCCCTCGGTGACTACTTCACAAAGAACAGATGAGCAACCGTAAGAGAACCTTCCACTTCAAGTGACAACCACATATCCTCCTTTGGGTCCCTTCCTAGAGTCACCCCGTGCCTCTCCTGAAGTCAGTCACTCACCCTCCCACAAGCCGACTTCCCTCCTGTGCAAGGAGGCTTCGTCAGGCTCTATCCTACACTGAGACGTCACTCAACCACTCCAGCACTAGGCTGAGTACTCCCAACTACTCATTCTCCCGACTAGTTCTCACCACCAATTCCACCCCAAATTGTGCTCCTTCCTGCCCTGCGTGGCAACCGAAGCTCAGCACCTGTCCACCTTCTTGCTCCAACTGCTCCCGGTGGCACTGCCTTCCAATGAGGCTTGTGCAGCCATAGCCACCAGACAAAAATATCCACGCCAAAAGCACCAGTGACCCGGATAGCAGGGTCCCAGTGCCACTGGTCCCCACCCTTCTTGGGCCACGAGCACCTGGACACAGCTCCTCACGCCCTCCATTTGGAAATGATTCCAAGTGACCTCCAAGAAGCCACACTCTTGCTTCCCTACCTCTCTGGCTGGTCCCTCTTAGTCTCCACTGGCTTGGCCCCCCTTCTGCTCCCCCCTCCTTAACTCCTCCATCCCTCGGGACCTTCTGATCTTATTCCTTCAAATACCAGCCACTGGCCAGACTCCCATCGCTGTCCGACTGCACAGACATCAGCTCTGGAGACCACTGGCCACCCGGCATCTCCACTGCGTGTCCTGGGATCCTTTCAATCCCAATGTGTTCCAAACCCATCTCCTAGTCTCTCTTTGTCACCAGACCTTCTCTGGCCACAGCCCTTCCCTTCTCAGGAGGTTCCAACTCCGGAAACTCACTGGAGCTCAACCTCTTGGCATCACCATTATTCCTCTTTTTCTCACACCCACACCCACTCAGTCAGGCCATCTTAAGGGATCTGTCTTCAAAAGATTTCCAGAAAGTGACCACTTTGCTCTACTTTCACAGTCACCAAGGAGCGCGTCTCCATCGTCCTGTCCACAGTGGATCTCCTGCGGCCTCCAAGATAGTCTCTCAGATCCAACTCTTGTCCCCCACCCGTCCCGTGCAGTTCCCAGCCCAGAGGCCAGAATGAGTCTGTTAAGGTGAAATGCAGATTCCCCTCCTCCTCTGCTTAAAACCCCACGCACATTTTCCACCTTGAAACCCAGAATTCCCCTAGTGGCTGCAGGACAGGACATGCCAGGTTACTGCTCTCTCTCCCACCTCAGCCCGCTCTCTGCTGGCTCCTCACCTCTCTGTGCCTGACCTAGCATCCTGTGCTCCACTCACACCTCCAGCTGCACTGTCTGCACAAGAGCAGGTACCTGTGCTGCTGTGCTCACTGCGTGTAGCACCGGGAACAGGGCGAGGCACACATGGGAGTTAAGCCACATGTCCTCACTGAATCAATGAGCCCCTGAGACTCTGGATACATCTCTGTCCTCCTGCATCTATTTCCGGTCTGCAACATGAGATTAGCAATGTCAGTCTCACCTGCTTGTTAAGAGCAGAAAACGAGGACTCATGAAATCTTTGCAAAGCACAAATTCCACAACAGCTGAATATATTGAGGGTGTTCCTTAAAGTTCTCTCAAGGAGACATGCTGGGAATCTGCCTGGGTACTGCTGGGTAAGAGGATGGAAAAATCCAGCCAGGCAGCCTTCACTCTCTCCCAACAATGGCTGAGACTCCTCTCAGAGGAGCAGCTAAAGGTTTCCACACCTTCATTTACTTCCCAAATTCAGAATTACCTGTGAGAAGTCCCAGGGGCGGAGCAGCGCAGTACCTTCCTGCTAGGTCCTGGGGTCCTGCTGTGTAGATGTGCATTCAGCAGCAGGCTGCTCCCTCCTGCTGGGTGCCCACAGGAGAGGTGGGACAAGAACGCTGGTCCTGGAGGTCCCTGCAGACCAGGAAGGGGGCCCCTGGGAGCCTCAGACCCGGCAGGGAGTGAGATACCTGGGAAGGCAGAGAAGGGCGCAGGTGGTCAGGAGCTGCGCAGCAAGGCTGGCAGGGGCAGTGGT
This sequence comes from Spermophilus citellus, assembly GCF_964194105.1. Taxonomy (NCBI): domain Eukaryota; kingdom Metazoa; phylum Chordata; class Mammalia; order Rodentia; family Sciuridae; genus Spermophilus; species Spermophilus citellus. The sequence continues at coordinate 112,403,618 of NC_138193.1, forward strand.
CCCTGGCACCCACCCCTCACACCACCACGTCCAGAGGGAAGGCTGGGCATAACCACTAGACATCTTACCACTCGAGCATCTGTAAAGCACAACAGTGAAGCAGAGAAAGGACTAAGGTTTACTAAGTAAAAGACCAAATTCCACCAAGAGGTTAACAGATCAGTCCACCAACACATGCCATTCTCAGAACACAGATCACCCCAGTGTGTCCCCTCCTGTCCCCTGCTTTCCTTCTGCACCAAGCCTGTGCCAATGCTTCTCCTATAGGGAGGGTTTGACCTCAAGGGCGAGCTTGGGAAAAAACCTCTAAAGTGAATAATAAACAAAAAGGGAATTAAAATGGTACAATAGAGATCATCTATTTCATAATCACACAAAAAGCAAAACAGAGGACCACAGGAACATGAAAGAGAAGAGCTATGGGAAACCAAGCAATAACTGGACCGACGTCCGTCCCACGTGGTCACTTGCCACATGACATGGCCAACACACTCCAGGCGAAGGAGGACAGTGGTAGAACAGGCAAAACCCAAATGTGCTTACATGAGACTCGCTTTAGAACAGCACCAAAACCAATAAGATAATTACAAACTTAACAAAAGCTGGGAATGGTGTCACATATCTGTGATCCTTACAACCCAGGAGGCAGAGACAGGATCACAAGTTCACAGGATCACAAGTTCAAGGCCAGCCCCAGCCACTTAGCAAGACTTTGTCTTGAAACAAAAAAAAAAATAAAAAAGGGTCAGGTATATACTTAGTAGCAAAGCACCCCTGGGTTAAATCCCCAGTTCCAAAAAGAAAAAAATTTAACAAAAGACACGTAAGATTTGTATAACGAAAACTACCAGAACATCACTAAAATAAATAATAAATAAAAATTTAAAAGCCCTAAATAAAGAGAAAGATGTCCCAAGTTCATAAACAAGAAATCTGAATCTAGATGCAAGCCTTATCCTTTTCATATTGTTACGATAGTAGCACATTCAAAATTGATTAAAACCTAATTATATACAATGTAATCTCTAATAAAACTTCATCTTATTTTTTGCAAAAATTGACTAGCTGATTCTAAAATTCATTCAGAGAAAAAGAAAACCTGAATAGCCAAAATAACCTTGGGAAAAAAATAAACTTACAAAAGATACACTTCCTACCACCAGGTCTTACTTGAAAGTTATATTACTATCAGACAACGTAATACCAGCATGAAGACACAGATTGATAAATTAGAATTGGCAACCAGAAACTGTTTGTAGTTAACTGATTTTTCACAAGAGTGCCATGACATTTCAATGGCTAAATAATAGTTTTTTCAACTAATGGTGCTAAAAAAAAAAATCTGAATCTAGATGCAAGCCTTATCCTTTTCATAAAGTTAACTTAAAATGATTCTAAAGCAAAATGTTGGACTTAAGCTTATAAAACTCTCAGAGGAACACATAAGAATAAATCTTCATCATCTTAGATTACCAATGGCACCAAAAGCAGAAGCAACAGGACAAAATACTGATATAAAGGCCTCCACCGAAGTTAAAAATGTTTGTGTGTCTAAGGACACCACCAAGAAGGTGAAAAGACAACCCACAATATGGGAGAAGATCTTTTCAAATTATATATCTGATAAGGGACTTATATCCAGAATACTCAAAGAATACTTCACAATAAAAAGACAACCAGAAGGATTTAAATAGACATTTCTCCCCAAAGACAATAATCAAATGGTCAAAAACACATGAAAAGATACTTAATACTCAACACAATTACTGGTGCAGGGAAATGCCAATCCAAACCTCAGTGAGATGCCACTTCATACCCACAAGCTAGAATCAAGACAGATACGGACGAGTGCAGGCAAGGATGTGGAGAAGTCAGACCTCATAAAACACTGCATGGGAAGTTAGGTGGAGCCACTGCTTTGAGAAAAGGTTCAGCACTTCAAGGTCATCCACAGAACTGCCACATCCAGGAACCACACACGGAGGTATATACCAGCCAAGGCAACAGAAGACAGCTCCACACAGAAACCTATTCATGAATGTACAATGCAGCATCATTCACCATCGCCAAAAAGTGAAAACAACCCCCTTCCCCATCAACCGGTCAATGGGTAAAAATAAAGTGTGGTATATCCAAACATTGGATGCAGCCACAGAACAGATCGCAGCATGGATTCCCGCTGCAAGACGTATCCTGAAAATACTGGACTGACTGAAAGAAATCAGACGCAGAAGGCCACACGTTGCGTGAAATCAGTTATATGAAACACCAGGACAATCCATAGGGGCAGGAGCTAAGTCACTGGTTTGAAGAAGCTTGGGGCATGGGAGAACAGGAACGAGTGCTAATGGGACAAGGAGTTTCAGAGGCCACTGAACTGTTCTGGAGTTAAGTACTGGTGATGGTTACAACACTCAGAATATGTTAAAAAGCAGGAAAAAAGTGTATTTATAATGGTGACTTTTATGCTATGTAAATTATATCTCAACAAAATTATATTTTAAAAGAAAGAAACACATCTACTGGAAGAAAATTAAAGGGCAAGGCAAGATTACATTAGAATTTCCCAAGTGTTGTTCTCAGAGTAGATCTTTGCTCATCGGGATTGCTACGCTGGTATGTGAACTCTGCTTACTTTTAGGCTTTTCTGATCAGGAAGCAAAGAATAATGTTCATGGCCTCTACTGCCCCTCCATCCTGGCACCACTATCCCAGACTCCAGATAGAAGGAAAGCCATGAGGAATCTGCTGGACGGACTCACGCATCTTCATGGTAGTATTCCTTCCTCGCTGCCCACTCACTAAGATAGCAACTCTGCCCCCACCCAGCCTGAGAGTGCTGATATTCTTGCAGGGTGGTAGGCAGGTTGCTGAGGCTAAAGCTTCAGAGTGACCCGACTCCAGACACCTGCTGGCCCTGGGCTGAGCAGCCCTCTCACCTTCTTACGGCCCTGCCTGCTCTGCCCTGACAGCATTAAGACATCTATTGCACCACTAAGCTACGTGTGTATTTTCTGCCTCACTTGGCAATAAATTCTCACCTTCAGACAAAGACAAAATACATCCCCTCTGCTCCACCTTTCTGCCATTTTCTCCCAGGTAAAGAGTCTGTAAATAGAATGATCACCTCCAGCAGGAAGGAGAGCTCTCTGCTGAGCTGGGGCACCCATAGTCAGAGCCCTTTGAGCTGCATCAAGAAAAGCTTTATGAAAGGGAGAGCGTCCACAGAGCCCTCTGCCAGGAGGGTGCTGGGAGCCCTGTGTACTCCCTGGGCTGTCGGCAGGTGGCAAAGCCCCTGTCCCCATCTTCCCCAGCCTACTGCCACAGGCTGGCTCCCATCTGCACTGCCTCAGCACCAGCAGGCACAGCTCTAAAGGGCAGCAGCACTGTGCCTGGCCACTGACCTGCGTCTTCTTAATGTACAGCCTCCAGCCGTGGGCACCCTCCTGGGAACCAAGAACTAATCCCCTAGATCTTCAGTGATAAAGCAGCCAGGACCCAGAGTCGGCAGTCCCTCTCCCTGGATTTCCCAGCAAGCCCTGAAGTCCTCCATGCCTGCTTCTGCAGAACAATGCATGTGGGGACTATCCTCCATTCCCCAACCTGCTCCTGCACCCCCACGACTCACGGAGATGCTGGAGGAGGACGCGGAGTGGAATGAGCCCCTACTCCCGAGTTCAGACCACACAGCAGCCCTTATGCCCACATGAGACCCTTCAAGATACTTAAAAACAAAAACAAAAAACCTACTGTTTGGCCAGGCGTGGTGGCACATGCCTATAATCCCAGGGGCTTGGGAGTCTAAGGCAGGAGGAGCATAAGTTCAAAGCCAGACTCAGTAATTTAATGAGGACCTAAGGAACTTAGTGAGATACTGTCTCAAAATAAAAAGTAAAAAGGACTGGGGATGTGGTCAAGCACCCTGAGTTCAATCCCTGGTACAAAAAACTAAAAAGGAAAAACAAAAAGAACCCTGCTGTCTATCCACTGAAGCACATACAAGGAGAGGCGCCCCACTTCCTAACAATGTGCTCCTGGGATGACGCCAATAAATCTTTCACATGAAGATGGACACTGCTTCAAATTAGGGACAAAAGACTCAAAGGTTTAAAATAACCTGAGAAAGCCAATCTGATGCAAAAGCGTGTAAAAGAATATAAAAGGGTCCTGTTAGTAAGTTACTTATAAGATTCCTCCTTGTTAAATACGCACAGGAAGTAAGAACAGGTGAAATCGCTAAAATAACCAACATCTGAGAAAAAATATAGAAAAAAGAGTAGAGACAACCACTGGAACCATTGTAGTCTCAGTTTACACAAACACACACACAAGTACACACAGTCACACACAGGCACACACGCGCGTGCACACACACACACACGCGCCTTATCTTAGAGATAAAAGGAGAAACAATCAAATAAACCCAGGAGAAGGTACTATTTTCTTAGGTTGCTCTTCACGGCCTCTGATATTTTAAGTGAGAGTCGAGTGGAAGGAGGAAGCTGGACAGGAGAACACACAGGGACACCTCGGCCAGCAGAGGGGCAGGCAGGACCTCCTGGAACAGTGGGAGAGGGCGAGAGGAGAAGAGCCAGGCGGGTTTTGAAGGCAGTTGCAGAAGCGACTGACTTTAGGCAGGAAGAAAGGGGAGGGCATGACGGTGCTCCAGCTCTCCGTCTTCAGCTACTGTGTGAACTGAGCTGTCAGAGGCTGGGGTAGCCCTCATGCCCATGGTACCCAAATGGGAACTAACCAGTGGCACGCATGGGCTCCTGAGGCTCATCTTGCTGCAGACCGAGAAGCCCCCAGGGTCCATGCTGTTACGTTCAGGAGACCTCATGAGCTCCTGAGCATAGTGTCAGATGGAAAGGACAGCAGTGGCCTGAGGAGGAAGCCTCGGGACCTCCAAGGCCAAGACACAGGTGCAGCACAGGGCCTGCTCAGAGGTCACAGGACAGGAATCAACCTGCAGAGTGACCTTTCCAGAACTTAAGGGGACACGGCAGGCCGCTGAGCCTGGGTGAGGGAGCCCGGGAGGCTCTGGTCACACACGGCAGGTGCCTGGGCAGCAGGAGCGAGGCTTTCTCTCCAGCTACATTTATCTGCTAGCCTGCAGGAAGCTGGGCTTAGCCAAAGCTGGGGTTTTGCCAGGTGATGATGAAAGTAGGGAACAGAACAACATTCCAGAAAGAAGAGTAAGAACAGAAGGTGGCAGAGAACACTGAAAGGGAAGAGCGGCCAGAGGTATGTTTAGAGGGTGAGAGTGTTTTTAAAGGTCAGGTAAAAGGAAGTCAGTTGCACTGAGAGGTGGGGGTCAGAGACTAGGACATGATGCCCTGATGTTAGAATCCTGGCTCTATCACAAGAATGGGCTGGACAGGGAGATACAGAGGGAGAAAAAGGGGGTCTCAGTGTTAAGAGGACCTGCTATGGGGTTGCAGACATGGCTAAAGTAGGAGCAGCAAAAAAAAAGTAGTGATTCAGCCGAGAAAGTCCTCAGCTAACATGAAGGAGGGCCTGGAAGGCACGGAGAAGACCCAGACGAGGAGGAGGAGGAAGAGGGGAGGTCTGATGGCTAGTGCAGAGCCTTTGCAAGAGAAAACCCGGAGAGCTACTTAAATGTCCACCAATATGTAGCACTGTCCATCTAGTGAAGAACAAGCTGGTCCTGCAAGCATTGGCGTGTGAAGATGTTTGAGACACACACAAAATAAAAAGTGTAGAACACAACAATTTACATAGCATGGCGGCATTCATGAGCATAATAAAACACACGATGTCTCTAGAAGAAGGCAAAGGGGGAAAACCTATTGATGGTCGCTACATGGGACCACAGGGAATTGTACTTACTTTCACTTTATTACTTTTTGAACTTTTTTCTGACTTTTTGCATTTGCAACTTGAAATTTTCAGAGACTGAAATGTTTGGCATAGCTTACTTTACCAATAAGTTTCCACACACTGAGAATAACTTCTTTTGTCTCACAATGGATCGTATATCCTAAATGCAATGTACTGCAAACTCTAAAATTAAAATCCCACTCAAAGACACCATTTCTTTGTATTCCCAGCTCTCTGAAGCAAATCTCTAGGGCTGGGTCTCTCCAAAAATCAAGAGGAATCAGGTTCGGGGAGCTCCTCCTTTTCTTCCCTCACAGGCTTGTCTTCTCCTGGTGAATGGACACTTCGGACTGTGCTCACCTGTGACACTCCGCTCACAAGGTGGCACTCACAATTCCTGACACATTACATACCAGAAATTGACAGCGCTCTCTCTACTTCTCCCCCAAGCTTTCAACCCCCAAGCCTATGACTTGTTCAGTGGCCACTGAGCTTCCAATTTAATATTTCAAAACAAAAACAAATAAACAGTGTAGTTCTCTGCAGTTAAGCTCGGCAGCCACCCTAAGTGGAGGTTCCCATGCATGATCTGTTTGACTGCGGTATGAATGGCGGTCTTGTCCGGCTTCAATAAAGCGCCTCTCTGTTGACAGGCATCGTGTTCCAATGGGGCTGCACCCTGGGAAACCCAGGGCCTCACAGTCGCCCCTTCAGAGCTGCCTCGAAGAGAGTCATTTCTCATTTGCCTTCTCTGGGGGAAAATAAAGTACTCTTCAGCAATGAAGGGATTTGCCGAGTTACAACTATGGAGCACACTCATTGGCTCACTGGCTATCAATTAATTAAATGTTTTTTTTTTAACTTCTCTGTTGTGATAAAAGGCACTTGGCTAATTCTAGCCATCATTCCTAATTCTAAGAAATTACTCATAAAAATGAAGCTAATTCTTAGGCTTGAAACTGCTCACAAAGAACCAGTTGATTTACCCGACTGGATACTGAATTAGGCACAAAATAAGAAGCTTGTTTTAGTAGAGGCCTTACCCCAGAGAAAAACCAGTTTATTTAGAATGGTGAGTGAAAACACACACTGACTATACAGAACTCAGAAAGCAGCTCCCTTGACTGACTTTGAAAAGGAATAAGGTAGATTTGTATGTGCTGTTCAGGGTGGGGGTGGGGCGTCCAAATAGCAATGCACAGTATTTTCTATCTAAAGATGGTGTGTGGCAGGAGGTGGAGGTGGGGGATCTGACACTGGGAGAACCCGTACCTAAGCCACCATCGGCAGTAACACACACCTCCGGTTCAGAAGACTGAAGGCCAGGGCAGGAGGAAGATCGCCTTGCACCATAAGATTTTGTACTGTTACATATTTAATGTATTATATGTATTTTTAAATCCAAGTTAAATCCACTGAGCATAAAATTAACTGTTTTAATTTAAGTCAGCATTTAGCACATTCACCATGTCATGCAGTCAGCAATATAACCTAGTTCCAGAACATTCCTATCTCCCCAAAAGGTTCCTCGCCCCAGGAGCAGTCACCCTGCAGGCCCTCCTCTCCAGGGCACCACCCGCAGTCTGCCTTCTGCAGGTGGCTCTACCTCCTCTCTGGATCTTACATATAAAGAGAGTCATACAATATCGAACCTTTTATGTCTGGCTTCTTTTTTAGTTCCTTTTTTTAAAACTAAAGTTTAAATAAAATATTTCTTGGAATAATTCCATCAAAGTCATTCAGAATTTTCAGATTTTCAGAATGGATGAAAAAGCAAGACTGGCCATGCAAGGTGGCACACACCTGTAATCCCAGGGCTCGGGAGGCTGAGGCAGGAGGATCAAAGGTTCAAAGCCAGCTTAAGCAACTTAGTGAGGCTGTAAACAACCTAGTGAAACCCTGTCTCAAAGTAAAATAAATCCATAAATAAAAAGGGCTGGGGATGTGGCTCATTAGTTAAGCACCCTCTGGGTTTAATCCCTGGTACAAAAAAAAAAAAAAAAAAAAAAAGCAATACTGAACTGTTATTTGTAGTCTGCAAGAAACCCACTTTCAATACAAAGATTGCAGCTAGAAGTAAAGGGGTGAAGAAAAGATGCATTGTACTAACACTAATCAAAAGAAAGCTGGAGAAGCTAGGTTAATTTCAGACAAAGCAGAGTTCAAAACAGAAAGCTCATCAGAAACAAAAAGAGACCATTCCAAAATAATAAAGGGGTCAATTTTCCAAGAAGACATAAAAATTCTTAACACAGACACACTACAGCAGTGCATCACAGTTCATGAGGCAAATCTGATGCAACTGTGAGGAGAGATGGGACAGTTTGCTATGGAGGAGCTGCAGATGTTAACTCCACTTCCTCAGAAATGGATGCTCCAGCAGGCGGAGCGTGCGTAGGGACAGGGCCGACCTGAAGAGCACTGACAATCCACCTGCTCCATCAAGAATATTCCAGCCACCAGCAGCGCTGCCCACTCCCAGGCATATCTGGGCCTCAGTGCTCACCTGCACTAACACAGAATCAGACCAGGGAGGCTTTCCCTTCACTATGCACACAGGCAACGGAAAGGGTGGCAGGCCCCCAAAGCCTGGTTCTCCAAGCGCAGGTGTAGACAGCACCTGGGTGGCTGCCATGTTCATTCAAAGTTCACTGCAAAGTCACAATCCAAACAGAAAAATAGAGACAGGAGGAGAAGGCGTTTTGTTTTTCATTTAGCTGTTTATCTTTGATTGAAAACTAGAGAAATTAGCAGTCGAGGAGGGTCCACATCTTTCCCTCTTTGGTGTGCTTCGGGAAGGACCTCGGGGCGTCCTGCATGCCAGGCCAGAGCTCCTCTGCCAGCTCCAGCCCCAGCCCTGAGGTTCCCCGTTTGTGCAGGCAGGAAGGGCAGTCTTTGGTTCAGCCGGGACACTGTTCTCCAGACGGAGTCTGAAAGTTCCAGGCAGCGCGTCCTCTCGGTTCCCACAGCCCCCACTGCCTCGGGCCTCCCCACCTGGCAGCTCTGAGGGCTACTGGAGAATCCACCTTTTGGACAAGCCTAAAATCCTTCTTTGAATTTCTATAGGCACGATCCCTTTAATCATCAGAGGAGTCCTTTCAACCTATGACCCTGGAGCCACTCTCACTTTATAGACGGACACAAGGGGAACATTTGCAGAGAGGTCTCTGCACAAGTCCCAGTGGGGCCGGAAGCCCCGGGCAAGAGTCACAGAATCCGCCCCTCCGTCACTGTCTGGCACCAGTCTGAGCACAGACACCCTAGGGGATGCGCGCATCCTGAGCTCATGCCCCAGTCCAGTGGCCCTGGGCACTGTCTGCAGGGCAGCATGTGCCCCTGGCAGCAGGGCCAGGGCTCTCTCCCCAGTCTCATATTATAGCAGCAGGGCTTCTTCCTTGTTTATTAATCGTTTCTTTTTTGGTCCTTGCAACCAAACATCCACTTAAGATATAGGGCTTATCTGTGAAAACACACCACAGCTGCGTGTGAAATTAAGTCTGGGTGTGCACTGGGGGAAGTCAAAATTTACATTAAATGCTTTAAACTCTATTATGTCATGAACTCCAGACACTACTTAGTATCCAGTGAGGGACTGGCTCTAGCAAGATCCACAAATGTGCAAATCTCTTACAGAAGATGTCACAGTATGTGCTTATAAACTCCTGCAACATTTAAAACATGGTGCATAAATAGTTGCTATGCTGTGGTTTAGGGAATAATGACATCTTCAGTCCCTGTTTGGTCCAGAGAAAATGTGTTCCCTGAATACCTTCAGTCTGCAGCTGGTTGAATCCACGGATACAGAGGCCAACAGCAAAACCACAATAAAAGAATCAAAAACAGAAAAAAATGTCAGAGCCCCTGTGAGTTATGATTCTCTTCCTCGGCATATTTTCCATGTCTGTAAATCATATTGCACATACAATTTGGTCTCACGATTATGTTCACTTAATAATATATTACAAACATTTTCCCATGGCCACAATCTCCCAAAATCTTATCTAATTAGAGCATGCTATTTACTTAACCATACTTAGATGTTTTCCATTTGGGGTTATTATTTTCAAAAACAACACACTAAGAGAAGCATCTGTGCATAAAGCATTTCTTTTTCTCCACTCTTAGCAGCATTTCCTGGAGCTGGACTGCCCAAAGAGCAGCTGCCTACGGGACAATGCCTAAAACACACCCCTGAAGCCACCCCTCCCCCAGCTCAGACCCAGAAGTCCACTCCTCCTGCCGGCCAGGGTAATTCACACCACTTCCTTCCTGCCCCAGCGCCCACTTCCTCTTAGAGAAAAAGCTCCTTTTAGCTAATTTCTCTTTGGAAAAAAAAAAATTCTGTAAAAACTCATTTCATGTTTCCCAAGAAAACCTTCATCTTATCTCCCAAGGTATTTATCATCACATAATAGAAGTGACATTGCCACCAGACTGGTTCCCACATGAACAGCATGGTGTGGGTAATGTACACAGTCAACGCAGGGGAGGACTCGAAGGCTTTTTAAAGTCAACTTTAAAGTGTGTCAACTTCCCAATGATTATTTTTATTAGCAGCACATTTGGGGTCAGTTTGCAGAGGTGAGTGTTTTTGAATACATAAACCTTCAGGCAAGATCTTAATCCCTTTTATATTTGTACATAGTAATATATATATATATATATATATATATATATATATATATATATATACACACACACACACACACATACATATACATATATATAATGTGTAATATATATACATGTAATTCTATATAATATATGAATACATATATATGTATGCATGTGTGTGGAGATATAATGTATATAGAGAAAGAGAGAGGGGGAGAGGGGGGGGGGAGAGGTATAATTTTGTTAACAGTTCAGCATGCTGAAACTGGGTATACAGGGTCCTTTGTTGGAAATTCAAAAGTGAGTGGGACATGGCCCTCTGCTCCACACACCCCTGCAGAACTGGGACTGATGGAGCTCAGCCGGCCTTGTCTCCACCATCAAGCAGAGCTGGGAGAAGATGGTGCTCCACTCGGGGACGTGCTTTGTTTCCAGGCCTAACCTTTAGGCTGACCTTAAAAATTACCCTTTATTTCAGGTTAGATATGATTTCTAATTTTGCTCAAGTTCCTGTTGGCTCAAGGGCATTTCTATTTGCTGAGATAGTAAACAGATGGGCCCACACCAAGCTGGGGTATTTTTCAGTACACTGAAGCTCATGCTGATTTCCAGGTTTTTTAAGATATTCCCTTGGCAAAGCTCACCAGCCTTTGGCACCGTGCCTGTCCTGTCCTGTCCAGGGAGTGAAGGGGGACTCACTTCCTTCCCCGTCCTTCCCACAAAGCCAAAGCCAGCTGGGAAACTGAGGAGGCCCTGTGGAAGAGGTACCAAGGGGCGGGCCAGGATGTAACCCCAGAGCCAGGGTGCCTGGTCAGGAGAGGCCGAGGTCAGCAATGACGGCAGGCAGTCAGCAGCAGGGACCACAGTGTCAGGTGACAGCAGGCAAGAATGCCAACCGTAGGAACAGGCCAGGGAAAGACACTCAGAAGACGCAGGGAAAATGTGGGGTGGCGTAGATGCAAGGACACAGCAAGAAGCACAGAGGCCCAGAAAGGAGGCCATCAGTGAGGCCGAGGTCACAGAGAACAGTGGGGCTGGTGAGAGGGTGGCAGCTGGCGGGCAGCACCATTTATTATCCAGGATGCTGGGAGTGGACAGGGGTTTAGAGGGAACACCCAGGTGTGGAGGGTCCTCTCCACCCGTCTACACGGGGCATGGAGGATTTGAGGATTGGGCAGGGGCCACCCATCCTGCCAATGGAAGGCAGAGACCTCGCCCACAGCAAGCGGTTGAGGCCAGGCCTTAACCTTGAGAGCAACACTCCCCAAGGCTCTCAGATCAGTGGTCATGGGTCCAAGGAAGCAATGGGAGCTGCACATATAATTTGGAATTTTCAGATAGTAGGAAAAAAGAGAGAAATGGAGCAATTTATTTCAATAATATTTTGTTTAACCAAGCATAATCAAAATTTAATAGCTTAATATATGAACTGCATAAAATTATTTCTTACATTCTGTTTTTTGCATGAGATCTTTGACACCCCCTGACAGCACAGCTCAGCTGGCACCAGCAGAGGTCCAGGGTGCAGAGCCTTGTGGGCCAGCAGCTCCGTTTGGACAGCCAGCTCCTAGACAGGCTGTGTTTCCCCTCCACTTGTCTGCACCAGTGTCTCCTCCTGCTCAAGGAAGATGTCCTGCCGTCTAGGGAAACAGCTCTCACCTGCCAGGCCACAGATGAGGCCTCCATCAATGGCCGTGGCTCCTGCTGGGGAAGCCGGACCCGCTGCACACAGCCAGGGACGGAGAGAAAACAAGGTCACTGTCAAGGAAGCAGAGCTAAAGGCCAAGGGGGAATAAGTCCCAGGAGTGATTAAGGTATTAGCAGATAAGAAACGCTCAGCCAGCAGCCAATCCACACACAGGAACACTAGGCCATCTCAGAGGAACTGAAGGTGAGTCCTTGTGCGTGTCACTCAGGCAGGACCCTCCACAGCACAGCGCCTGGCTGAGGCTGGGCTCAGTAAATCTCAGGAGAAACGCTGCTCCTGCCACGTCACACAAAGAGATGGCCACAACGCCAGAGGAGGGCTTCCAGTGCCTTCCCTCTGGTGGTTTTTCCTAGAGCAAAACTGGAATGTATAAAATGGCAACATTTCAAGAGCTGAGTCCTTGCACTGCCGACCACAGAACACCACACCCTACCTTCTTCCAGAAAGCTGCACCAGCCCCACCCTCCCTCTAGTCCCCAGTCTGCCCTTGAATCTCCAGTACCAAGTAGATCTTGCCAAACAAATAAAAGTAAATCAAATAATGACAATATAACTGAATAATACATGAACATTATAACAGATGGAAGTGTTCCTTGTGCATTTGAGCCCCTTTGAAGGGAAACACCCTGGACTGGTCAACAGCTCCTCATGGAGCACCTGTTGTGCGCAGCCTCGCAGGTGCTGGAGGCACAGAGGTGCAGGGTGCTGCCCCCCTGCTCTCTGCGCCCACAGACGACAGGCACAGTGGCCCCACCACACGAGGGCTACATGCCCATCGACACAGACCTCATTCCGGGTGGACTCCTGCTTTTCTAGGAAGAGCAGGTGAGGGGAAAGAAGCCTGGCAAAGCCTGGCAGGGACAGCACTCCTGGGCAATCTTTACCTGCTTCTCCCTCGGTGCTCAGAGGGAGGCTCCCCCTCCCTCCCACTGGCTTTGTAAAGACTTTTCTCTCCCTGAAGGGCAGTGGCAGATGTCATGGCCACCAGCTGCCCCACCTCTCAGAAACCAGATACACAGATGTAAGTTCGCATCTGAGGCAAGCTATGTTGACCACGGGTGACCCGCATGAAGGCAAAGGATGCTAAGTCCAGGGAGGCAGAAAGAAGAGAGCCTGGGTTCTCAGTGGGACCACAGAGCAGCTGCACCAGCCAGCAGACTTCTCCCTTTAACACCTTGTCACTGAGGAGACAGACATCTGGTGGTTCAAGTCCTCCTTAACAGGGAGTGTGCTGCCAGCCAAGCATTCTAACACACACTCGTGAACATACAACTGACATGTGGGTGTGCACACACACACTTATGCAGTCACTGGATTGTGTCTCCCAGAAGACACGCTCAACTCCTGAGCCCGCACATGTGTCTGTGAGCTCACAGGGTCTTGTGGATGCAGTCACGTTACGATGACCACAGTGGGGGGAGCAGTACTCCACGCGACTGGTGGGCTTACGAGAAGAGAAGGCACAGAGGCAGGGAAAGGGAAGCAGCTTGGGGCCTAGGTGACGCATCTGCCTGGGGTCTGCACCTCGAACCCTTTCACCTGTGCTTGCTCACATCACAGTCCGACTTTCCTGCCTGCGTTTGTCCTAGGATGAAAAGGAGATCTCATACTCACATCTGGCCACTTCTGCCCTGTGTGTGACAGCAGAGGAAAGTAAGGAAGGGATCCAAGAGCAGCATCAGTGGACGAGAGACACACATGGAGGCAGGCAGTTCGCAGGAGCCCACAGATTGATGAGATTAAAAAATTCAGTTTCCTACCACCCTGCTGGCCTCCTGTGACCAGAATGGCTCAGAGCTCAGGGCCGTGGCAAGTGCTCCCTAGAGACAAGGAGGAGGAACTGTGATCTAAGGGCACAGAGAGCCAGCTCTTCCCATCTGTCCCCAGGGACTGGGAGCGTCCAACCCTGGAAAGTGATTAAGAAGAAATATACACTGTTCAGCCAACAAGTGTCCCATCCTGGACACCAACACTGGCACCTTCTGAAGCTCTATCCATCCCATTGCCCTACACTCCCGTGCAGCAGTGCTCACAGTACCAAGAGGCACCTTGTGACACTCAACACAAGGAAAAAATAACCAATGCGACCAGTTGACTCCTTGGTGCTCTCCATCACATGAGAGCGGGTCCCACGGGCCTCCGCAAGCTTGCACTCCTGCCAATGCAGAGGTTCCCTGGGGCATACCCTGTCACATGCTGTGAAGGCACAGTGCCTCCACCACCATAGGAGAACACAGCAGCTCAGAACGCAGGCTCCTGGGACAGAGACCACCCTGAGTACCAGAATCGCTGCACACACACTGCACTATGTGGCCACTAGCAGCCCTTCCACTCCTCAAGAGGAGACCTAGGAACCTCCTGCCCTCCTGTCATACCTGGCAAACACTCCTGCAAGAAATTGCCACCATGTACTAGTGACAGCATCCCAGGCTTTCTTTAGAAAGAAAGATGACGGTGACGATCCCACTTTCTTGGGATGCTGGGGTTCACACAGCAGACCCTGCTTCTCGGCATCCTTGAGAGCATCCACCACAGCTGCCCAAGCACCCACTTCTCCACCTCCCACCTCTTCGGAGCCCACCCCTCCCCCACAGGGCCCACCAACCCCTTCAGAGCCTGGCTTCCTCTCCCACGAGAGAGGATGAGCACAGGCCGGCACCCAGTCCTGGCCTAACTCAGTCACCCATGACATCACTCCCTCTGCAAGACCACAACATCCCGAGGCCAGCACCACATCTCCTGCTGCAAGTGCATCACAGGAGACCACAGGCTGCAGGAGCCCAGCAGCAAGTCCATCAAAGGCTCACCTGGGTCACACGAGCACTGAACTATCTACAGGTCACGCTACCAGCCACAGGACCCCAGGGCCTTGCCTCCATACTCTGGGCCTCCAAGGATGCCTTCAACCATGCTCACTCTAAACCAAGCCAGCGTCCACACCTGCCTTCCCACAGTCCTGCAGGGCACTGCTCTGTGACCTGACCTTCCGTAGAGAGGATGTGTATTATCAGTGAACTCTGCTCGTGCTAGAGACCAGAATTTCAACTCTCCGTCCATTTCCTCATGACAGTCAACCCTAGGTGTCCCTCTAGAACCAGGCCACTCTTTTATGTCGTCAACCACTTAACAAAGCTTCATTCAGAAAGAGCAGGATAGGCGCCAAGGGAAAGCCAAAATGAATAAGTTCCTACCTTTGTGGAGCTCATAACTCACTAGAGGAACTAAGTTACATAAATCACTAAAATTAGATTATGTAAAGCAATTTAGGTTCTGAAAAATGTTGCTATGGGAGCACCTGGGGGAGAGAATCCTTCTGCATGAGTAGAAGTCCGTCAGCCCAGAGCAGAGGGAGAGCCTGAGCCCCCTCTGAGCTGTCCTCCTCCTTCTGTGTGTGCCTCCAGTTCTCATCTGTAAAACGCCAGTACACAGGAGTGGGTCCCCACAGCTCTCCGCCTCCGTGAATCTCAGAGTCGCCCACCCAGTGGTCCTCAGGAGTGGGCCTGCACAATCGCCCACCCGGTGGTCCTCAGGAGTGGACCTTCACAGTCGCCCACCCGGTGGTCCTCAGGAGTGGACCTGCACAGTCAGCCACCTGGTGGTCCTCAGGAGTGGACCTGTACTGTCACCCACCCAGTAGTCCTCAGGAGTGGACCTGCACAGTCAGCCACCTGGTGGTCCTCAGGAGTGGACCTGCACAGTCAGCCACCTGGTGGTCCTCAGGAGTGGACCTGCATAGTCAGCCACCCGGTGGTCCTCAGGAGTGGACCTGCACGGTTGCCCACCCGGTGGTCCTCAGTAGTGGGTCTGCACAGTCGGCCACCTGGTGGTCCTCAGGAGTGGGCCTGCACAGTCAGCCACCCGGTGGTCCTCAGGAGTGGGCCTGCACAATCGCCCACCCGGTGGTCCTCAGGAGTGGGCCTGCACAATCACCCACCCGGTGGTCCTCAGGAGTGGACCTGCACAGTCAGCCACCCGGTGGTCCTCAGGAGTGGGCCTGCACAGTCAGCCACCTGGTGGTCCTCAGGAGTGGACCTGCACAGTCAGCCACCCGGTGGTCCTCAGGAGTGGACCTGCACAGTCAGCCACCTGGTGGTCCTCAGGAGTGGACCTGCACTGTCACCCACCCGGTGGTCCTCAGGAGTGGACCTGTACAGTCGCCCACCCGGTGGTCCTCAGGAGTGGACCTGCACTGTCACCCACCCGGTGGTCCTCAGGAGTGGACCTGCACTGTCGCCCACCCGGTGATTCTCAGGAGTGGACCTGCTTAGTCGCCCACCTGGTGATTCTCAGGATTGGACCTGCTTAGTCACCCACCTGGTGATTCTTAGGGGACTGGATCTCCACAGTGGCCCACATGGGTAAATCCATGCCTGTAAAGAACAAGGTGACATTTGTGTAGGGCCTTCAAGGATTGCTAAGAGTCTGGCACCTGGACAAGACAGAGGATAGTCCAGTTGGTGGCTGTTGACAACACTTGCATGGATTCTGGCTTCAGCACACACCTGTGTAAGAAAAAGTCTAAACTTGAGGAAAGAGAGGCAGCTGGTAGCTGAACTTGTATATTTTTAAAGGGGGTGTCTCCCACCACTGTGGCTGAGTGGGGACTCAGGAAGACTGCACCCTCTGAGAGCAGGCTCTCCTCTTTCAGGAGACGTGGGCAGATCTCCCAGGGGCAGGTTGTGGGGCCAGCACGTGGTACGGGAACCTGAGGTGCCACTCTAGAACATGTGCACAGCAGACCAGTCAAGGCGGAGGCTGAGGGTCAGGAGAGGAGGCTTATGAGCCATGTCACCCCCGAGACATCCAGACTCTGAGGTGCACTGAGAGGCTGGGTTCCTGGCTGTCTGCACAGTTCACAGGGGTCAGAGTACATCTGAAAAACATTCTAGTTTGATGTTTCTGAGGTTCCCTCCTCCCAGGAAACCCTACCAACCATCTATCCAGCATCTAGCATGCCCTGCTCCACAGAACTGCTGAAACTCAGCTCTTTGGAAGCCTAAAACATTCTCCCAACAGCTGTTGAGGGAGACACGTATATTCCTAGGTCAGACACAAACCCCTGCTCAGTCAATGACCCAGCTGTGCAATGGTCACCAGGCACTTTCAGAACCCGGATGCTCCCCCTTTGCTCCACAGGTATCTATCTGCAGGGCTGTGCTGGCCCAAAGCCTGCATCTGGGCTAGCTCCCAGCTCCATGGTTCTCAGCTCATGGCCTGAGGCCTGGAGAGGCCCCCTGTCCTCTTGAGCCACTCTTAGTAGAAGAGCCTGCCCCTGAACTCTAAGGGCAAAGGCACTTCAGGTGACAGCCCACCATCCTCCCCTGAGCCCTCCTCCACCAAGCCAAACTGGAGGGACAGGAAGGAAATGCAGGCCGCACTTCTCCATCACTTCTAGGGCCTCCAAAACACCGCTATGAAAAGGAAAACACGGATGGAATTTTTCGGGAGACGCCAGCAATGAAGGCATTGGGGCTAGAGGGGATCAGCCTGGGCAGCTCTCAGAGGCAAGGGGCCACCTGGAACTCCAACCAACAGATAAGCTCCACCCCTCTATGCCATTCCTATGTTCCCTATCCACTCCAGGCTGTTTCTTGCCATTTTCAGGCCTCGAATTTGACTTTGACCCTCCAATTTATCTGGCTAACTCCAATTCATCCTATAAGGCCCAGCAAGCGGGGCCCCTCTGCACTCTGTGCCCCTCAGCGCTGCCCTGACTTCCCGGCTCAAGCGACCTGTGAATGCTTCTGCTTCCCCTCCCCCGACAGCATGTCCTCCGGGTCATGGCATCTATCATGTTCCACAGGCCACTGAGCTCAAACTCAGACTCAGCACTTAGCACGAGTGAGACCTGGGACACCTCGGCTCCAGGCTCCACTGACGAGGAGGAACAGGCAAGTGTACACTGGGCTGGGTGAGAGCTGCTCCAGAATCCAAGCCAATCACTGATGCTGGGGCCTGGCGCACAGCCAACGCTTAATGAATATTAAGTCTGTCTCCTCCATATCCAGGGTCAAACACAGAGGAGACGATAAAACGCTGGTTGCCAAGCTTCCTCGGGCCCTCAAGGAACTGAGTGTTCCCGCTACCACTGCATCCAGCTCAGAACTGGCTCCCTAGAGAAAGCCCTTCTCCCAATCCCGCGGAACAGCCAGGAGGAACATTCCGATTCAGATCAGACTGCAGATTCACAGAAGGAAAGAAGATGGGGACTCCTCCACACGCCTTAGAGCCCTAATACCCTTGGAGAAAGGCCATCCTTATGAAAGTTAAAATATATTTTTTCCTTAAAAGAGTCCTTACAAATGCTTGCACATGGTGAGCTGCCCTGCAATATTGGTTCTCCTCAAAAATACCACTGAACCAGCACAATTTTATTTCTGACTCTAGAAAAACATTTAGGCTAACACGTCAATGTTACCCTGAAGGAACTCTGGTCCTCGCAGGAAGGGGAAGACACTTACCCAAGGTCAGACAGCTGGGTCAGAGAGTCATGCAGCACCAGTGCACTCAGGTGTGTTCCTAGTTGCTTCAATTTAATTTCTCCATCTAATTAAGAAAACGTACTCCCGTGGACCAGCAAGGCCAGGACAGCGAAGGAGCCTGGCTCTGAAAACACCTCAAATGACATAGTTCTTGGATCTCGAAGGTAGAAAGGGACCCAGAGGAAACAGGGATAGTCTGAAAAGATTCTCCTCTCTCACAGTCTCTAGGCAGACTCTGAGATCCCACTCCCCAGGAAATCAGGGGGTCTGATGGCCTGGCAAGTTCTGAGGTGCAATATCCCCAAGAGGTTTCAGATATTCAGGTTCCCCAAGGAGCAAGCACTCCCAGCCTGCTGCAAGAGCAGAGGGAGAGAAAGGACCTGAGTCCTGGTGCCAGGCTAGACCCACTGCAGCCCCACACCACCAGCACTACCTGCCCACTCTCCAGCCCTACTTCCTCCTGGCCACAGTGGGGGCTGTCTGCAAGGTCCCACCTACTTCTGTGACTCCCAGTGGTAGAGAGAGGCATCCTCCCAGCAGGGAGGAGAAAGTTGAACAAAAGAAGGCAGCTAAGCCAAATAGGAACCACAGTGGGAAAAACAGCTTCTCTGGGCAGAGATGGCTCACAGCTTCTGGCCTTGATCTGCCAGGCTGGCTGGACACGGACTGCAAAACTCCACAGCTTCCAGTTAAGAGTGAGTGTGTGAAGGCCTTTCAAAGCCCCAAGCTACAATAAGTCCCCAAGAGAAGTTCTGTGGTCTAGGAACAGTCTGGAAACAGGGATTAGAAGCAAGCAAACCAAGGGCACCAGAATATGCTTATAAAATACATTTGTCAGGACTCTTGGGTTTCCAAAACCCCCATGCATTGCAGCATTCATCTAAGCGTACCCTTGATTAGTTCCCCCTGCAGGGAGGGGTACCAACACCAGAACTAGGGCATCTTTAAAAGCACATACTGCAGAAACTCAAATTGTGCTGATTCTGGAAATTTTCCATTCCATTCAAACTGGACTGTGTATACCCATTTTCTCAAGTGGTCCCCACTCCACGTGGACTCCAGCAAGTATTGTAGGTAGAAGGTCACACCCTTCAAGAGTCTGTCTCTCAGGTCCACAATGGTCACTGTGCGCCAGGTCAGCCTGAGCCCCCACCCCACTGCAGTAACCACTCTGCAGAAGGGCTCAGACTGCCCACTTTCCTCCAAAACCATCAACGGCTCCCAACACCACAGAGTGAAGCCCAAAGCCCTGGAATTCAAAAACTTCAGGATTTGTCCCCAGTTGACCTCTCCAGCCTTATTTCTTTTACACTCTTTAAAGACTAATAAAAATAAAGCCACAGAAGGCACTAGAAAAGTGCACAGACCTGGTCCCAAATCACACACTGGAGGAGAGGACCCAATAAGCAAGTCTCTGGTCCCCCCTTTGGAGTCACTGGGAAAGGTCAGGCACAGGCATTCATTTGTAAGGCATTTCCCTCCCAAGGGGCCCTTCCTACCACCTTCACCTTGCCCACCTCAAACCCAAGGGCCCTCCCTCACATGGCCCTGACTCTGTTCTCCTTTGCTCTCCCTCCTGAAGACTCCCACAGCCCCCAGGGTGTCCAGACCCCTGCCCTTTGCCTGGCAAGTTACTAACACACTTCATCTGCTAACTCCTCTCACCCTGTCCCATTCTCTGGGGCCAGTGCTCATTCCATCTCCCAGGCTTCACTCCAGGAAAAAAAAACTGTCCAATGAAAGATGTCAGGTCCCCTTCCAGTGTGGGGTCCAGTCCTGCTCCCCACCACAGGGGCAGGAGGGATTCCTCCTTGATGCTTCCTTGGGGTTTTATCTAACTCTCTGTTGACCCTGCACAACGCAGGCTGGGGACAGCATTTCAAGGAGCACCACCCCCATCTGGAAAAAAAACGGAAAGAACAAACTTTTGGAGATGACATCCTAAGACACGCCTGTGAAGACCACTGGGGCAAAATAAGTCATTCTTCCTCTAGGAGCAAGAAGCCTCCTGCTTGCACAAGCCACCAAATCGGATGGTGTGGGTGGCCAGAGAGTGACTGTGGAGGGCAGAGTGGGACAGACCTGCAGGGAACTTCTCCGAAGAGCGGGTCGTCCCTGCCACCAGGGAAGGCGGTATGGGGGCGGGCAGGGAGGGCTGGTGGCAGTGGCACCGGGAAAGGCAGGTACGGGTAGGCGGGGGTGCGGAGAGTCGCGACACCGAGCCCTGGTGTGCACCTCGGGGGACGCCCTGGGCCGGAGCTGCCCTTCGGCGCCATGGGCCCCTCCGGGAGCTCTCGCCCTGTCCAGGACGTGGTGACGGGCGGAGCCAGCCCCGAGCCCGCGGGACCTGGCCCGGAGCGCAGGGACGCTGCGCTGCAGACCCCCACCCCGCCGAGCCGGGGGCGGCGCCCGGGGCGCGAGGTTTTGAAAGTGGCAACCGCGCCGGGGGCGCAGGCGCCATCCCGATCGGGCTACAGAGGGCAGGGCGGGTGTCCTCGGCCCGAAACTGGCCGGTCCCCAGCCCAGGCCGCCGCTGCTCTCCCCTGCCCCGCGGTGACCCGAGCGCCCAGCAGGATCCGCTGGGCAGTCGCGGCCGCGACCCTGAGGCTGGCTCCCCAGCGCCGCGTCCCGCGTTCCCCGCGCCGCGGCCGGCTCCAGTGATGCCGACACAAAGGGACGCGCGCGTCACCCACCTGGTCCCGCGCGGCCCGGGCTCCCGCTCCACCGTGGCTCCGACGGCTCCGCCCGAAACTGGCTGCGGGGTGCCGATGCCCACGGTCCGCGCCTCCGCACCGCGCCGCCCGCCAGCCCGCTCGGCAGCCGCCCTTTATTCCCTCCCGCCCTCCGCCCTGAGCGCAGCCCGCGCGGGGAGCGGCAGCCGGCGGGGGCGCGAGCGCGCACACAGCGAGGGCGCGCGGAGACCGGCCCGGCCCCACCGCCAGCGCCCCCTGCCGTCCCGCCGCGCCCGCCGCCTCAATGCCCGGCCGCACCGGGGCCGGGCTCGCTGCCCCAGGCCCTGTGAGAGCGCCCAGGTCCACCCAGGGCTGGTGGCACCCTGGTTCCTGCTCAGGAGGAACCAATATCAGCAAAAAGGGAGGAAATGGGTGACCCACCCTACCGCTCTTATCGAGGTGCTAGGGAGAGCCTCGAGCAGAGCAGCCAGGGCTCTGGAGGCGAATGCTGCTGGCCAGGGGCCAGACAGATGAGAGCAAGGGCCTGCCTTAGCAGAGCCTCACCTGGATGGTCTGTCGTGGCAACAAGATCGTGTTTTCACCCTACTACCTGGTCGTGTTCGGGAACGGAGAAGAGAGGGCAACCTGATGGCCAGCCAGGCTGTGACTCCCTGGGATGCAGACAGAGTAGATTGTTTCTTAAGATTTCTGGGTCTTTAGGGTCTAAGATCTATCACTGAACATGGAATTACTAAATAGTCTTCCTACCACTCCCTCTCAAAGCTAAATGACTTCAGACATGCATGTAAGAAGGTGCATGAAACACAGGACACGCAGACTCTTCTTCAGGAGTCTATGCAGCATCGTCCTTCCTTTATGCCTCCTCCCTGCCTGGTCTGAATTCAAGCTCGACCACCACTAGCCAGGTGACCTGAAGCAGGTTACTCAACTGCTTTGTGATTCCATTTTCTTATCTGCAAAGTGCAGGTGGCAATATTAGAGTTCCTGGGAGGGATCAAATAAATCAAATAACATTCCTGGCAAAGGAGACTCCACAGTCCTTAATTACTGTTCATCTCATTTCTCCCAAGATTTAAAATAGAAGGTTTTTAACCGTCTTGAAACTCTGCATAATTTGTCTTTCTCTGCTACATTCACATCTTTATCCCCACCCCACCCCCAAATCAGTCTCATCTGCATTGAGGAGTTTTCTGTTAAATAAGAACAAGCACTTGCCTTCTGATGTCTCTGTTTCAGTCAAATTCTTTGTAGAAATGTCATTATTTAAGAAAAGTGCACAATGTGAAGAATCCTAACAACGGCACTTTGTTACTCCAGCCTCTCTCCAGAAGATGAAAAGTTTTGGGCTGATAGTCTGAGTTTGTGGGGAATATATTCACACCTCCCATAGCCTGGCGGGGTCCTGGGGAGTCCTGGAATGAGCTACTTATAAATGAATGATTAGCACACACGGGTGCATGCTAGTGCATAAAGAATGGAAGGTGCACAGGGCACTTACAGATCAAGCAGTCTCTGTTGAAATGCAGATAGAGGTATAGAAGTCAAGTTGCACACAGAGGTATAGAAGTCAAGTTGGGGGGAACTGCTGAGGGCCATATGGGGCTGGGTGCAAAACCAAACCCTCACCCAACTGTGCAGCTAAGACCAAGTGCTCATGGGTGGCCTGTGGCTTCACCACCTGTTCCATGTGCCTCTGCTAATGCCATTGCTGTTGGAGAGATTTGAAGGAAGCACATTGGTAGTGAGAACACAATTGGCAGCAGGCTGCAGAATGCACCTCTGGTATGAGTTTGTCTAGAAGTCTTCCAAGTTCACCATCACCCGCCCTGTGCCTGGGTCTCTGAACACAGGTGTTAGTTTATTTCTATGTGGATTATGGCATCTACCACCCTTTGTGTTTAGGGTATTTATGTTCTGAATCTTAGATCTTTAGAGTCTTAGCCAAGCATGGTGGTAAATACCTATAATCTCAGCAACTGGGGTAAGCAGAAGTATTACATGTTCAAGGCCGGCCTCAGGAAGTTATGGAGACTCTGTCTCATAATAATAAAAAAAATTAAAAAGAGTTGTGGATGTGGCTCAGTGTTTAAGTGCCCCTGGGTTCAATCTCCAGTGCAGAGAGAAAGAGAGAGTCTATAAGATAGTGATGCAGTCATTTTATCCGTGGATTCTCCTACAGAGCTTTGAGCATATAAGTGCTCAATGAACAGTGAGTAAAACTGTTTTTTTTTTTTTTTTTTTTTGATGCCTCTGCGAAACTGTCCCAGTTTTTGTTAGCAACATGGCTCTAAGATCATCCCCACCACTCATGGCTGGTCTTCCACCACTGCCCATGTCATGACTGACCCATCTCCCCAAGGGCGGTCATGTCTACCAGGTTTTAAAAGATGCCTATAGCAGTTTAGATCACCAGTGCCCCACAAGGCTCCTGTGCTGCAGGCCTGATGCCCAGCTGATGGTATATTGGGAAGGGGGTGCTGGTTGGAAGTAGGGATCCAGAAGGGAATACTGGGATCCAGGCTCTTCTCTCTCCTTTGCTTCCTGACCAGCTTGAGATGAGCAGCTGTCCTCCACCACACACCTTTACCATGACACACTGCCTTGCTACAGACCTTAAAGCCTGGGCCATGCAATCACAGGTGGCTCTCTGAAATCATGAATCACAATAAACCCTTCCTCCTTGTTTCTCTCAGGTGTTTTGTGATGGCAACAGAAAGCAGACTGACACAATGCCCATTGTTAAGGGTCTGTGGCTGTCACAGCATGGCTCTGTCATCACAGACTGAACAAGTCTTGGTAGTGACCACCTGTGGGCCTAGTCTGTGCTTGAGGAAAACAACCCAGAGATAAATGGTCCACAGGGTGAAAAAAATGGGAATCCATTTTGAAACTTTTTTTCTAGACACAAAATTGAGAGAAACTCAAGGAGCGCATTCATGGCTTAAATTTTAAAAGTAAAAATAGACAATGGAATTGTGTAAATTTGTAATCACATTCTATAAGTAGAGAGAATTTACATTCTTTTGATTTCTTTGAATTTTTAACTTAAATCCAATTTTCTGTTTCTAGAGAGTGGCCAGAAATAAATGTTAGAGCCCATGCCGACTCCCTCTCCTTAGAGACACACAGGAACCTGGGGAGGTTCGTGGAGCTGGGAATGGGAAATGGGATGTGCACTCTCGTCCTCCGCCCACCTGTGGCTCTGGTCTGCTCAGAAGCAGGTCACAGCTCCAGGTGAGTGGCACAGCCTCTCGGAGGCTTCTTGGGAAAGTTCCCCAATCCTCATCACCCCCCGCCCGCCACTCCAAGGTGCTTCTTTTTCTCAACTTTGACATTACTTCCAAAGAATCCCCTCAGTGGGTGTCCACCTAGAATGACAAGTGTGGAGGCACTGTCTTCAAGTAGCATCAAAAACACTTGAAGGAGAAAGTACAGGTGGAGAAGTGCCTTTATTCCTCCTGCTGTTCATTGACAACACAGGGATAGACTGAAATGACCCCCTAAAAAAGTTAGGTTTGATTTCTAACCCCTGGTAACTCAGAAAACAAACCCTTTTGAGAACAGGGTTGTTGCAGATGATGTGATACCAGAGTATGGATGGCCCTAAGCCAGTAGGACAGGGGTCCTCATAAAAGGAGGAAATGAGGATACAGACACACCCGCAGGGTAAACAACAAGGAAAGAGGAACTCGGGCATGGGGTGAGGCTCCACGAGTCAAGACGCGCCCGGGAAGACCAGCGAACCACCAGAAGCAGGTGGTCCCTGGTGGGCTCAGGAGGAGTCCACCTGCTGAACTTAAGCTCAGACTTCCAGGCCCTGTGATGGTTCACTGGGTGTCAGCCTGACTGGGCATGGGGTGCCCAGAGAGCTGGTAAAGCATTCTTCCTGGGTGCTCTCAGAGTGTTCCTGGAAGAGTAGCATTTGAACCCATGGACTGAGCAGGAAGCCTGCCTTCCCCAATGTGCACCACCCAATTCTTTGAGGGCCCCTAAGGCAGCTGTGCTCTTGCTTGAGCCTGGACATTCATCTCCCCTGCCCTCTGACCCCAGGGTTCCTGGTTCTTGGGACTTCAGACTCCAGTTCCTACCCAGCGGGTCCTGCACCATCCACCCCCCATCCCGTCCTAGGTGCTCAGGCTTTGGCCTCAGACTGAACTTCACCACCAGCTTCCTAATGCTTCCTTCTTTAAGACGGTAGGTCAGGGACTCCTTGACCTCCATCGTCACGTGAGCTGAGGTATATGGGTGGATAGGGAGGTGGAGACCCCTGTATTGACTGTCTCTCTGGAGAATCCTGGCTGACTTACTAATAGCCCTCCAAAACTCTGAGACAATAAATTTTTGTTGTTTAAGCCACTAACTGATCTAGCCAACTGAGGGCACCTAGGAGGTAACCACGGATGACCAAAGCATAGAGAATGAGGTTCTTGATCAAAACAGAATGCCATTCAAAGGCAGTAAAGTCAGTGTTAGTAATGGAAAGGTTGATTTGTCAGTAAAAACGAAGCCAGTTCTCCCTGGGGTTCTCCCAGGGAGTGCAGACGTGGTCTTCCGAGCTCACCCCCATGTTCACCTCCAGCAGGACAAGTTCAAAGGACACAAATGAGTCTTGCCTGCCGAGGACATAAATGCCATAGATTCTGGTAGACATTTGGAACCAAAAACAGGTGGAGACAAGCTTCCCTGCTCTTGGCATTTCTCACGTGGAGCCCGAGGCCTTCCGAGTTCTGCTTCCAGCCGGTGGCTCTTGGCTGATTCATCGATCTTTTCACTTTTTATTACACTGCTTTTCTGTAGCAATCAATAGAATGTGGCCCTTGTGGCTTGACAATGTTTCTGAAGGCTTTCTCAATTCTGAAGGATAATTAAATGACATTCAACAGTAGGTGGACTCGGCCTCGGCAGATTGTCAATGTTCCCTAAATACCCATGCGCCTCTCCAGATTCCAACCATGTGACTCCTGTTGTTCCCTGGACTGTGGATGGAGTTCACCTCTGGCTAAGGTCGTGAGTAGACCTTTGAGACCCTCTGACTTGTTGACCCCATCACAATGGCCTAGGAATCTGTACTGAGGTGGTAGCCCCACCAAATGAAATTGGCCTGGGTCTTTGAGCTGCCTGTAGTAGGACATTCCCCAAGACAACTTAAACCTGCATGTGACAAGCTATGGCAATTCGAGGGCTTGATACTGCAGCACGGTCCAGCCTAGACCAGGCAACAGGCTCATTGTGGACTGGTTTTGAGCAGCAGTGATTCAGATGCGCCTGTGTCTTAGAGAGAAGCACAGCGCAGCACTGGGTAAGTAGAGTCAGTCAGGCAGTCTGGGGTGTCAAAGCACATATGAGGCAGGGGACCTGGAAGGAATCCAGGCCTCAGATAGACAAAAATAAGTCACACTGAGGAACCAGGCCTGGTCCCTGACAGCTCAGATGTCTGGAGGACCTTCCCGGGGGAGGCCTCCACCTGTGATATTCCCCTAGGGGTTCACAGAAGCACAGGGAAGACTAGACTCGGTGCTTCACCACGGCACCAGCTTTGGGTGAGCTGCACCTAGTTGCAGTGGAGGCTGCAGTACCTCCTGCCGAAGCCCCCATGCAAACAACCAGGGCACGGCCCACTCCAGGTGAGGGGTGTGGGATGCTGAAGGCTCCCTTGCTGAGGATCATTCTGCCCGAGGCAGTCGCTGTGTGAGGGTTAGATGCCTGGCTTGCTCGCCTCAGGACAAGGCTGGGCCCTTCCAGCCCTGGAGGCAGTGTGCCCTGGTGCTCTCCAGCCCTCTGCTGCCTTCACTCTTCTGGAAGCACTCTTCAGAGGGCCAGCTTCTCCTTGTGGCCAACCCTGCCGCAGGCTGTCTCCCAGGAAACCAAGCTGAGATAACGAAACAGGGAAGCGGGATCCACTCCAGTAAGATGCCAAAGGCGAACCATGAGACTTGCTCCCAGTGGCAGAACCGCGGCGTGGCAGACCATCGGGTCTTCTACTGAGACAAGCAAGGCAGGAGGGCTGGGCCCGAAGCTGCAGGATTGACACAGCCTACCAAGGCAAAGTTCTGGGCACGGGAAGCAAGGACCCGTGAGAGGCTGTGGAGAGCCCTTCTGCACTGCAACAGGCTCCCAAGGCTGTTAGAGATTGCTTGGCTTTACTGCCACTCCTTTCTAAGAAATATTTTGGTGTCTGTTCTTATTTAACTTTTATTCCATTGTGATTTTAAATGTTCCTCTAATCCGATTATTCAGTCTCCATAAAAGACAGACAAAACAAAAGTCTCTCTCCACGCACAGCAGCACCTGCACCACTACTGCGGGCAGCACAGCAGCAGTAACACAACGCAAACCGCGCGGCTGCCCCATCCCGGTCAGCTGGGCAAACGTCTCCAATATTTCAAACTTTATTTGGGGACTGATACTCTGACATGGCCATGGCTCCTCTAAGTCACCTACTTCTCTGCCTCTCCTGTGCTCCGGACACTCCATCACCTTCTTACTTAATGCCTTGTCTGCCTTCTGCATTCAACATGAGCACAGCATTGAGAACTCAACATCCCCCATCCTTCCCTCACTTTGCCCACTGTGGCGGTCCTCCTCACCCTTCCTTCACCATCTTCTCCTCCCACAGCACATACCCTGGGAACGCTGCACTCCTGCTTCTCCCATCTTCAGCACCCTGTTTACCTATTAGTCTACAGGATCACCCTCCCCACTGAACTTTGGGCCCCTGAGCCAGTAAACAGGTGCTTAGTAAATGAGCAGGTTCAGCAAGGTGGTCATCTCGTGCTGCACGTTCTTTAAGACGTTTTCCCCAGGCTTAAGGGTCCTCCTGTGGCTCACATCAACTTGAGTCAGGACACTGAGCTGTGACACGAGGTTACACAGTTCACCCTTGTTGATCTCAGGGTATGAGGTATGAGGCTCACTTGGTGTCGTCTCACCAGTGGCTGCTGGTCACCAGGTAGGAGCAGGTGCTCTGCCACTTACAGTAGGGCCAGGTCCCTATAGGCCCATCCCAGGCTGAGCGTAGCAGACATGGGAGAGGCATCACCTGGTGTCAGATGCATCACCTGGTGTCACCACAGCTTGCCAGCACACTGAGCTGTCCACCGAGTCCCCTCAGGAACCTGGGTCTCAAGGGAGCTTCAGCTCACTGCTGTGGGTCAGCATCAGGAGAGGATTGGACCACACCCAGAGTCTGGAAAAGACGGAGGTTCACAATTCAAAGAGTGGCTTCTCTATCACTTTCAAATCACAATGAAGTAAAAACCTCTTGAGGTCCAAAAGTTGCTCGTCAGGAGCACCAAGCTGCCGTGACTGCCTGCGAGGGTTCCTGAGTCCTCACTCCATCTTTGTGCTACGCCCTCACTTTGCTGCTGATGAAGTGAAGGCTGTGAAGGTGACGTCACTCCCTGAATCACACAGATAGAAAGGGACACTGTGCTCAAGCCACAGCCGGCAGTCCTGAAGCCCCTGTCCCCACCTTGTGCCCTCTGTCTCACTGTCTCCCTGCCTAACTCTTGTCCTAACTTTTGCGGATTTCTCAAAGGTGAAAACCCTGACTCCTGGTCATGGGCATTTCCTGTGGTGTCCAGTCCAGGCTGGCTCGTGCCAAACTGCTTCTGAGTTGAACCTTTAAGCTCAAGGATTCAGCAGGTGTTGTCAAGAAGGCGAACAGGTAGGAAGTGGCTCAGACTTGCCTTCCTTCCCTCTGTCCCCGTGCCTGCCCTGCACCTGGGAGGAGGTTTGGGCTGAGAATCCCACAGAAGCTTGATGGGAGTTGATAGGGATCTTATGGGGAATCGGGGGCGAGGGGCTCACAAGTTCAGTTGTGATGAGGGACTTCAGGCTCCATTGCAGTTGATGAGGGGACTAGTGAAAACACTGGAACCTTCCAGGAGCCACCAAGCCGTTCTAGGCAATGTTATCTATCCAAATACCACTGACCCTATGCAGGTGGCCCTGTGCCGGCCATTAGTGCAGGGCTGCGGGCATCCTGGGGCACACCACACCTCAACCTGCTTAATGCTAGGGGCCAGATCGTGCCCTCCACAACTGGCCTGTGAGACCTTTCCCCAGTGTGGCTGTATTGGAGTGGGGGTCCCTGGAGGTAAGGAAGGTCAAATGAAGTCCTGAGGTAGCAGCCTCTCTGACAGGCTGTGGCCGTGGGAGTGCAGGAAGTGGAGGCCCCGAGGAGAGGCTCCTGATGGCCAGGAGGAGCACACACTGGGGCATCCCCTGCTCCTGGGCCTCACACCTCCAGGTGCTCAGCCTGTGGCACTGTGTGTGGGTGGCATGAGCTCATTAGCAAGGGTCAGCTCAGCACAGCCTGCACTGAATGCCTGGATCCAACAGGCTTCCTAGAAAACGTGACGTGGAAGACGGAGGAGGAGTCCATCCCAAGAACACACCCTAGGTGCTCTGACACCCAGCAGCAACTGACTTGGGAGGATGATTGGCTCTGAAAGCTGATTAAACTCCAAGAAAGAACTAAGAGGTCGGTCAGTTCAGAGTGTTGCTGAGGGAGTTCCAGGAACAGGTTGAGCTGGCCCTGGATGAAAAAACAGCTTCCGGGCAGTTTCCCAGACCCTCCAGGAACGAGCTGCACAGAGAAGCTCTGTGTGCATACATATCTAAGGGTGTGTGCATAATATCTATGTGTGTGTGTGTGTGTGTGTGTGTGTGTGTGTGTGTGTGTACATGTAGATACACATATGTGAATGTGTGTGTGCTTGTCAACTTTCTGTCTCTGGGACAAAATACGTGAAGTCGGTAATGTAAAAGGACAGAGGATTATTTCGGTTCATGGTTTCAGAGGTTCACTACATGGTCCCTTGGCCAGGTTGCTTTGGGGGCTCTGGCGAGCCAACACATCATGATGGAGGAAAGACACCCACCTCTGGCAGCCAGGAATCAGAGGGAGAGGAAGGGGCCACGGCCCCATATCTCCCAACCACCAGACTTCCTTGCACAAGGCCAATCCTCCTAACGGTTCCACCACCTCCCACAGCACCCCTGGCTGGTTGCCAAGGGTTCAGCATGAAGACTTTGAGGACACTCAGAACTCAAACCGTGAGTTTTACATACAGACACACATAGAAAAGTGAATTTGCAGAACAAGGGTGCATCCACACTCCAACAAATATGTAAACAACTCAGAAAACAAATCCACCCTCTGCTTTCTAAATAACTGTGGCTTTTTAAAATCCACCTATTAGTGTGAATTGTTAAGAACAGACTGTTCTCATTAAAGTATACCATGCTAATTGCCTTTAGAACCTTTATAAGAAATTATGTGGAAATAAAATGATTGCATATGAACTCAGTTCTGTTAAACGATATGCATAACTGGAAGGGACTTGAGCTAAATTAGCAGCTACCACTGGGTGATGTAATTATAAGTGACTTCTATTTTCTTCATTTTGCTTTACACTGTTTTTCAAGTACTCACCAAATGTGTAGATTTTAGAGTTATTAAAAAAAGGGTTAAGATCTTTCTGATCTATGAAACCCATCTGAATGGCATCTTACCTATGCCAACCACTATGAGGGTTTCTGTGTCATTAATCATGACCTGATGGGAGACATGTTCATGAGCACTTGACGTGGCACTGTGCCCTGAAATGTGGCTGTCAAGGGCCTCACCACCATGATGAAAGACACGTATTTCCCCCAGAGTCTCCTTGCCTGTCCTTGGGACCCTGGATCTGGCCTGGAACACTGGGGAGGTTGGCAGGTGTTAAAGTGGGGACAGCAGAGGGTGGTGCTGCTCCTGAAGATGGGAGTGTTTATGACTGGAGTTCACATGCAGGGCTAGTTGGAGAATGGTGCAGGTCTCAGGAGGACCACATGCAAGTCGAGAGGGGGCCAGGTGGACACTAGGGCCAATAGGCAGAGCCCCAGGATGGAAGGAGGAGGCATAATCAACTCATGGGCTGGTGGCATAGAGGCAAGACCAGCAGGATTTTTCAAAGGCGCCATGGTCTGAGTGGACAGCTAGAAGTCAGGGTGCTGGGGACAAGCTCTGCATTGCCTCAGAATGCTGGTGATACCAGCACTGTCCCTCTGTGCTGGATCCGTCCCAAAGTTCAGGAATCTGCCTGGCTCCCTCTCCTCAGCCCGTTTCCCACCACTCTGAGACTTCTGAGTCATCAGGGAGACGCTCACTGCCACTTTGTGTGGACTGCTTACTGCAGAGGGCGGTCATGCTGTGGGGCTGGCCCCATGCTTCTGAGTCGGTGCGTGGACTGATGAGCAAGTCCTGCAGGGACGATGCTGGGACCAGGCCCCTGCCATCCTTCGGGGACCTGGTCTAGAGCAGCAGGGTTCGTTCACCCCAGCCCTCCGCCCCCGGGGTCGTGCATCTGTGGTGAGGGCTGAGCTGCCCTGCCCCTGACTCCTGGAGGAGTTGTCCCTCATGAGATGATCAGGTGTCGAAGGCTGGGTCCCAGGGTGTTGGCTTTGATTTTAGACTGGAAAGTGTATTTTCTCCCGTGGTTCATCTCCATCCAGTCTTCCTTTAGAGTGGGCTGTCTGAAGTGGACTTATTAATATTGATAATCTTGTTGATTAAATTTTAAAGCGCACTTGCCGTTAGCCATTGCAGTTTGTGAAAACACACACTTACTGTCAACACACAACAAAGAAAGACTCATAACAGTCAGCGAGTGAGACAAAACTATTTTAATATATTGCGACATGTTACAAAACAGTCTCTGTCCAAACACAACTTACTTAATAGAATACTTTCAACAAGAGCAAAACACACATAATACATTATTGCTTAAAGGGACCTTATTGCTACAGTGTTTGCTTATTTGGTTTTCTGTCTATGCAGCAATTGGACTCCAAAACCTGATAGAGATAAAATAGGGCCTATTTTTCAGATAATTCAGTGAAACGAGCTCAATCACCTTCAATTTGGGGGGAAAAAGGAAACTGCCCTATGATATAGCATCTAATAATAGAGATGGTTAGTGCCAAGTGGACACTGAACTTAAGCAATAATTGAAAGCACCACAAAACATTTGTACTTACACTTGAAGTAAGATATATAACTAAACTATGCTTCATTGTCTCAATAAAAAGCAACATTTTCCACAAAACACTCATATTTAAAACGGAAAAAAAAGCAAAACACTATGTAAAACACTATGTGAGCTTAAATATTATTGCAGTGTTAAAAATTCCCATTTCTTCCTTTTAAGAAAAAGGGACATTTAAATATTTTAAACATCAATGCTTTACAAATCCTGACGGTAAATGAGAGGGTTAATAGCAGCTCAAACAGCTGGCAAATATACTTAAAATAGCTTATATCTCAAATGCACCTCTTGTTTTGCATCATATTTTCCTTAGAGGAAAGACAAGCAGTTTCCCTCAACTAGAAATAAATCTAATCCACTTCAGAAGATTTGGGCTTCAGTGAGACCTGCCTTCAGATCAGCTGGCTGAGCCCTGGCAGCACATCAGAGCATCTCAGGGCTTTCTCACACAGGGCCAAAGCACACTCATGCAAACGACAAATCCGTTTCATGTTCCAGCTGATTACATCTGGCAAGGCCTGCTTAGGTGGCATCAAAACCCCTGGGGAAAACGTTTCCTGATTCATTTTTTTCTCTTGAAAAAGGACAAAAAGTAGAAAATACAAACAATTATCTAATTTTGGATGGGACACACATATTTCAGTTGAATTATGACTTAAAAACTAAAATAGGAATATATTTTTTTAAGAAAAAATATCACAAAACCAAACTTTTCAAAATCACCAAGCCCTGTAAAAGGCCCTGCGTTCTAGCCCCAGTGCTGCAAAAACAAAAACATATAATAAAAAAGGGAAAGTCATAAAACAAAAAAGAAAAAAATTTACCAAGTCCTGAAATTTGATTATGAACAGGGAATTTCTACAAGTTTCCTAATGAAATGAGACACTAAAGTGCCCCCTAGTGAGGCCTTCTGGAATTGCAGTCTAATTAAATTGGCAAAAAAATTTTTTTCTATGATTTTGCTTCCTTGAAACAATGATAGGAAATTATTCTATTCCAGGTAATGAGATACTATCTAAGTTACATAATGAAGCCACATGATGTATTTATACAAGGAGAAAATGTTGATCAAGTGTCATTATTTCCCATGCTTCCCTCTTAGAGCTAGAAAAGAAAGGAAGAGTTTTCTCTCCTACTGGCCTAGACTGTATCTTGTTTCCACTGACTCAACGTTAACGGAGAAATGCTATAAGGTGCTGTGGCTTCACTTGCATAAACTGCAGGTGCACTTGGCGGGTTTTTATGGAATAGCCCACACTGTCAATTTTCAGAGCTTTGAAGACAAACATCTGGTCAAATGAAAAGTCACATTTTCACTTGACACTCCCATGCCCTGAAAAGTAGGTGGTCACAGCAACTGAAGTCCCACTCTTGTTCCATATCAGGGAACGTGGAGTCTGCTGGTTGTGCCAAGGGTCTTTGAAGAAGAATCTGTGTAGCACAGACAACACGGGCACCAGAGGTCCCTGCGCCCAAGGAACAGGTGCTCCTTGGAGATAGATGAGTTTCCCTCATTGTTCATTAAAATGTCTGTGGACCATTTCTATAATTCTAAATAAAATCCCCAAGATTTCAGTGATATAAAGACAGAAAATGAAGGAGCTTTTTTTTATAATGATTTTTTTTTAAAGAGAGAGTGAGAGAGGAGAGAGAGAGAGAGAATTTTTTAATATTTGTTTTTTAGTTCTCGGTGGACACAACATCTTTGTTGGTATGTGGTGCTGAGGATCGAACCCGGGCCGCATGCATGCCAGGCGAGCGCACTACCGCTTGAGCCACATCCCCAGCCCTGAAGGAGCTTTACAATAAGCAGAAGTAACTAGAGGCAGTATTTGATAATATTTCTAAGGTGAAAAGTAACATTTCAATCAATGTTTAGCAGGAAATAACTGATGATCAAATAAAAGAAAGACAAAAATGAAAACAGAAACGAAACTGGAAAAAATAGCTTTGAAATAAAAACACAGCAGTCACAGGAAATTTTGCTGAAAATACCAAACCCATTGGAATTATGGATTGCTCCCCCCCCCACCCAGGTATCCTTGTAGCTTATTTCTCACAAAGGCATCTTTGAACTAGATTATTGTGCTCTTGTTCACAGTCGGCTTAGAACCTTTTAAATAACAATACAGCACTAAGCCAACTAACTGAAGTATGGACTTCAGTTACGCAGGTGATTTCTATGTTCAGTGCCCACAGGCAATTCGACGTGATGCGCAGGTTTCTGGCCACTGAGAAAGACCAGTGTGCAGGTCCTGCAGACCACGGCAGCCACACGTGGGGCTGCCCTCCAGTGGGTTGGCCCTTGCTCTGCTGACAGTGTCACCAGTCCAGTTTCAGGTCGGCCTTGCTCCAGACATACTTTCCTCCTCGCTTCAGAAACATACGTTCATCAAACCCACTGAATTTTATAGCTTCTTCCACTCCAACGTCCAGGATAGACATGGAAGGATCCTTCCGGCCACTTCTGCAGTTCAGAAAGCGCATCTAGGAAATTTAAGAAAGAAATCAGTCTATTTCCATAAAGTTTATGCTGTAAAACCCATTTTAAGGTATCAATGCAAAATATTTTTTTAATATTCCAATCATGTCAATAAATGATGACTGAGAACGGTGGCCAAAAACTGAGCTCCCTAAGCGTCAACCCCCACTCATGTAACTCAGGCACGGAGGAAGAGGTGAGGTCCGCTGAGAGCCTCAGGAGCAGGATGAGGGGCTCACTACCATGGCCCCCAGCAGAGGCGACATGCTGATCTGGAGAGACTTCTCCCCGGTGTCGGAATTTGTTTTGAAAGTTTAAAGGGAAGGGAAAGATCCCGTGAAGGCTTGGGGGCTTGGGGAGCACTGTTGTGGGAAACTGTAGGTGATGGCCTTGCTAGTGAGACAAGCACACAGCCATGTCACTCTGCGTCCCAAAAGGATTCTTTCAAGAGTGGGAGAAAGAGTGGTAAGAAAGCAGACGCTGAGGCAGGCCAGCACCAGACCAGCAGAGCCACATGGGCCGGCCTCGCTCTTTGCTTCATCCTGTCCGTCTTATTTTAATTACTTCAGCCTCTTTTCCCTACTTCTTGTGCAAGAATGAGGTCTTTAGGTTTCGTGTGACCTACACTGAGAATTTTGTAGAGGATCAAATCATATATGTTGAATCAGAAACTTGTTAAATTGGCAAAAGCAGATTTTGGATCAAGTACGTTTGATCCAATTCTGTGGAGACCAGACGGGTTGTTGCAGAACGTTGGTCAAAGCCCCGGGGCCCATCATGGCCACTTGCATTCCCCAAATAAATGGTTTCACTTTCCTCTTTACCTTGGACTTGTTAACTGAACATTTCCATTACTACTCTTTCCCTTATGTCCCACAAAGAAAGCTCATGTTGATAATAAATGAAATTGCTATAAAGCAACTCAGATGAACTTGAAACTAATGAAATATAAAAGTTATCTTAAATATCCCTCAAAGAAAATCCAATCTAAATATTGAACCCATGGTTCTTGTTTGAGCTCATTTCTTCTGAAAAACATATCTTTGAATGGAATTATTTGTCTTTTGTTAGACATATTGACAAAAGTTATAAATCTGGACCAAAAAAAATTAAAAAGACAAAGGAAAAGAACGTGGATTCTTTTCCAGTTGTGAGAGAGTGGGTTTTCCCTTTCCTATGGAAGATGATGAGGGAAGAGGATATGAATGGTGCTTAGAAAGGAAAGGAAGGGCAAGGCCCCTCTGCCGTTGCCAAGGTTAATCAGCCAGGGAGTGAGCTGCCTATCAAAGGAGATGCAGTCCAGGGCCTTTTCACGTGCTGGGGGTCCTTGTGAGGTCCACGGACACCAGGCCAGGCAGGAGCCACACCATATGGCAGCTAGTGCCAATCCAGGGACCTGGGCCCAAGCCAGTGCCTGCGGAGGTGATGGGCGCATATGGCAAAGGGACCCCCAGCTGTATCATTTTAATGACCCTAACTGGCCAAAAACCTGTGACAGGCCATGAAGACGGACAAATGGGTCCTACATGATGGCATTCAGCTCAGAGCTGGACTTGCTGCTGAAGTAGCTTTTCAGTGATAATTTCATAACTCAAGAGAAATACTCACATATTCATCCAGGATAAGGTAGGAGTCTTTCATCTGCAAAGAAGGAATTGCATACAAATTTAGTCCTAAGCAGATTTTTCAGTGTGTATTTTCAACTGTCTATAATAAAATGAGCATTTGGGTTTTGTGATTCTAGGTTCGATATTTCTTGTCTCATTTGAGTGGCTTTTGGTGAGACCCATAAGGGGAGGGACTGTGTGTGTCCCTGCAGAGCCCCACAGGTCCAGCAGGCCTGGATGATCTGCAGCCAACAGAAAGGTCAAGCGAAGGAGCCACAGCACTCCACATTCCCGGACAGTGGCCCCCAGTGTGCCCTGACTGTGGACCCTCTTTCTGATGTACCAAGCAGAGCACTCTTCAGTGCTAGCCCGTGGGACTACAGGGTGGCTTCTCCCATGGATTCTGCCGCGCTCAGCTGACTGACACTAGTGGTGCACTGTGTGTGCGTAGAGGGATTCCTGCGCTCCCAGCGGGTAGACAGACCTTCTGCCCCCACCGACGGACACCTGGCAAAGGTCCCAGCTGATTCACACGGGGAAAGAAACCTGGGTGGGAGCCTTTGGGGAGTTGAGATGCGCAGGTGGGTGAGGCGCTCTTCATACAAGATGGAGACCGAGAACAGTGCCATCTTTCATTGCTTTCCTTATTTTCTTCGCCCTCACACTATGTAATTCAGATGGAGGTGGGAAGATCCCGTCAACAGAGACCCTTCGAGAGGGTTCCCTCCACTTCCTCACTGCTCCCTGAAGCCTGCCCTGCTCTCTCGCCATTTGGGGATTTTCTCACTCAGGCTTAGTTCAATATCACCTTTAAACTCCAGCCATCCATCAAGACCTTCAGAAGCCAAAGCATAAGGAATCAATTTCTGTCCCTGGAATTCCTGACATTATGCAAGCATCCGGGGGAGAGATTTTCTGTGTGTGTATTTTGGGGTGGCAGATGGGAGAACCTGTTTTAAAAATACTTCTTCAAATAACAAATCTTATCTTTTACAAATTGGAAGATCCAAAAAGTTATAAAATCCACCAAATTATTGGAATTTGCACTACTCTGGGGGATATGTATGGATTTTATTTATTTTATTATTTTTTTTTTTTTGCAGATCAGCATTGAGTTTCAAATTGATTTTGCATGTTGGTTTTCAACTTTACTAATATCATGTGATGAGATCTTATCCTGGTAACATAACACTCTTAAATATGCTTTATTCAGTAGACATTTCACTATGCTAATGTACTAATGCACCTGTTCCTGCCCTACGGCGAAGCGAAGCTACCTTCAGTTTATTTCTATTGTTCTTAATGCTGCAGCAACTAACCTTTATATAAATATTTCTTTGCATCTTTATATAAAGATTTCTTGTGTTTTGAAGTAGAATTTAAGAATCAATATATAAGAACACTTCAAAGGTTATCATAATAAATTATCAGTTTGTTATCTAGGAAATCCATGGGCATTATCCTTCTACTAACCACATGAATCACCTCTTACTGCATCTTCAAATTTCATATTTAAATTTCCATTTTTTTTTGAATACTGATAATATCAGAGACTGTTAAATGTTTATTCACTCTTTGATTTTCCTTTGTAAATCATCTGTTTGTGCCCATTACCTGATTAACTTTCTCTGTTAGCAGGTTCTTATTGATTTAAAGAACTTTTTATATATAATACTTTATTTTATATAATTTGGTGTAATTACAAAAAAAATGATAGTAGCATATTTTACTTTTAATTTTTATGATGTATGTAGCTTATAATTTTAACTTTAATGTACTCAAATTTTGGTGTTCATAATTGTTTAAAAATGTGCATAACTTGCATTAATAAGGCATTTCCTCCACTGTGGCAGGAAGAACGGGAATCATTTTTCTTTAGATTTTGAGAGTGCATTCATCAGTGACTTCCTCTGGTAATTCCTGAAGTCCCAGCAGAGACATGCTTTGGCCAACCCTGCTGAGTCTATGAGTGGAATTTTTCCTTTTAGGGTGCATTCAATTGTGCTTACACTAGACAACTAAAGAAGTGGCAAACCATTTCTTCTACCTTCTACCCAACTTCTAAAGTTTTTCCTAGAAACAGTTCAAGTGAATCATGTGATGATGTTCATAGCAAGAGAATGGCATTCAAGAGCTCCCTCCTTCTTTCACAGAAGTAGAAATGCTAAGTTTATAGCAGCATGGGTTGAGATTGCACAGTGATGATACATGAAGTCACATCACCTCTGGGTGGCACTCTGCCTTCCCGGAGGGAGACACTGAAGCTCCCTGAAAGCCCACAGTCAGCAGGTAGCCAGGGTGGACCTGTGCTTTTCTGGCTTGGGACTCACTCCTCCCTCTCTCTGTGCTGAATCCCCTGAAACCACAATTTGTCTCTATGCAAGTCCTTGGGCCAGGATTCCCTGCTCTGGAATCAATCTGAAGGCAAGCAGGAAAGCCCACTGGGCTGTATACAACCTTCTGGTTGGACTCGGGCACCAAGCAGGACACTCCTTTGTGACGCTCTAAGAATTCTTCAAACTCTTCGTCGCTGATGACGAATCTTTGTGCTTCTCTCAGGGCATCGTCTCCACAGTTCTCGCCCTCAATCAGGAGGCACTGGAACACCTGAAAGAGGAGAGCCTGTGGGGCAAGGCCGTCATCCGCTGGCCCCAGCCCCATCCCTGTCCAAACTCCAGCTCCGAGGCCCGGAGCTCAGCAGTCCTGGGGAGACCTCACGCTGGGAAAGGAGACCGGCCTGGAATTCAGGAATATGATGTTAGAAGCACAAACATTCTTAAAATAGAAATTCCTCAAACTGCCTAGAGTATGTTTGATCTAAGTTTATGATCCAATATTTTCAGACTACAAAATCATTAACGTTTTTTGAAGAAAACGGGGACTATTAAAAAGCATAAAAAAATAACAACTGTCATCGTCAAGAGAAAACTATTTTAAAAATATTGTTATTTTGCTGATTTTTAATATATCCTTAGTACTTTTAAACCAGGTTTGCTTTTCACTTAATACGTAAGGACAAATTTTTGAAGTCATTAATGCAGTTTTTCATTCTTCTTTTAAGTAAATAAGTGTGTACATGACTGTGCCTGCATAGGTGTTTTTGTGAGTTTGTACGTGTGACCCTGTGTCCAAGTGTGTGTGTCTGTGTGTGCTGACTGTGTGAGTGTGCGAGTGTGTGTGAGTTGAGTGTGCACACTGCATTACCCCACCCTGAGCAGTACTGTCATTTGAGCAGGGAGGCCCCAGGGAAGGCAAGCAACCAGGCAAGGTGTCCCAGGTGGCACAGGGTGACAGAGCTGAAGCAGAACCCGAGGCTAACAGGCTTTTGTGGAACAGGTTTCTCTACATGGAATTAATCAATAGAATCCGGATTAATTTGAGGCTGTTTTAGTCAGTTAGGGCTCATGTCATAACGCTCTAAAGACGGCCTCTCGGGCTGGAGACATAGCTCAGTCGGCCACGTGCTGGCCTGGCATGCACAAGGCCCTGGGTTCAACCCCCAGAAGAAGATGGCCTCTCGCTCTGTGTCCTCCCTCTGGCACAGGGTTGCCGAGGGCTGCCGCGCCCATGGCCTCGTGGGAAGAGGGCACCCCAGGAAACCAGGGAGCAAAGGGACCAAGCAGGGGCGACAGCTTCCATCTGCCAACAGCCTTTGAAGATCAGCCTCTCAGTGAGTACAGTTTTCCAGGGAGGGAAGCTCCGCCCTCTGAGAGTTAGGTCTTCAAGGGCAAGAAGTGCCCTTGTAGTGGTCAAAAGAGTGGAGTAAAAGTCTGGGAGATAAGAGGAGACCCAAGCAGTCGGGGAAGTCATACACATATGAGAACAATGAGATGGCAGGAGAAGAGAGGAGGGACCAGGGCAGAGGGACAGGACAGCCGGCTCCAGGAGGAGCTCTCAGCCTCAGAGGGCAGCCCGCCGGCTGCTGCCTCGGCCTCCCTGCTCCTCACAGTCCCCACTCGTCCTACCCACTGTCTTCCTTTAGCTTTGTCTCAGCTCCTTCTAGACCGGGGTGCCTCGGCCTACTTACGTACTTCACCAAAAGTTCAAGTTCAATGTCGCTATTTACAATTTCTTAAATAGATTTTTTTTAAAAGTATACTTACTTAAAAAAAAAAAAAGCTTATACTTGCTTTGTTTGCATATGGAAATGCGTTAGGGGAAGAATTTTTAGATTAAAACTTGAATTTTTAAGTTTAAGTTTTTAAGTAGCCAATTGCCAGTGTCTGCATGTTGCCAGGGCTGTCTGTGCTAAGCGGGCTTGCGCGTGTGAGCCTCAGACTCCGAGGTGGGGCCAGTCCCAAAGCACAAGTCTTGGGATAAAGGCCCTGTGTTGCTCCGTGGGGAAGCCTTGACTTCTAATGCCTTCCAGTAACTCAGTGCACACTCAGTGGCATCCGGCTCTGCGGAGAGCATTGGTCCCTGTCAGTCAACTCTGGGTTTCCCAGAGACACACCCCAGCACTGAGCATGACCTTCATCCTCACTGTATCTCAGGAGAACACCATTCCTGGGTTCCCGTGGCTGGGAGTCTAGGGAGCCAGACGAGACCGAGGACCGAGCTGGATGGCCTGGAGCTCTCCAGTGAGGCTCTTTCCAGCTTCACTGAGCTCAGCCAGGAACAGCAGCAGCACTTACCTTCCAGCGAACAGGGTTCAGGGCTTTAATCTGCTCGTTCATGTCCTCGTCCACGTTGAACCGGTTGATGACAGAGTTGATCTTGAAAGCCACTCTGTAATCATTGCACCACTTCCTCAGCTTTTGAAGATTTTCCACATGGTTCTTCTTTCCTTGGCCACGGCCAATGAGGACGTTGACTTCCTCATCAAAGCTGTCACAGGAAATGGCGAGAATGTCCAAGTAGTCACCTGTGGTAAAATGGTCAGCTAGATTTTTCTGTCCAAGGAACAAGCGCTACAGGTCACATCAATCAATTCATGATACAACATATTTTGTTTGCATCTGGGTTCTAACTTTTTATGTGATACTTTCCTCAAACCTATGAAACTTGCTGAGATGTGAACTATACTGGTACTTGTATGGAGTATTCATTTAAAAACCACACATGTGCCTGGGTGCAGTGATGTACACCTATAATGCAAGCAATTTGGGGGGCCAAGGCAGGGGGATTACAAGTGTCAGGCCAGCCTCAGTAGCTTAGCAGGACACTTTTGCAAAATTAAAACAAGAAGGACTGGGGATATTGTGTCCCTGGGTTCAGCCTCCGGTACCTCCCTACGCACAAAGTCTATACACATAATTAATGATGGATATACATATTTGATCATTCTAAAACCCTACTCCCCTACTTGCATGAGCTCCAATTAATATGCTTAATATTTTTCATTTATTTCTTTATAGAAATCATATAATTTATGAACCAAGCAGATAGATATTTTGGACGCTTCCACACTTAGCTATGAGTATAAATTTGCTTTTCTTTTTCTACCACACAAATACAATTGCTTTGTATAAGAGGGAGCATGAAGCACAGCAATTTTTTGGCCAAGTTCACCAGCTTCTTCCTGACGTATTTTGTACCTTTGATTCACCATCTAAATATTCACAGAGACTCTATGCGGTATCAGGTACAACCATATTAGATGCTGAGCAAACCCAGATAAAGGGAGGCTGAAGCAAGGGTGTCGGGGCCCCTCCCTGTAGAGCAGCATATTGACAGCTCAGATAGTGGGTCGTTCGGAACACAGAACACGCTGAGTGTGATTCTGGCATTGAGCTCTCCTCCACTGGGTTCCATGACAGTCTTTTCTACCCTCTCGCTCTTCTGCCCCTGCCTCTGCCTGGGCTGCTCCTGCTCTTCTGGCCTATGAAGGGCAGGCCTTCTCTGGGCCTGGGCTTCCTCACGGGGGTTAGACCTGCACTTCCAAGTTACTTCCCAAAGATGGCACCTTTTTCTTGAATTTGCCTTTGCTTTATGGAAACCAAATGTTCCATTGCTCCTTCAACAGCACTTCTCTATATTACAAACAAAAAGAGTCATTTTAGCTCCTACTTTAAGGCTTATTTTGTGTTACCCAGATGTAACAAGCAATTAGCACACGTACGAGCCAGAAACACTCTTTAACACAACTCTAAATGTCCTACAATTTGATCTTGAGTAAATTTGTAATGGGATATCATACTGGAACAAAGCAACTCACTGAGCATGTGGTCTCTAACCATCCAAAAAAAAAAAATTGAAAACTAAACACACAAAGCCCAGTCGGTTCTATGCAGGCAGCCTCTTCTGGTTGGCTCCCAAATGGGCTTCAGCTGTGCTCTGCCACCCTTCCAACTTCTGCTAATTGCTGATATCCCTCCCTCTAGTTCTCAGCTTCTCTGGTCATGTCTCTTGGGAAGAGGGATTTATCAGAGTGGACCTCTGCTCAGTCCTTGCATTTTTCTGAGAGTCAGAAGCTGTAATGGGGTCTTTCCTATGCCTGCATGTGTGACTGCCACAACATTCACATGTCACCAGTGGATGTGCAAGAGCTGGAGGCCACAGCCTGCTGCAGCCATGTGCCAAGACTCCTCAGGACTGTCGAGCAAGATCCAGGGTCTCTCTGAGTGCAGGGTTAGGCGGTCTCATAGCAGTATGTTCCCGAGTGACCTGCCCTGTGTGAAAGTCCTGGATCCTAAGGTTCCAATGAGATTTTCTGCATAGAGAATGTCCAAACAAGTCTCTGCACTTCACTGATGGACAGAAAGGACAGCCTCTGTGAGGTCAGATGGGGGTGGACTCAGAACAGTATGTTGGGTGTCTCTGGACTCAACGACACACACTTTTACGCTACCCTTTTACTCTATACCTTTGCTCTCATAAGCCCTGGCTTATGAGTCCTTCCAGAAGACGGACAGACTTGGAGAGGTGGGGACCTGTGGCATAGCCCCCTCATCCACTCAGCACACAGGCCCATCCCTGGACCTTTATTTAGATCAGAGGTGGACAATTGGAGGGGCCTGAGAGGGATACAGATACATTTTGTTGGTTCCTTGAGCATCTAAAAATATTTCAAATTATTAACTGGCAGAAGGAACACAGAATGCAGATTTTCATTTATGTTTAATAATATGAGCATCTGGCAAGATTTTATATGGTGCAAAAAAATCAATTAAAGTTTATAATTGGAGGTCCTTGGCCTCTAAGAAGAGAGCCAGTGCTGCCCAGTCCCCATCCTCACCCCTTCCTACTGCGACCTTGCAGGAGATGCTGGGTTCTCCCGTAAACTTCCAAGTGCCTGAGTTTCCATCCCCTTTCCCAGACACACACCCCAGGATTTGTCGCTGCGATGCAGGAGTCCTTCTGCCCCTGCAACACTCTCCACAGGGATGGGCAGGTCCAGCCATCCTGGAGGGACAGGGCTGCCCAGGCACACACCAAGAGAAACCCTGTCAACTGGTCTCCAGTCGCTGCCTCCTGGACGCCTTCCCTGTCTCTGGGTCTGTCTGGCTCCCACAGTGCCCTGGCCTTTGTTCCTCCAAACCCACTTCCCCCTGGTGTCACCCTTCTTGCTCTGCTTTCAGACATTGCCTCAACTCCTCCTTGACTTCCCTCCCCTGAAACTCTAAATCCTCTCAGATGGACCGCACCCGCCCTCATAGCCTTCTCCCTGCATCTTGGGATGGAAATTCAACTGGAGATTTCTGGCCAATACCCCAATAGATGGAAAATGCCAGTTTCCTTCAGATGATTTTAAAGCTCAAATGCCTCAGGAGGGGGGGGGCAGGGAGAGGAGAGAGACTGTAAGAATTGTCTCCAAAAATCCCAGTGCTGCCTCAGTGCCAGGCAGTGCTCCATGGACATTATCCTCAGGCAAGATTTAATGATAAGCCTTCTCTGCTGCGTTAGGACCTGGTGGCTCTTAATCCTGGCTGTGCAGAGGAAGTCCTTCCAGCACCAGAAATCAGCCAGTCCACACACGGTGTCTGACGTCATTAGTTCTGGATGCAGTCCAGTTCCAGCAGAGACAGTTTACTGCACAGCTGTAAAGTGTGCTGATTTTCCTCAGTGAGTGGCTAAGTGTGGGTCATAGGTCTGGATACTTGCTAAGTTTGGAACGTGCAGAAGAGTCAGGCTTCCTAACACGCTCAGTTCTCTGACTGGCCACCCTGGTTTACTGAGAGCCCTGCAGAACCAAGACGCCCATCGCACCCAGCTGGAAGGGAGATTAGAATAAGCAAGATTTGTTTTTCTTTCCTTCCACTTCCCCAGAAGGCCTGGCCTGAGGCCCAGGATGGGAGGAAACACAGGAACCAACCAGATCAGCAGAGACGCCTGAAGTGGCCTGCAGGAGCGCTTACCGTAGTCCCTGAACCACTTCTCCCGGATCAGGCTGCCGTTGCTCACGATGCTCACGCTGGGCAGGAGGAGCTCCC
Organism: Spermophilus citellus; assembly: GCF_964194105.1. NCBI lineage: Eukaryota > Metazoa > Chordata > Mammalia > Rodentia > Sciuridae > Spermophilus > Spermophilus citellus. The sequence continues at coordinate 112,448,450 of NC_138193.1, forward strand.
GCTTGCAGAATTTCACCAGCTGGCCCAGGTACTCGCCCCGGTCCTGAAGAAAGGGCTCTCCGCCAGAGAAGTTTATCTTCTCCATACCTGCCAAAGGCAGAGTGTGAGGGGTCCCCCTCCACCAAATCCCACATTAATTCGTGTTTTATTTTGTGTCTTGTGCTGCTGAGCATCTAACCCAGGGCCTCATGCAGTGTGGGGAGCACCTGAATACTGAGCTACACCCCCAACCCCATCCACTTTGGTTTTAGTGCAAAGGTAATATTTTCTCCATGTTAAAAATAAAAGAAATGAAAATTTCTCATTATCCTCTCCTTTCCTAATTTGTGTTCCTAACACCAACCCCACCTCATCAGAATAACCATGCATTTAATTCAGGGTATAAACAAGGGGAAGAAAATCACTTGAAGATTTTGTTTTTGCTTTGTTTTTCCCTCCTTTAAGCAGATGCCCTTGGATGTTGGGAGTTCTTTACATAGAGGAGCTGACTTGGTTAGAAGCCAACGGGTGCAATGGCGCAACCTGGAGTCTGCAAAGCAAAAACCACCTCCTGAGACATGGGTAGAGCAGGCGGGGAAACAGCTCGACATGCCCCTGACACTCAGGCTCAGAAACTGGTTGTAGTTAGACCTGTGAGAGAGCTAGCTGAGGAGGGAAGGTAAAACATTATATTTTAGTAAGATGTCTACTTCCAGGGAGAGCAGAGTCAATGAGATGAATGACAAGAATCCTGCTGAGGAATGACAAGAACTTGAGCTAGGTCACTCTGAGAAGGACAAGGTGATGGGTCTCTACTTGCAAGATCAGCTGCAGATAACCAGCCGGCAAGGTGGAGCAAAGCAGGTCAGGGCCAGTCAAGTGCCGGTCATATGATCTCGTCCCCATAAAGCACCGAATCAGCAGCACCAACCAGGGACACCCCCTGTGGGGAGCGTGCTGGCTGTGGTCATTCTGCACCTAGGGTTCTGCTTTGCGAATCCACCTGCTGGGCACTTAGGCTGTGTGTGACTTGGGGCTTGTCTGCAAACATTCCATTAGAATGTTCAGAAGAAGACTTTGCAAAGTAGCCAGCGCAGGGGGGTGCTCTAGGAAGGACAGGAGGGAGAAGAGCAGGCTTGGAGGGGGAGACGTGGCGCTCAGACTCCACTGCTGAGGCTGCTCTGAGGTGCTGGAACCGTATAAAGGTGTGGATGTCCAGTAAGCAGCGCTCAAGAGCAAGGCCTCCCACATGTGCTAGAAATCATTGTTATACGTTTCCTATTAAGAGCACATACATGATCCCAGACAGAAGGCTCAGATGTTGCTGTTCTAACATCCCATATTTCGTGTTTGTTTTCAACTTTCCTCATTAAATATTTCTGGAAAAAAACGAATTCCTTGGTGCCTTGGACAAACTCTGAAAGTAGCATCACCCTCCCGACCTCCATCTAAATGCTGGGGGAAAGGGGCCTGCAGATGATGGCACAGACCTGGGCTGACAGGAGGGTGGGTGTGCCCACCAACCACCTGGCCAGGGCACCTCGGGGCTCAGGAAGACCAGGCATCTGCCAGCATTCTGGCCCTTGCACCTGGGACGACGTGTCTGTGGTGGCTGGGAGCCCTGTCGCCAGGGTGGCTGCCCCCGGCCGGATGGGCCCCCTGGGGTGGATGGAGCATCTTGACTTCTTTCTGGGCCTGGGACTTACCAGCTTCCTTGAGCAGGAGCAGCCCCCTCTTGGCCTCCTCCAGGGGCAGCACGAAGGACGTCTTCGCCGTGTGGAAGCAGAAGCCGCACCTGTAGTTGCACTGACGTGTGAAGTGGTAGTTGACGCTCGTGGGGGTGATGGGCAGGTCGCCGTCCGCCTCTTCCTCCTGGGTCCCCTCAGCTCTCTCTCCGACCAGCTGCTGTCCCTTCCCTGTACCTGGCCACCAGAAGGCTGCCCTCAGCCAGTACAGCAGTGGGGCCAGGCCCCTCCAGAGCGAGTGGAGCAGGGGCTGCCTGAAGGCGCCCAGCAGGCGCGCAGCCAGAGTGGAGGGCAGCAGCATCCTCATGGTGGCCACGGAGTGTGGGAGGCCACGGCTCAGTTATATGAAGGTGGAAAGGGCCCGCCTCTGAGCATCCTGTCACAGCAGAGGGACACGCCCCCTCTGACTAACTCCCAGCTGAGTTAGTTTCCATTTTCCTCTTCATGAAAATGAAAGTTGGAACCGGGCCAAGACCCAGGCTCCGATCAGCAGGCTGCCTTCCTACCTCACCCTGTGCTGAGCACCTGAGCAGGTACTTCAGAGACTGGTGCCCATCAGTCGTGTCTCTATGCCCCCAAGACACACAGCTACCTCTGTAGGCTGGGCTGCTCCCACTCAGGCCGAGCAGCCTTAACCTAAAGGGAGGGGACTGGAAATGCTCCAGATCGGGGACTTGTTTGAATTGGGGAGTATTTGCATATACCTAGTGAGATATTTTGAGGATGGGACCCAAGTCTCATTATGAAATTCATCCATGCTTCTATTCGCCTTGCACACATCCCCAGAGGTGGGCTTACACAACGTTTAAATAGCTTTGTGCAAACTCTCCATTTGTGGTGTCTTGTCGGTGCTGGGTTTCCAGTTAAGTGCATTTTGGATTTGGATTTTCAGATGCTGAGACAGTATAACTGTGTGACGATGAGAGCCTTCAGAGGTAGGTGCTCAGGGAAAGTTTGTTATGATAGTCAAAGAGAACTACCTTAAGACCCCCTGCTGGGCATTTCTCCAAAGGAACGGAAATCAGGGCATGGAAGAGACATCCTCCCATCCATGCTCACTGTGGCATTGTCCCTGACAGCCAAGATCTGGAGGCAAACGAAGGGTCGATCTGCAGATGAATGGGTGGGGACACAGAGTACCCCCACACCATGGAATCCTATTACTCTGCCCTCAAAAAGAAGAAAAACCTGTCAAGTCTAATGGCATGGATGAACCTGGAGGACATGACGTTAAGTGAAATAAGCCAGCAAAGAAAGACACATGCTGCATGAGCTCTCTGATGTGTGGAATGAAGGTATTTACACTCCCAGAAGCAGAAAGTAGAAGGGTGGTTCCGAGGGATAGAGGAGTAGAGGCAATGAGAAGATGATGGTCAGAGGATGCAAGACGCTAGTTAGAGAGGAGGAGGGAGTTCAAGAGGTCCAGTGCACAACACGAGGACCCGGCTCATGGCCATGTCATTACTGTTGAAAGCACATAGTGGAAAGACCACTTGATCAGGGAGGATGGCTCTGCAGGGACTTCAGTCACCCAACCTACTTGTTGTGACAGGGTTAACATGTAGACATGTGTTCCTGAACTTTTAAGCTATTTCTAATAGACATTCCCAGCTAGGAAAATAGGATATTTTTCTAACCTGCTTCCTAATTGGGGAAAATCACTGTGGCTTGTAATTTCTTTGTTTTTATACTTTTCTCAGGAAGAATTGTGATCACCCTTCTTTTTATGATCAGGGTGGTGTTGATCATGTGTCTTCAAGTGTTCCTCAGCTGAGCAAAGTTGGAACAGGCCAGTGGCTGGGCTTCAGGAGCCAGCTGTGTAACACTGTCATCTGCTCGACCACACAATCACACACACTGCACACACGCCAACACGTCTCTGTCAAGGTGTAGATGCTGTTTAATGCTCCTCTGTTGGAAGACCCCTGAGAACTGGACATGCTCTGTTAGGGTTAGCTATTGTTTGTCTGAATGGAAATAGAAACAGCTCATTTTCCTGAACAGAGAAACTGAAAGCAAATTCTGCAAAACAAGAAGCACGTGTTTAACGATTGCCAATTATGCAACCATGGATGTGATCCAAGACTTTGAAATTGGGGCAAAAGCTATTTGAAACTTTTACACCATGGTCTGGCTCAATTGAGAAAGGCATTTTGCTAGATTACATATGTACGAAGAAATGAAAATCAGATCAATTATAGTTATAATACAGAGGATAAAACACAAGCTTTTTGAAACAAAACCCGTTAAAGAACTGAATCCTACCTCAGCCAAAATCACAAAATGTTGAATAGATTTCTTAACTTGCCTGATCTTGTTGGTCATCTGGGAGAAAAGAATGCCTAACTCACACAGTCATTTTAAAGATTCAGTGACATAATGTTGACATAGCCCAGTTGATTACTCATCTACTGTGATAAGGATTTGGAATGCCATTCCTGCACCTGTCTTGTGGGGCACATACGCAGGCCCCTATGCTGGGCCTGACCGACCACTCAATGGAATCCAGGAGTGGAATCCGTTGCTAAGACACACGAGTGTTCCCTGGTAGTGCAGACCTCCAGTTTTCCAAAGTGATCAGCTATCAGAACCGTTCAAGGGTTCTGTTGCTCCACATCTTGCTGACTGCTGTCATTGCTAAGTTGTTTTGTTTTGTTTAATTTTAGTCATGGAGATGTTGGGATGACTCAAGGGAGTTTTAGTTTCCAGTTTCCTGATGACTGATGTTGTTAAGCATCCTTTTATATATTTGTTAAGCCAGTTGGATGCTCTCTTTTTTGTGATGTGCCTGTTCAAATTCCTTACCCCCTAAATGAATGGGGTGCACATCATCAATCCTGATATTTGTATAAGATGATCCTGAAAAGTTGGTATGGCAAGGTTTGTTGCTTATCCTGTGCACCCAGAATCTCCAGTCATGAACAGAAAGACCCTCTAGAGGGTTCTATTTCCAGGGTGTGGGCAGGGATGGCTCACAACTCTGGGCTTCCATAGAAGTCATCAACAAATGAGTACCTGGTTCTGTCTGGTAACTTTCTTCACAGGCAGTCACATGAACTTCATTTCTTATAGAAAACCCAACTCCACAACACAGTATAAGGATGTCCTTCAAGTTGGAAATCCACAAATGCATAAGAAAACAAACAAACAAACAAACAAACAGATGCTCTGAGCAGCAGAGGCGTCCTCTGCTCCTGGCTGGGAAGTGACTTAAATTCTCAGTGCTTTCTACCCTGTCCATTGGCTTCCTGCAGGGGACTCAAGCTGAGGAATCACCACTCCTTCCTGGATCTGCTTTGTGAATTCTCATTTTCTGAGCTCCACGTTTATTTTGTGATATGCAAATCTGTTGATGTAGAGTTGTCTGAAGTGGGTTTTCTCTCTTCAGAATCCCTTTCCATTTGTGGTTCCCAACCCTAACCCTAACCCTAACCCTAACCCTAACTCTAACCCCTAACCCTAACCCTAACCCCTAACCCTAACCCTAACCCTCCACTGTATCCGTATCACTCTGATTTTCATTTCCTTTTCCCCACTTGAGAAAACTACCCAAAGCATACCTATTTAAGCAGCGTTTCAAAAATCTAGGCTTCTTTTTGGGGTTTTATTATTTATTAGTTGCTGCATTTATGTATGTTACAATTCTCTGGGCTTGTTTTCCCCATGAGCAGAATGGTTAGAGTAGTTTTCTTTTTCCTTTTGTAATTCTGTAAATGTTGAAGCCTATGGTTTTTCCTAGGAATACAGCTGTTCTATTCATTCCTTCAAAGCCACCTCTTTGAAGAGCCTTCCCAGCCTCCAGATCCGCTTCGATAGCTTTCTACTGGCAAGTTTATTCAATCTAAACATTCAGCTGGCACTATCAGAGACTCTGTCCTAGGACTTTAAAATATGAACAGTATTTCTTTTTGAGTAAAGATATTGTATCTTCAATCTCTAACACATATTTAATATGCACGGATCTCATCTACGTGAGTGTCATTGAAGTACTACATCTCCTCAGAGAACAGAAACAGGTGCAAATGAATATAAAAACTTATGATAGGATGGTTCATTTAGCAAACTATGTGCTAGGTTGTATTTCTGTTGGATTCTCAGGCTCAGATACACACCGAGGTGAGGAGAGGCTACCGACCCAGCATTTGGAGAAGTTAGGAGGTGTACTGTGCCCCTGCCCAGTTCCTGGGAACGTGGCTGCACGTAGAGACAGGGCTTTAATGAGGGGTTAAGTTAGAGATGAGAACATTATGGTGGCCCTAAACAACCGAGTTCTCATCAGGATAGGAAATCAGAGGGCCATCTGCAGGCTCAGAGAGGCCCCGGGGAAACAACCCCTGCTGGCACCTTGGTCTGACTTCTGGTGGCCTGAGCTTTGAGGAAAGAAACTTTCTCTTGGTCTAGGAGCCCATCTGGGTCTCGGTATGGCAGCTGCAGTATACTAATGTGCTAAGAGGGGCCTGGCTAGGGATGGCCCAGCCAGCCTGTGGGAAGACCTTGCAACTAGGCTTGCAGGAAGACTCTGGTTTCAGGCCTTATCACAGATGAAAACGTCACTGCACACTGTGTGCAAAAAACATCTTGCGCAGAAGCAAGAACAACACTTCTCAGAGAGCTCCCTCCACCCTCCACTCCTCATTGTTCTTAGCCTACTCACTCACACATCAACCACACTACTACAAGGTCTTAGATTGGGTCAAAAGAAACATTTTTTCAGCATAAAACATATCCCAGGTGTTGATCCAATTTGATAGAGACATGAATTCAGAAAATTAAGAATCTCAACTAAGAAATTAGGGCATTTGATTGCTTTTAGTTCATCTAATATTTTCTCTTTGTCTCAATTCTAAATTTTTGAGATTTTCCTTTGAGAAATGAAAAATTTTTTCATTTATTTCTTCTTCTTCTTCTTCTTTTTTTAAATCTGTGCATTTTGATGTAGGCTTCACTTACCTTAATGCAGGAAACTTTAATTTGGTATACCAAAAGCAATGCTGAGGTGTCAATCTGAGTGACAATCTGGGCAACATTCTGGTTTTCAAGTCAGCCAAAGGGGCAGAGAATTCCAAAGCAAGCACGTGAGGTGCACTCACTGTTGGGGTAGAGAAAACCTCTCCGCAGGACTGCTGGGTAGAGATGCATGCTCTGCTTGGGGGCTCAGAGTAATGGAAGTGGCTGAGCATCCACAGGGTCTCCAAAGTCAGGCCTAGGTCAGGAGTCTGCAGTGCTCACGGGCAGTGAAGAGCCAGGGAGGAGCTTCCCCAGGGAGGAGGCCTCTCTGCCACGGTCTCTAGTGTGCGTCCCCTGATGTCAGGATGAAGAGATAAGCCTGGGAGGACAGGGAGATGGGCCCCTGGGCAGCTTCCAGGGCCGGAGAGCACAAAGGGCACCTGCAGATATTTGCTAAGAAACTTACGAAAGGGCTGTCTTAAAATCAGGACTATGTGACTGGAGAGGTCCCTGTCTCTCCAAAGAAGGGAAAGTGCCTGATTGGTATTTTGATTGGACTAAAGGCTGCATGAACATCTCCAAGACACTCAGTGCCTTGCCCGGGATTGGGCAGGGAGCTGGCTTCCTTAAACCTATCCATCTACATAAACCCCTAGATAGTAGCCACTCTTTGATATCTCTCTTGGGACTCCTCCACTTTGAGAGCTCTGCTTTCTATTACTCTAATAAATCCTGTCACTTTACTCTCAAACTTGTGTCCATGGAATTTATTCATCAAGTTCATTAATCAAAGAACCCAACACCATGCTCCATGCTCCATACTTGGGGGTTCCTCTAGTATCTACAGAAGGGTGAGTAAAATGGGACAATGGCTTTTCAGGGAGCCCTACGCTCTATTCAAATGTGTAATCCTCTCTCTGACACACACACACACACACACACGCACAAAACCAGGTATCTGTCAGTCACTTAGCAAGTAGCAGAGCTGCTGGTCTCCAAGACCCAGACGACAGTCTTGCTGAACAGGCAAGGCCAATCCCACTTCACCCAGGCATTGGAAATGTCGGTCCTGACTTGTTTCAGTTTCTTTTCTGTGGGAGAAAGTTGGTGCAGGGGACAGAGGAAGGTCTGAGACAGCTAAATGGGGTGACTCCCCATGCTTCCTGAAGGTCTCTTGTCCCAAGTCTGACACGATGGCCTTCAGAGGAACCAAATTTCAACCATGATCTTTCTTTCTGTTTCTGACTTTGCCCAATGATGGTAGCCCCCTCACCTAAAGAACCTTGGATCCTGAGATGAAGTCATGTCTGATCTGAGGTCCTTGGGAAAGAGATGAGCTGTTAATCCCCAGAGTGTGAGCCCCAGTCTCCCGGCTCTCTGCAGGAACACCTCTTCTCCATGTATACCCTGGGGTGCAGGCTCCTCCACTGCTCTCTCCATCCAACCAACCCCGATCTCTCCTCTCTCTCTCTCTCTCTCTCTCTCTCTCTCTCTCTCTCTCTCTCCCTCTCCCTCTCACCCCCTTTCTCTCAAGTGCCCAAGTAAAGTCTCCAGGGACTTCCAGGCTTTGGAATGCTTTCTGGGAGTCAAACCCCAAGTCTGTCCATGGTGCCCACATCTTAAACAGGGGTCCACTGTAGGAGATAACCAAGCACAGCTCCCTCACTTTAAACTCCCTCCTCTCATCTTTTACAAGCATTTTTTTTCCCTGTCCTCCCCTCACCCGGCAGGAAAAAGACCAGAGGTCTGTCCCTCTTAATTAAAATAAACTACCACTTATCTCTTCTAGTTCAGGGAGCCAAATTATTTGCTTTCTAATCACCCAGAGCACTAATAGGCCTCCATCTTACTTCAAATTGAGAAACATAGTATGATACCATGATCCTGTAAGTATGAGGACCCAAAGGAACACCCCAAAGTGTCAGCATGCCTTGCTGCCCTCCTGGGACCCCTACAACCTGAGGTGTCATAAATCCGCTCTTCCTAGCAAAACCTTTACCATTAATGCCTCTGGCCTTGCTCAGACTTCTTGGATCTTGCTCAACAGGACGACGATCCATACCAGCCAGGGTCCCCGATGACACAGACACGTGAAGCAGAGGAGTACACCCTACTGTAGGCTGTTTTTATCACTGGGCACCACATTTGGAAATTTGAGTGTCAGGAGGCCAGTAAGGACCCCTGGGTCTTTGGCTTGTGGCAAACAAAGACCTATGCATGCATCCTTTCAGGTAAGGCAGCAATAAATCCATCAGGTCATGGGAGTTAGAGAGGTGGGATTGCTGACCAACAGAAGCCCATTAAGGAGACACCCTCATGAGAGTGAGTAGATTCTCTGGCGTGGGCCACCTGAGTTCTGTTTTCTCATGTTCAGATGGGAGCTTCAATCTCCACAGTAACACGAGGTTCACTGCTAGTCTACAGACTGGGAAACTGGGACACGTTTGACCCACAGATGCTCAAGAATCATTTTCTTCTGCTGCCAAGCATGGCTTCAATACAAACCCTCCAATAGAGAATCATGGCCATCAGGGAAAAATATAAATTTTAATACCACCCTGCAGTTTAGCTTGCTTTGTAAAAAGGGAGGAGAGTAGCCCAAGGTTCCCTATGTGCCAGCCTTATTTTCCCTAAGGGAAAACCCAAAATTGTGCCAACAATGTAAATTAGACTTAGCTGTGATTGCTGTCCCACTGGAAGAAGCTCATTCTAAGGAAGAAATATGAAAAAAAAATACCCCAAATCTACACTTCCTGTCATACCTGTCAATAGCCCATATGCCCCCCCATATCAAAAGTTATCAAGAAATTAGTATCCTCCATTCTGAGCAAGGCCCACTTTTTCCCCAAAAAGTTTTTGACTAATAATAGGCTCAGGAGAGACAGACCAGGTTTTATTACAAGATAAGAAAGGCATCTAAGGGTTTCACGGTCTCCCAGGTTCACAAGTCACACAATAAAAGTGGATAAATCTGGAGGCTTGCACCTTTTTCATGGTCACCCATGAAAGAGGAAAGAATACCCAGGGGCCCTCTAATCACAACTGAGACAAGGGATGACACAGGAGGGGATGGTAAGGCCCTAAGTTCGGTACCCCAGCAGTCTCTGGCATATTGGAAACAGAGTCTCATCCTAGGTCCTGACCATACTGGTAAGGCAGCGGTTAAATCCTGTAGGTCACGGTAAGAGGGGCAGGAACTGCTGACTGCTAGTGGCTCAAATTAGGGGAGATGTCCTTTAGCCAAAAAGACAGCTTTCTTGGGAGAGGTGCCCATCTTTCATTGAGGTGAGAGCCTGGGCCTCAAAAATAACACATGCCCACTAGCTTGCATTTTGAAACATTGGGATAAATTTGATCTTCAAGCACACACAGAAGCACAAATAGAAAAAGCCTGATAATTTTCTGCACCCAAGCCTGGCCTGACTACCCACCACCGTTGGGGGGATGCCTCTGAAGGAGAATATACATTTTAACACCATCTTACAGCTAGGCCACTTTTACAAAAGGAAAAATGGTTGTAAGTGCCCCGTGGATACACTTTTTGTCTCTCATGCTCAAAATAGCAGCTTTCCTTTCTCCTTAGCTGCCTGCCTGATACCTGTCTACAACGTAACCCCCATGAACAATTGTCAGAATCACTCTGAAATCAGAGAAGGGAACAGAGTCACTTTTAAATCCAAGCTGCTATAGAACACAGGACTGTTCTCTCTTTTCTTGCAATCTGGGATTCAGCTCTTTCAATAAGTTCCTTCCCAAATGGCTTTCTCTTCTGTCCAGCTAAGCACAGAAAAAAAGAAAAGATCCCATAGATGCAAGGTTTCTTTTTCTTTAAAATCTTTTTTTGAGATTTCATGGGCTTCCAAATTCTTTAAATATCTGGCCTGACTAAAATCTGATCCCCAAGTGCTCTCTGGTCAGATGCACATGGCCCTGTGCTCCTTTAATAGAGTAATTATGGCCATGCCATTTTTTCAGTCTTTTCATATTCTAAACTCAATTTTTTTCTGGTGAAGTCACCTTTGGTCCTGCACCAATTAGTCTGGTTTTGTCCAACCGGAGTTTCTAGTCCTCTGTTTTGTTGTTTTTATTCAGAGGCCAGGTTTTCAGGGGTTAACTCTCAAACATGCTGGCAAAGAAAAGAGACCTTCTCCTTTAATGAGTACTAAGCAGGAAAAAGAAACAGTGGTAGTGGTTGGAATGAACCTGCCCCATGATGGACGAGTGGCCACCTGGACCTCGGATTTTAGTGTCTGCCTTGGATGACAGAATCTATCTCTAATCTCCCCAACTGTACAGGGCTGCCCTATATCTGAGTCATATTGCAAGAATCTGTGGTTTACTCTATTTTAATTTCTAAAGGGTTAAATCTGACAGTCTGTATAATTAAACATCTGTAACTTGTTTGTTTTCTACATGTGAGAATCTAATGCCTGGCAAAGGGCTATAAAATCTTTGCTTCTTGTTGATTTTTATGTATATGTGTGTATACCTGTGTATTCTATGTTGTGTCTACATGTGTGCTCCTGTACATGTATCATGTTTTTGGTACCACAATATAAATGAGTGCTCATAAAAAAAATCCAAATGCCTTTCAGGTCACGTGACTTAAACTGTTTAAAAAGAGCAAAATGTCTTTAAAACTTCTAATGTACACATTTTTTAAGTGGCCAGCCAATTAAGAAAACATTAGTATCTATGAAATGTTTAACATCCATTGCTTTTAAGGATTTTTCTTGGACAGCAATAACTTAGTTAAAATGTTAATTTGATTTGTCTGTTTCATTAGTTTTCATGGTTGACATAACGTTAACAACTAGAATGAATGAATTAGATTTAACATAAATGGTACTAATATTCATAAATTTTTGTTAAAAGAAATATTTGATCAATTTATGAAGTTAAAATATTCAAGCATCAAATGCTAAATTTAAATTTAAGTACTCTTCTCTTCTTTCATTCCATAAGACAACATGGTTTAGGTTTATTAAATGTGCTTTTATAAATTGTTGATAAATGGTAAGTCAATTTAAGATGGCTTTGTTTCTGGGTCTTCACTAAAAACAAGACAATTAAAGGTTAAAATTCTACTTATGTGTATTGCTGAATATGCAAGGAACAAAAAAACCTAAGCTAGTTTTGATAAACAAACAACAACAACAAACTACAAGAAAAGTAAATTGTATTTCATGTCACTAAAAAATGTAATTTTATACACATTCATAAATTTTTAAGGACTGTTCAAACTATAAAGTTAAAAAGTTAACTAGGATAAAATACATAAGGAAGTTACAGAAACAAAAATGGATTTTCTTAATAAGGAAAAATGTTTCCAAAAGAGAAAGTACCTGGCATGGTAAAGTAATATTTTTTGTTTTAAAGTTCAAAATAAAAAGGAGTCAGGACAAAGCTAAGAATGTAAACAAGTTCTAGAGTGTCTAGGTTAGTTACAAAAGGAAAGTTACTTAAAGAGATTTCTAAAGTCAACTTTGAATGTACCAATATAAACATCTAACTATGCTCAAAATTTATAAGATTTTCTTAAAACATTGATCTGGACTTGTTTCAAGATAACTTCAAGATAATTTTGTTATCAAGATAACTTCTGTGTCTCTTAGTTTTTATTATTTAAGAAAATTAAGCCCTAATGAAATTAGGGTTCATACTGATTTCAAAGTTTTTTTTTCAATGATTATTTTATAGCTCTGTTTAAATAAACCAACTGTTATCTTATAATATTACAATAGAGTTGACACCCTAAATTTGTGTGACTAGAGATAGATATGTATACAAATGAAAAAAAAAAATATGTTTTTCTGAGCTTTGTCTAAGTGTTACATAAAAGCTTATAAAATGAAAGCTACTTATGTTTAATCCAGGTATGGTAACCAATGAAGGTTCTCTTTTATACTTTATATCTGACATAAAGGGACACACTGCCAGGGTTAAAAAACCTAGCTTACATCTGTTGAAACTATGTAAATGTTTCATTGTTATATAAATGAGATGCATTTAACATCAGATAATAGATTATTTCTGATACCCCATCTGAGTTAAGGCTCTGCCTCTCACTTTACTCTATGTTAGGATGCCTCCAAAGTAGGCCAGAATTAAGCTCATTTAAAGTTATGTTCAAAAGACAGATTTTGATTATAAAGATTACTGTGAGCTCAGAATAAACAAGGGATATAATACAAAACTAATGAAAGGTTTAGGTGAATTTTAAAATGTATTTAAGGTTGTAATAAAGTTATAAAAGTAACAAAGTTTGTAAAGGATTTTCTATGTTATGAGTTTAAAAATTAATAAATCTTTGCAGAGGTTAAATAGACATTAAATATACTTTAGTGATACAATTGAAACTATGTATCTTGATTCAAAGCTCGCAGAGGTCCAATTCCGCGGCCACCAGCCGCTTCTGCAGGCGACCGGCGGCCCAGAGCGGCAGACGACCCCCGCCATTCCGGCTCTCCCGGGAGGCTCCGTTCTTGCTCTGCGGACGGCCACCCCGCCCGCCCGGATCTTAGCCACGCGGCCGCAGCTGCCTGGCTCTACAGGCGGCCCCCCGGCTGCCCGGCTCCGCGAGAGGGGTCCCCGCCCGCCGTCGGACAGCCCCCGCCATCCCGGCTCCCCTAGCGGCCCCGCTCTCGCTCTGCAAGCAGCCACCCCGCCCGCCCAGCTCTTGGCCACTCAGCCTCAGCTGCCCGGCTCTACAGACAGTCCCCGGTGGCCCGGCGCAGCAGACGGCCCATGCCCTCCCGGCTCTGCTAACAGCCCTGCCCACCCGGAGAACGGCTCCCCACCCCTGAGACCACGTGAAGGGAATCTAACCAAGCCCATACGAAATAGCGAACTGGGAACTAAAACCAGAGATTGTGTCAGACCAGAGACAAGCCAGTTCCACCCCTCCCTTCGGACACTCCGGCAAGGAGCCAGGGGCCCGCCATAGCAGAGAGGGGAAGTCACCAAAGTTCGGCCAAAGAGATTCCTTCCCAGCGGAATCTACTTTAGCAGGAGTGTGACTCCCACCCACACCAGATACAAACAACCGGAAACTTCAAAATCTCTCCGTGGGCGTGACCGTAAGGGCCAAAGGACTCTTGACCCCCAACTCCCCCTACTGCCAGTGACGTGGGCGTGACTGCAGGGGCAGAGGGAAGCAGAGAAGACTCCCCACCCCCAACTCCCCCAACTGTGAACTGAGAGGGTGTGACGGTAGGGGCGGAGGGAAACAGAGGACACTCCAGACCCCCAACTCCTCCTACCGCCAGCAGAGTGGTTGTGATTGTAGGGGCTGAGGGAAGTAGAGGGGATCCTCGACCCCCAACTCCTATTACCACCAGCAGTGACACCAGTGGTCTTAGCCGCCAGATTCTGAAGGTGTGCCCACCAAAGGGGTCCAGAAAAATTAAACAATTGACTCCCAGACCACAGCTCCACAGCACTGGGGCTTAGATGAATGACAGAGAGAGTGCTCAGTCGTGGGGCTGAAAGTGTAACCAAATCCTTGGGGAACTGCCTCCGGTGAGCAGGACCTGGCTGGCTGGCAGGAGGAAGGGGAGGAGGGGCCGTAGAAGTGAAACGGCTCTGGACCAACAGGATTGAGAGACTCCCAGGAACCGCCTTACAGGGATTGCTGTTGACACATTGAGGGCAAAACTCAGCCCGGAGGGCACAGCTTTGCCTACGGGAAGAGAAGAAAATGGATCTCTAAGACCTAATTTTATTTCCTATTTCATTTTATTTTTTTCTCTCCCTTTTCCCTCTCTCTCTCTCACCTTCCAAGTTTTATTGCTCTTTCCATTCTCCTCTATACTATCTATCTCCCTCTCCTTCTTTCTTTTCAAGAGCACCTACCTTCCCCTTCCCCCCAACTTTCATCCCAAGCATTATGTCCTCCATTTCGTGTAACTGTCTAAATGCAAATAGGTGAATGTTTTGAGGCCGTCTATAGTGCTCCTAAATACCTAGCTCCTACCAACACCCTGATCCAATCGATGGTTAGTATCCCCCTTCAGTAGAGCAATCTTCTAAAGTAGCCAAGACATACTAACCCTTATACCTGCATAGCACCTAACCTAAAGTCCTAAGAACAAACAACAAATCACTATATGCATACAGAATCCGGAAGCCCTTTATAAATTGAATGAATCAGCTCTAAAGTACAATAAAGCCCAACATCTATAGGCATAATCTCCCACCACAAAGGAGAGACAACAGAGATAAACAAAGCCAAAACAAATGTATAGGAGAAAGCAGTTTCAAAGCAGTCAAACAGAGCTGGAAAGTAACGTGAACAACATGAAAAAACAAGGGAAAAAAGGATTACAGATAATGCAGGACAACTTAAATCTACAGGAGGACCTAGAAGCATCAGAAACATGGACAGGGAAAGAAATCAAGGCATACCTAACTCAGATGGAATGGAATTTTAGAGAAGACATGAGACAGCAAGTCCAAGAATTGAAAGTATATTTTGAAAACGAACTAAACAAACAAATTTAAACTGTAAAGAACGAGCTTTACCAGGAGATAGAGATCTTAAAAAAAAAACAAACAGTAATTTTAGAAATGCAAGAAACCATAAACCAGATTAAAAAGGCTAACGAGAGTATTACAAATAGGCTAGATCAAGTAGAAGTCAGAACATCAGATAATGAAGACAAAGTTTATCAACTTGAAAAGAGTATAGTCAACACTGAAAAGATGCTTAAATCTCATGAGCAATCTATCCAAGAGTTATGGGATCTCATCAAAAAACCAAATTTGAGAGTCATTGGGATAGAAGAAGGCACAGAGGTTCAAACCAAAGGAATGCACAACCTACTAAATGAAATAATCCTAGAAAATTTCCCAGAGATGAAAGATGGAATGGATTGCCAAATCCTGGAAGCCTACAGGACCCCAAACATCCAAAACTGTAATAGACCAACTCCAAGACATATAATTATGAAGATAGCCAACATACAGAACAAGGAGAGAATATTAAAAGCTACAAGGGAAAGGAGGCAGATTACATTCAGGGGTAAACCAATTAGGTTAACGGCTGATTTTTCATCACAGACTTTGAAAGCGAGAAGATCCTGGAACAATGTATTCCAAACGCTGAAAAATAATGGTCTCCAACCAAGAATACTGTATCCAGCAAAATTAAGCTTCAGATTTGACAATGAAATTAAAATCTTTCACGATAAACAAAAGCTAAAAGAATTCGCAGCCAGAAAACCAGCACTGCAAAGCATTTTGGGCAAAATTCTACAAGAAGAGGAATGGAAAAATAGTGCCCAAAACCAACAGTGGGAGGTTTCTCAGTAAAGGGGGAGGAAAAAAATCAAAAAGTAAAAACTAGCCAAACTAAAATAAATAAATAAATAAACATGACTGGAAGTACAAATCATATTTCAATTGTAACCTTAAATGTTAGTGGACTAAACTCACCAATCAAGATACACAGACTAGTAACCTGGATCAAAAAAACAAACCCAACAATATGCTGCCTTCAGGAGACTCATATGATAGGAAAAGACATACACAGGCTGAAGGTGAAAGGTTGGGAAAAATCATACCACTCACATGGCCCTCGGAAGCAAGCAGGAGTGGCCATACTCATATCGAATAAAATCAACTTCAAACCTAAGTTAATCAAAAGGGATAAAGAAGGACACTATATCCTGTTAAAAGGAACTATCCACCAACAAGACATAACAATTATCAATTTATATGCACCAAATAATGGTGCAGCAACGTTCATAAAACAAACTCTCCTCAAGTTCAAGAGTCAAATTGACCACAACACAATAATTATGGGTGACTTCAACACACCACTCTCACCATTAGAAAGATCCTCCAGACAAAAGCTGAATAAAGAAACTATAGAACTCAATGACACAATCAAGAACCTAGACTTAACCGACATATATAGAATGTATCAACCATCATCAAGTGGATACACGTTCTTCTCAGCAGCACATGGATCTTACTCAAAGATAGATCACATATTATGCCATAGGGCAACTCTTAGTAAATATAAAGGCGTGGAGATAATACCATGCACCATATCTGATCATAATGGAATGAAACTGGAAATCAATGATAAAAGAAGGAAGGAAAAATCCAGCATCACATGGAAAATAAACAATATGTTACTGAATGATCAATGGGTTACAGAAGACATAAAGGAGGAAATCAAAAAATTCTTAGAGATAAACGACAATTCAGACACAGCATACCGGAATCTGTGGGACACAATGAAAGCAGTTCTAAGAGGGAAATTCATTTCCTGGAGTTCATTCCTCAAAAAAAGAAAAAACCAACAAATAAACGAACTCACACTACATCTCAAAACCCTAGAAAAGGAAGAGCAAAACAACAGCAAATATAGCAGAAGACAAGAAATAATTAAAACCAGAGCGGAAATCAACGAAATCGAAACCAAAAAAACCATTGAAAAAATTGATAAAACAAAAAGTTGGTTCTTTGAAAGAATAAATAAGATCGACAGACCCTTAGCCATGCTAACGAAGAGAAGAAGAGAGAAAACTCAAATTACTAACATATGGGATGAAAAAGGCAATATCACAACAGACACTACAGAAATACAGAAGATAATTAGAAAGTATTTCAAAACCCCATATTCTAATAAAATAGAAGACAGTGAAGACATCGATAAATTTCTTAAGTCATATGAGCTGCCCAGATTGAGTCAGGAAGACACACACAATTTAAACAGACCAATAACAAAGGATGAAATAGAAGAAGTCATTAAAAGACTACCAACCAAGAAAAGCCCTGGACCGGATGGGTGTACAGCGGAGTTTCACAAAACCTTCAAAGAAGAATTAATACCAATACTTTTCAAGCTATTTCAAGAAATAGAAAAAGAAGGAGCTCTTCCAAATTCATTCTATGAGGCCAACATCACCTTGATCTCAAAACCAGACAAAGACACTTCAAAGAAAGAAAACTACAGACCAATATCTCTAATGAACATAGATGCAAAAATCCTCAATAAAATCCTGGCGAATTGAATAGAAAAGCACATCAAAAAAAAATAGTGCACCCTGATCAAGTAGGATTCATCCCTGGGATGCAAGGTTGGCTCATACATCTTTATAAGTGTTGCCTATTAGTATTTTATAAAATTACTATTTCTAACAAAACCACCTGAGCTAACTTAAGACTATAAACCATCAACCATAGGAGAGATAGTACATAATGCTGACCTTTACTACTAATACTGACCCAAAGTAATTAAAAAGGTAGCTGTAAAATTATAGGCATTAAAGTTAAAACTCAGTACTCCTACTTCAAAATGGTGAACCCAACCAACTGTATGTTTAAAACCCAAACCTGGAGACAAAATCAAGGAGTAAAGGGCTGAGAAAAAGCAGCCAATATTTTGACCTTGCCCTCTAAGGTCGGCTGGAACTCAGGGAATAATGGGACATCTCTAAGGACTCCAGTGAGTCACTCGACCTCCAGTTCAGGGGGATTGTGGAGAAACCTAGAAAACAGGAAGCCACCCAGTGCACATTCTGCAAAGAGGATGGTCACTGGAAAGGGAAAAGTCATTGATGCTTCTGAGGGAAGCCCCATGTGGGCAGCAAGACCTGATCCATCCTGGCAGATGCATGAATGATAGAGGAGACCTTTCTTAGAGTGATCCCTGACTTTTAATGGAATATAAGAGCAGTCAAATTCTTTACCAGCTTGGTCTTGAACACCTGGCAGGAAAGTGTAACCAAAATACAGTCAGACAGGGACACTTAGAAAGGCAATAGTTTTTGAATGTAACTGGGGATGTACACTTGTGTCAGTCCTCCCAAAAGTAAGTGAAACTGGGAAGCTATAAAGAGAGGGTCTTATATCAGAGTGTCTGATAACTGCCACAAAAGATGCTGCCAGGGTGACAAGCTTGTTGTAAGTCAGTCTGAGACCTATGAATGTCCCTAACCTCCTACATAGGTAAGCTCAATTTGGTTTTCACTGGCATGGTTATTTAGCTCTGGGTTGGTCTAAAAGATGTAATGTGGCACACGAAAGCCCTAGCTGACTTTACCAAGAGAGTCCTAAGTTGCACAGCTAACAGGACCCTTCTGCTGACACAGAGGTAAGGCCAACGAGAAAGCTACTTTATAAAAATCCAATGGCCTTCCACAGCTCCAGGGGAACCCTGGGCCATTATTAAAGTTAAAAGTTGGGCATGTGTTTTTAGCAACTTTGCTGATATTTCTGAAGCCTTAAATGGCCTCCACTCACAAGTATAAATGACACATCAGGCCACACCTTAAACTCTAACAAGTTACTATCTTCATGGTCTTCAGAGACTGGCTGTAACACTAATTGTTTACAGAAAATAATACTTTGCCATCTTTTTATTGTTGTTCCAGCCCGAGCTGTACCCTATGTCCAGTCACCTGCCATGAACCCCTGTACTGCCCTAATGCAGAGTGTATTAAGTTCCAGATGGTCATGGAGATGCTACCCACCATGGAAGTACCACCTGACTTCATAGGGACCCATTAGAGAGGCCTCTGTAGTGGGACCCTGACTGACGCTCCCCTCTCAACATCCCTCTTCAGCCTGAAGCACGTGAGAGCAGTCATTGCCCAAATTCCAGAGAGAGAGAATGACGTCAGTGGGAAGAGATAAGCCTGGGAGGACAGGGAGATGGGCCCCTGGGCAGCTTCCAGGGCAGGAGAGCACAAAGGGCACCTGCAGATGTTTGCTAAGAAAAGTACAAAAGGGCTGTTTTAAAATCAGGACCAATCATCATGTGACTGGAGAGTTCCATGTCTCTCCAAAGAAGGGAAAATGCCTGATTGATATTCTGATTGGACTAAAGGCTGCCTGAACACCTCCTGACACTCAGTGCCTTGCCCGGGATTGGGCAGGGGGCTGGCTTCCTTAAACCTATCCATCTACCTAACCCCCTGGATGGTAGCCCCTCTTTCCTATCCTTCTTTTGCCCCCCACTTAGAAGTTCTCCTTTCTATTATTCTAATAAATCCTGTTACTTTGCTCTCACTCTTGTGTCCATGGATTTTGTTCTTCAGATTCATGAGATGAAGACCCCAACCCCACGCTCGGCCCTGCACGCCTAGCCCCACACGCTGGGCATAAGAAACCTAGGAGGAGTTGGGGGAGGGGGCTGGGGGCCGCCAGTCACCTCCAGGTCCTGGCGCGGCTCCGGTGCTGATTTGCCGCCAGCCTAAGGGCCGGATTAGGGTTAAGAGGGACGTCCCCTGTAGAGGCTGCCGCCTCTGGGAGCTGCCCTACGCAGGCAGCAACGCGCGCCGGGGACGCGGGGGCCGAGCCTTTGCTCTCCGCGCGCGGGCGGTTTACGGAGCGGCTTTTCGAGGGAGGAGAGGCCGCGGGGAGGCGCCCAGAGCCGCTCCGCCCGCCAGTAGCTTTCGTTTCCTGCCGCGCTTCCCCTCTGCCCGCCCCCAGGCGAGTTTCGATTACCAGGCGCGGCCAAGGGCCGGGTGGCGCTGATGGCCTTTGCCCGGCGCCCGCGCGCCACACTGCAGCTCTGGCGGCTCTCAGGGCAGCTGCGCGCCTGGCGCGGGCTCTGCGCTCTGGCCATGGCTCGGCCGCGCTGCTTCGCTCTGGAGCTGAGGGACTGCACTTTAGCTCACTTCGCTCTGGGCGCGGAGGGCTCCGATGCACGCCCTGACCCCCGCCTGGCTGAGCTGCTGGGGCCTCCGGGGCGCAGCTACTCGCTGTGTGTGTCGGCGGCCGGGGACGGCGACTGCGGGGCCCGAGTCCAAGCGGCTCGGGTGCACCAGAACCTGCAGCGCCAGCTGCGCAGTGACCCCTTCCAGCGGTGCCAGCTGCACAGGCTGCTCTGCTACTGCCCAGGCAGCCAGGCCCAAGGCATGCAGCACGGCTTCCTGCTGCGCGACCCCTGTGACTGCCTGGACACCCGGCGCGCTCTGCTAGAACTGCTGGGCAGATTCCAAGAGGCTGAGCGTCCGCACCTGGGGGAGTTTGAGGCCGACTCGCAAGGTGTACTGTGGCAGCGAGTCTGGGTACTGCAGGAGAGTGGGCAGCTGCAGGTGGGCTGCGCACGTGTCCTACCCACCTTGGAGCCCCCGCTGCATCCAATGGTGCCCCACCTCCTCAGCTCGGTGGTCTTCCGGGACCTGGACACTGCCAGAGCTATTTTAGAGACGGTAAGATTTTTTTTCCCTTCAGGATGGCATCTGGATCCTCCTCACCAGAACTGGACCAAGCAGTTTGCTCTCCTGCAGGCTGACCTGTAATGAACTTCCTTCCCTCCTTGGTTTGTTTATTCCTGTTCACAGATCAGTTAGTGGAGACATCCTGTATGCCAGGCTCTGCATTAGGCACTGGCTCTTTCGAGATTCTTATCTGAAGGAACTTCCAAGCTGACACAGAACATATCCTAACACCAAACAATGCCATGCTTGCTGTGGTGCATACTGAAAGTATCCCAGCAGGAGTGGAGAGGGGCTAGGAACGGGAGGATAATGACAGAGAGGTAATTTTCCTTGGTAGTGGCTGCCATTCAGGGATCTTGGGGTGTAGAGGAAAGGACACCAGTTTGGAGTGTAAGAAACTTAGGCATAAATAGCCTTCCTCCTCAGTAGCTGTGAGCCTTGTACCCTCACTCCACCTGTGTGTTTCCTCCTTTCCTCCACACCCGTTTGTCTTTCAGGGTTCTTGTCAATGATTAAGGAAACAGGTGAGTCACAGCATCATTGAAAGAGACTAAAGACTGACCACAGGCGGGATCTGGGGCATGCAGACTGGCCCACTGACCTGTGATTCATCAGCCTTATGGGACAGGGTTGCAGAGTGGGTAAGAGTGCAAAGTCATCCACCTGGGGTTGAGTTCAATCTCTGGCATTTATAGGTGCTTTCAATAAGTTTCTTCAGTGCTCTTTGCTTCAGTCACCCTGGTTCACAAGACGGGAGTAATCCTAGTACCACTCTTACAAAGTTATCTTAGAGGTTGGCTAGCTTCATATTGTGAATCACTTGGAAGATCTCCTTTTCCAATAAGCACAGAAATAAGTAGGGTCTGGGCCTCATGTGGAGGTGTGGTGAGCATGGGATAGAACACTGCACAGCTAAGGACTTGGAATTCCAGGCAGACACTGCTCTGCCAGCCTTGCAATTTTCACAGCTCCCTAAGCTGTTAGGAGAGGACAGAAACACACTGCTCATTTACAGACTTGCCACCCTCTGTTCCAGGAGGCCTGTGGTTCCACTCTGAGTTATACTGCCCTGTAAGTATGGGTCTTGACCAATGCAGGATGTGTGTGATCCAGAGAATCGAGCCTTTATGAGCCTCAGTTACCCATTACAAAACTACGGTGGCCAGCCTGTCCCAGCTTCAGGATACCAGGAGTTTCATATGCCTGGTGTAGCCCTTGGTTTAATGTAGGCCTGGTCTTGGGCAACTACAAAAGCCCCCGTACTTGCTGCTGATGGACACCCATTGTATTGCAGTGTACGTCCTCTATTCCGGAAGCCCAGGCAGTTCTTGACGTGGTTGACAAGTGCCCAAGGCAGGTCCAAAGAGGAAAGTTCCCAGTCATTGCCATCGAAGGACTGGATGCCACTGGTAAGAGACTTTGTAGTTACAGACAATGGCATTCACTGTTCAGTTGTGGAATAAAAGAAGTTCTTCTGAAACAGAACTTCAGACAGAGCCTCGATCTGGCTGTACTGTACAGCAGGTGCTGGACTAGGCAGGCCATAAGGCTGGCCTCCCCAGGGGACACCATGCGGACAGGGCGAGTTCTGACAACAAGGCTAGTCAGGGGACAGGTGCAGGGAAGGCGCTCCAGAAAGAGAAATGGCCTGGACACTGGTGCACAGACGTGACCCGCATGGTGTGCCCAGGAACCCCAGGCAATTCAGAGGGCGATCTTGGGAAAAATGTGGAAGAACAAGGAAATGGAGGAGGAAAAGCCTTCCGAGCTGCACAGATCTCAGGACACGTGCCTGCAGTGAGACTCGGGTGCCCAAGGGGAAGAAGTGTGGCTTCTGGGGCAGACAGAAGTGGAGAAGAGGAGGCTGAGCCTGGAGAACACTAGCACCTGTGGGGCCTGGTGATTAATCAACACCTATTTTGTAGGGTCCTTGGGAAAATTAGATGCATACTGTGTGTTGAGCTCACAGCTCCTAAAGACACTGACAAATGCTAGGGTTCATCTTAACAACCCAAGAGAAAAATACAATAAAATAAAAGAAATAAACAGTTTGTAATAAATTCTTGAAAACTTAAGTGGAGAGAGAGGGGTGGGGAGGGAGAGAAAAGACAGCTAAGCATTAGGAGTGCAGAGAAGCCAGCCGACAGTGTCCTGGAGTGGATGACTTTCTTATCCGCAACCATGCTGAGCTCAGCGCTGCAGCCAAGGCTTATGGTATGGGTCCAGGGAAGAGGCTGATGTGAGTACAACCTGCAGCTGTGCAAAGGGAATCAGAAAGAGGCTGAGCAGGGCTGTAACTTTGAGGAAGAACTAAAGTCTAAATCCAGATAGAGCGGCTCCAACGGCCAAGCCCAGGGAGCCACGGCAGGAATGAGTGGTAGAGTCAGGGTTGGAACTGGAAGGGGCTTGAGGAAGTGGCAGCAGGGGGTGAAGAAGTGAGAAGGGAGGTGGGACCAGGAGAGGCACCGGGGATGCCACCTGTGTTCCTCAGCGTCTCTCCATTGTGACCAAGATACCCGGCACACACAATTTCAGGGGAGGTGATTTTTTTTTGGCTCATGGCTTCAGAGGCTTTGGTCCATGGTCGTTTGGGTCCATTGCTCTTGGCCAGAGATGAGGCAGAAAGAACATCATGGTGGCAGAAGGAAAGCTGCTCAGCTCCTGGGAGCTGGGAAGTGGAGGGAGAGAGACACTGAGAGTGAGAGCAAGATGAGAGAGAGAGAGAGAGAGAGAGAGAGGAGAGAGAGAGAAGACAGACTGACCCAGGGGCAAGATTCAACCCCTCAGGGCATGCTCTCAGTGGTCTACTTCCTCTGCCCCGCCTCACCTCCTAATAGTTCATTCCAATTATTCACCCATCAAATGATGTAGGCAGAGCCCCAGGGTCCAAACCTTTCCTAAAAGCCCCACTTCCTAACACTGCTGCCCGCGGAAGAGGCCTTAAACACAGGGAACTGTGGGGGACTTCCCAGGCCCAGACCACAGCACTGTGCCTGGGTCATTCCTCAAGATAAGTCAGATGTGGGTGGCATGGGTGAAGAGAAGCACGGGCCAGGAATAAGGGAGCACGTGAAAGGAGCTCTGGTATCAGGAGCCTGCAGACCCAAGTTCATCATTAATTCATAAAAATGAAGATCATTTTTTTCCTTCAAGATATTCTTTTTTTTTTTTTTAAAGAGAGAGTGAGAGAGGAGAGAAAGAGGAGAGAGAGAGAGAATTTTTTTTAATATTTATTTTTTAGTTCTCGGTGGACACAACATCTTTGTTGGTATGTGGTGCTGAGGATCGAACCCGGGCCACACGCATGCCAGGCAAGCGCGCTACCGCTTGAGCCACATCCCCAGCCCCTTCTTCAAGATATTCTAATGCCAAGCAGAGGGATCCTAAGTTCCTCTCAGCCTGCAACTTTGTATAAAATACCCTAGTGTGAGATCACCTCCTTTCAATGACAGATTGAAATAATTATTTTGCTTCTTGATGTTAATGTGAACCTTGTGATACTACAGGGGCTGTGTCAAAAATGTGATGTCTTTTGTTTGTGACTTGCAGGTAAGACCACGGTGACCCAGGCAGTCTCCAAGTCTCTCAAGGCTGTCCTCTTATACTCACCACCCTCTTGCATTGGCCAATGGAGGAAAACCTTTGATGATGAGCCAACTATTATTAAAAGAGCATTTTACTCTTTGGGCAATTACATTGTGGCTTCTGAAATAGCTAAGGCATCTGCCAAGTCTCCTGTGATTGTAGACAGGTGTGTATAAAGCTTCCTTGAATCAGGCATTTCTTCCTGACGTGTGTGGGGTTTGGTGGGGCACATGCAACACCATATTGTGTTAATCAAGTGAAAATTGTGTTAAGATTATAATAGCAACCATGTCTGTCATTTATTAATTGCCTACACCAGTCATGACATTTGGCACAGAACTTGCATACATTTTAGTGACATCTGGATCAGTAACTTGGGTAGAAAGATATCAAATGTTATCCCCAATTAACTGATTAGAAACAGACCCTAGAAAGGTTGAATAACTTGCCAGTGAATGAGAAGTCTGGGCTTCGCCTCTCTGTGCTTTTAGTGGTTCATTTGTTCATTGACTTATTCAACAAAGATTTATTGGACACCTAACGTGTGCTAAAGACTTCTTAGACCAAAAGATTTAGGGTAAATGAGATTGTCAGTACACTGCTTCTGTGGAGCAAAGTGACCAGTTGCAGAAGACAGTGACCTTGTGAGCAGAAATGTGAGGTGATCTCAGAGAACGTAAATATGAGGAAGAGGGTAAATCAAGGTAACATGACACTGAAAACCTCCACACACCCAGTAGGTGCGGCGCAGAGGGCCTGCCTCAGAAGGCATCTCTGAACAGTGATCAAAAAGAGTCAGGTGTGAAATTTCCAGAGGTGCAGAATGATCATGTAAGCCAGAGGCTGACAGATTCAGGGATCGGAGGGAGGCCCAGGTGCTGGAGCACAGCCCGGGAGGCCTGCTTTCTGGAAGGACGGAAGGAAAAGGTGGGGCAGGTCATGGGGAAGTGTGAATTTTATTCTTAGTGGGGAATAATCTGAAGAATTTAGATGTGGGAGTGGCATGAACTGATATTTTAAAGTTTGTACATATAAATAATAGCTTTAAAATGCAGTAAAAATGGACAAAAGCTATATAGCAAGAGGTACTGAGTTTAACATCGTCTCAACATGGGGTATAGAAATTGCAACCACACTAAGATGCCATTTTGCTCCCAGGAGTTTGGTGAAGACCTGGGTTGGAGAAGACAGAGATCCATGGGAACTCATGTGTGGGGCTGACCAGAGATGGACACTGGTGTTGTCCCGTGCAGAACAGGTTGAGGAGATGTAGCAGAGGGGAAGGTTGCTGCTACTCACTGGAGGAACACTCTGCAGAGTTTATTTCAGCATCATTTATACTATCAAAAAGTTTGAAAAGCCAAAAGCCCACCAATATAGAAAGGAAAATACTGGCATATTTGTAAAATGGAATATTATGTAGCAATATACACGAGGGTAATGCATCACTGGGCATAGATTACAAAACCATAATGTTAAATGCAAAAAAAAATCACATTGCAGAAATATGCTCAGCAGAATGCATGTGAAATAATACTGCAGAGTATGGAGAGATGAAGGAATGTTGAGCACTGAATTTAAGAGAGCCATATTCCCATGTGCAGAGAGAAATGTGGTTGCCAATGTGTCTAGAAGGGCTTCATTTGTGATGTATTATTTCTTTACATTACTCAAGTATTCATTTTACTGCTTTCTGTGCAATTTTAGTTGTTTTTGAATTTAAGCAATTTCATTTAAGCAATTCAATACATATTAAGAAGGGCATTAATAATAAATGAAAATCCCAAGGAATTTCAGGAAGTGAGCCTATCAAATACCCTGAACCCTGGGTTATGGTTTAGCTATTCGGTGTCCCCCCAAAAGTTTGTGTGTAAGACAATGCAAGAAAGTTTTGAGGTGAACTGATTGGATTATGAGAGCCTTCACTTAATCATTGCATTATCCCCTGATGGGGGTTAATTGGGTGGTGACTGTAGGCAGTGGGGGTATGATTGGAGAAAGTGGTTCCCAAGGGCCTGCCTTTGGGGTCTATTTTTTTTCCCTGGTGAGCAAGATTCTCTCTCTACTTCCTGGTGCAGAGACTGACCATTCCCAAGGAATGGAGTCAGCCAACTACAGACTGAGACCTCTGAAACCATGATTCTCAGATAAAGTCTGCCTCCTCTAAAATTGTCCTGGTCACAGCAGTGAAAAAGCTGACTAAAACACCTGGTCAAGAATGGGAGCCTGGCTGCACCCCATGAATCTGCTCCTTCTCCACCTGAACACGGTCCATTCTCCTGCCCAGTGGTAGCCACTCTCCCGATAACATCTACCACACATTGGTTTCGCCTGTTCTTGAACTGCCTATGAATGCAACGCTACGTCATATGCTATTTGCATTCAGTTTTTTTTTTTTTTCACACCACCTTGTGTTTGTGAGGTCTCCGTCTGGTAATGAACTTTCACACACCTTTGCTGCAATGTACATGCGATTCTGATGCATAGGTTTCCGGGAGAGGAACTGTAGGGGCATAGCGTTGAGGTGTATTCAGCTTTCATAGGTATGGAACAAAGTTTCTAGAGTGCTGGAAACAACTTACAGCCTCATCTTGTCCCACAGGAAGGTCTGAGCCCTCCCTTGGGAGCCCCCCTCACCCACAGTTAGTGCAGTCTGACTCTGCTCTAGCCTTTCTGCTGGTTCATCTTGGGAAGCTGGTAGTTACGGCCGCTTTGTTGCACCAGGGAAGAGACTTCCTACTCCTTTCTTGAAATGATATCTTTTTCTGTGCTTTTTGGTATATTGGAGATATTTCATAAAGAGATCACCCAGATGGTTTTTAAGAATCAAGGATGTGGTGGTACCATGAGGACGAGAGGGAAACAGCAAGTTTAGCCTGAAGCTGTGGCTTCTCGTCTCAGCTACAGTGGCAGCTTGGGGTATTACTGTGGTGGTGGGGGATGGTGGGTGGGGTCGGGTGAGGGTGTTTTAATTGTTTCCAAGTTGGCAAGTATGAGGAATGCTAGAAGAAATGGCAAAAGCTGTGGAGTCTTGTTCCTCTTTGGGACACTTGCCTGGGCGACACCTTTGCCACATTGCCAACTTGCCCAGTGTTACCATATCTACAGTCATTCCCTAGTATTTCAAGGGGGAAGACTAAAATTTTCCTGCAGACCATGACTTCAGGTGGGGCATATTTTCCTTGGTGCCGTGGGTGCTGAAGCAAGACCTGCAGTGGAGACAGGCACTCATGCCCTCCGTCTCTTGGTTTGCTGATCTGTCAAAGCGGTATATTATACGCCCTCCCCTGCCAGCCCTCAAGGCTTGTGATGCATAGCAGTGAGTTGATTCATGAGCAGGGTCTCTGACACTAGCAAATCACCCTAAAAATAGACAGCATGATTCTAAAGCCATATGTGATGTATTGGCCAAGGGTTCTGGGTTTGTGCTTCCCCTGATGGTGGGATCCAGAATACCAAATAGTGCAAAGAGTGGAGGTGATGTCCAGGGGCATGATTATTTTAAAAGCACAGCAGGGCTGTCATCGAGAGAACTCTATAGAAAACAGGCTTTAATTCCATCTTTCTGCTTTGTGTCCCTGGATTGTCTGCAATTTAGTTCTTGTCAGAGGAAAAGCAAAGAGCAGTTCTGTGTCATCTGAGTGGGTTTGTCCATGTTTAAATATTCTGAAATCCATTTTTTAGGTAGCACCTTCCTCTGGCTGGATGATGTATGGGTAGAGGTTTCTCAAGACTTCTATGGTAAAGGAGTCTTGTTGAATTATCAGCCTTTGTCTTCATACTGAGCCTTTCACTCAGAGAACATGGAGTGTGCAGATGCCTGTGGTAGTCTGGGTTACAACACCTGTCTGCTTGCCTGGCACTGACGGGCAGTCAGATGCCTGGAGGCTCAGGGTCCAGCCCGGGGTTTCCTGGATGGGCATGTTCAGTGTGAATAGCACAGGAGTTGACCTGACTGTCCAGAGTTTGCCCAAGACACAGTACTCGACTAAAATGAAAGGCCCACAGGTCTGTTCTGTCGGCCCTCACCCCAGCGCAGGACCAGCACCCTGTGGGCAAGCCCTGTGCAGCGGACAGTGGAAGTCGAGTCAGGGCAACCTCACGGAGAGCCCACTCATCATTGCTCTTTTTTTAAACTGTTTTGTGATTTCTGATAGAACTCAGTTTTACTTACCTTGGTGCATCACCCTGGGAGCCCACGGGCCAGCCCTGGGTTCCTTGTGCTGGCCAGCTGATCCCTGGGCGCTGCTTGACATCTGGCTGGTTCAGGAACTCACGGCTGCTTTTCTTCTCAGGTTCTGGCACAGCACAGCCACCTATGGCATAGCCACTGAGTTGAGTGGGGGTCTGCAGCACCTGCCTCCTGCCCACCACCCCGTATACCAGTGGCCAGGGGACCTGCTCAAGCCTGACCTCGTCCTGCTGCTCAGCATGAGTCCTGAGGAGAGGGCACAGAGGCTGCGGGACCGGGGCCTGGAGCAGACCAGAGAAGAGGCTGAACTTGAGGCCAACAGTGTATTTCGTCAGAAGTAGGTGTCCCTGGGGCAAGGCAAGTGGTGGGCATCCCTGCAGGGACTGAGCCAGAATTGGCACTGGCTTTAGGCGCATGGAGGAAGTGACCGTGTCCAGTGTTTCCAAAGTAGAGGCAGTGCCCTGAGCTGTGTCAGGGCCCGTGGGCAGGCCCCGTACCGTGGGGCTACAACTAAAAGTCTATTGACTGGAGATCAGACCATGCCACTTGTCCTGGCTGTGCCAGGAACAGCACGAGCCTGGGTAAGACAGTGAGGTGTCCGTGCCTCGGTTTCCCAGTCTGGATATGATGGGCATAGCGCAGAGTGCCTATCCTGCGTCAGGCGGTTTACCTACATCTGGGTGCAGTTCTCCCACAGCCTCCCTCGAGAGGCCACATCTGCCTTATGTTAACAGTTTACAAAACCAAGGCTCAGAGGATTAAATGATTTGTCCACATTTCCGTACTATTAAGTAGTAAAACTAGGATTAGAGTCAAGATCTTTGTGCCTTCAAAGACAGTGTTTGTTTTGATCAGAGGGTTATGAGCACCACGGTGAAGAGTCCAGACAGGCCTGCGGCGTCACGGCCAAGTGTGGCTCCATCTCCAGCCCTGGTTCTGGAGGCGAAAACCAAAGTAGCTTAAACAGATAAACAGTGATATCATTGTCATCACACAGTAGTGTCACCCTGAAAAGAATAAAAATAACTGTGCTGCATGTGAAGATATCATGCCCAGCAATTTACATTTATACAAATTCCATTAAGCCTCTTTACAAACTCCTGACAGAGGTATTATTTCAGCACTTATACACAAATGACCCGGCCAGGACAGGGGATGTGACAGGCTGATGTAGCTGGTAGGTGGCACAGCAGATGCTCCAGCTCCAGGCCCCGTCTTAACCACTGTGCCACAGAGCCTGTGATAAACAGACACTGGCCACACGGGCACCTCACTGCAGCTGACCGGAAAGGAGAGATGATAGGAGACCCTGGCAGGAGCTTGCCCTCCACTCAAGTGCTGGAAGAGTTAAGTTCAGGCAGCGACTGTGCAGAGGACTCTGGCCCCTGTGAAGATCTTCCAGGGAACAGACTGGGAGAAATTGGCCATTGGCCTCTTTACTTAATCTGTTTGAGCTTCGGTTTCTTTTTCTGCAAAACAGTGATAACTGTTCCTCCCCTTGGTTACTTTGCGTATTAAATGAGAAGAACTGGGCAGAATGCTAATGCTTGGCAGAGGATAAGTAGTCAATAAATGCTAGCTGTTAAATTATTATTGCTAAGTTGTCATTTATTAAGCAAAATGCATTTACCATCATCTGTGGGCAAAGCTAGCGGCTCGGGGGAGCTGGGAGGTGAACGAGGAGGCACTTGGCCTCATGTGGTTATTATCATGGTAGCAGAGTCTCTCTGCAGGGAGAGCTGTGCCAGGAACCAGGCTGATGCTTCCTTCTGCCTGTCCCCAGGGTGGAGGCATCCTACCGACGGATGGAGAATCCCGGCTGCCTCGAGGTTGACGCCAGCCCCTCAAGAGAGAAGGTCCTGCAGACGGTTTTGGGCCTGATCCGAAACACTTTTCAGGACTTGTAGGTCTCTGGCCAGGTGCCCTATCTCAGCAGAGTAGGTATCGGCTTGGTAGATCCACGGCTGAGCTTGATAGGCAGCTCCCACTTTACGTTGCCCAGGTATATTGTGTGACAGAAAACGGGAGACTGGGCATTTTATTTGACTCCAGCCATTTATTTGCCTGAAGGCCCTGGCAAGCTTGTGCCTGGTGGGGCTCCACAGGGACTGGCGATTTCCTTCTGCCCAGTATGTGGACAATCTCCTCAGAACATGTTTTCAACTCCGTCACTGTCAAACTTCTCCAAGATGGATCTCATCCGGAAAGTATCAGGTGTACAGAAGCCACCAGGAAGCTCTTCACAGCAGCAGAGAGCCCAGCAGCCCCTTCTGACAAACACCTACATCCCTACAACATCATCTGTCATGACTTTCAGATCTGGAGGCACTATATCTCCGTCAGCCATGCATTTCCACACAACACACCTGTTCACGGCCATTCCTACAGAGCTGTTTGTGCTGGGGAACATTCGCAGAGCAGGCAGTAACCTTGTGCCTGAGGCTCCGAGCCCCTTGGATAGAACCCTGGGTTCCTCGCACTCAGAGTTGAACAGGAAGATGATCAGCCAAGCTGCTCTCGCTGCAGACACTCCAGCCTTCTGTGCGTTCCTTGTTTCCATCCCCTTCCCTTCCTTTGAAATATGGCTCTGAATGTAATGAGCAGTCTGCAAGGAGCTGGTTGCCTTTCACTTAGCCAATCCAGCAATTTATTTATATTGATGTTTACATTATGTGTTTCCTCAGTGTAGGAGCTATGAGTCACTAATTAAAATTGAAGTCAAGAAGCTAAATGCAATGTTTGTTGTGTATTTTCATTACACAAATTTAATTTATCTTTCTCAGTGAGCACAGTGCATCCTGGAATGGGTTTTCTTAGTAAATTATCTTGCACTTGAATGTCTTGTGATTGCACATGGAATCAGCTTTGAGATCTGCTTGGCTACAAGACAGTAGCTGAAGAAAGGGGGGACTTAATAGCTCTGTAGCCTTGGCTGAGTCACGGAACATCAACAGTCTGTGTTACTTGATCTGAAGAGGGACAGACATTCTTGGTCATAAAGAGATGCTTGAACCAGGTGAGGACCTAAAATTCCTTCCAATTCTAAGGTAGATGAATTTGCAAATTATTTCATCCTGTCTACAATTTCTTAAGAAAACTTTACCCCCAAATAATTAAATGTAAGGCCTTACCAGTTTTATCATATGGCATCTTTAATTATAATCCAGTTTACTAGCAACATCATGCTATTTTTAGAATGAACTATAGATAATCTATACACAATGTATTTATTCAAATAGATTATACAATTGGTTTCAGTTGAAAATATTCTTAAAGCTGATGAATAGAATTAGTGCTCTTTGCAGTGTGATATCCAACTATATTTTGATCTTATTTACTTTAAACATTTCAGAAGTTTTTGCTGGCAACCTAGAAAAACAATTACCTAATGATTTGTTTATATCTCTTGCAAATGAATAAAATTGCTATGGTTTTCTCAGCTGTGCTGTGGTCATGGGTGCATTTGTCCAAAAAGGTACCCACGGTTTCCCTCCAAATGCTGTATAGCTCTTGAGAGCAAGGGAATTGGATGGTGTGTGTTGGTAGTGACATGGAATTTGTGGTCAAGAGGCTTACAGATGAGAGGTGAATGATCATATTATTTTAAACACTATTTCTTCATTATAAATAGTAAAATAATTTTTTATTATGCGTTCTTTGATGATTTCTTTTAGATAAGACAGCACCTCCTGTCCCCAAACTGATGACAAGTAATCATTTGCCTGGCTCCGCTCCCTGCTCCCATTCTCCTGATAGGACATTTGTTGTCCCCAACATCCACTCTCCCTTCCCTCCATAGTAGCAGAATTTTAGGAGGGCATGTGGTGGCTGAGAGGGCAGAGCACCTTCCTTTCAGCTCCATGAGGTCAGCTGGCTAGGTTCTTGCGGGAGCAGAAGGACAGAGATATGGCAGGATGGGGCCCTTTTATTGAACTTATCCTGCTGGCTCTATTCAGGGGTGGGAGTGAGCCCTGTAGAGCCCAGGGGTTGAGGAGGACACTGCAGAGAGGTGAGGCTGCATGTCTGTGCTGCCACCCAGCCTGGCCCACCTTGGGCTTCTATGTGGGACGAGCCTGCTCCTGCCTGCTACCAGCCATTCTTGGGGTGGGTTTCTGACCCACACAGGTGCATCTACGTCCTTTCATCTTTTGCAACAAGAACCTGGAACAAGCCCACTAACACAAGGGACTGTTTTTAAAAAGCCATGAGATATCCAGTGCTCTTGTCCAATGATATCAATCATACACAATTATGGTTCGATTGGCTCCTGTGAGCTTACTTCATGGGTCTTGTGGATTTTCCTTCCCCTGTGTCTGTGAATGGAGAGCTAGGAGAGAAGGAACCATGACCCTTGGCTGTGTAAAGGCCACTGTGCCCAGTACTGTGGCTGGCACAAAGTTAGCAGTCAGTTCTGTGTCCTGGACAGAGCGACCTAGAGAATTAGAACACGCTACAGAGTGCTAATTGTGTGGCTCGAACAATAAGGCAAGGACTGCTTAAAACTCTTTTGAAATCAAGAGCCACATCCCAGGCCTCTTTTTGTCTCTGACACGTACAAGGAATGCAAACATTTTGGTCAATTCAATAGTCCACAACTCTGTGCCTTAGAGCTAGCTGCACAAGTTTACAAGACTGATACCAGGACTCCACACAACACCTAGGTCACGTGTCTGGCTGTGGTGTGTGGATGTGGGTATGTGTGGGGTGCGTGTGTTGGGGGTGCTGGAGTCCAGAGAGGGAGCCATGTGTTGAGGTAGCAGAACAAGTTCACCAGTCAGGACAGCTACGGCTCTCCCTGATGCTTCATGGGAGACAGACACACACTCCTGACTTGTTTAGAGCCCCATGATCCAGAGCTGTCTCTCTCGTCCCTTATTGTATGGAAAATCTAATGTGCTCATTTACTGTGTTACCTTATTTGGAAATAAGGTTTTGCTATGTATTCAAGTTAAGGTGAGTCCTACTAGATTAAAGTGGGCCTAAGCTATCACGACTAGTGTCCTTGTAATGAGGAAGGATGAGCCAGAGACACAGCAAGGACATCCCGAGGAAGGGGCACAGGTAGTAAGGACGTGGCTGAAAGTCAGCACCACCAGATGACAACCTCCTATAAAGTGGAGAGGCAAGGAAGGGCCCTACCCTAGTCTCCGAGGAAGCACATCCCTACTCACACCTGGATTTTGAACTTCCAGTTTTCAGAACTATTAGAGGGTAAATTTCTGTTGTTTTAACTTACTCAGTTTGGCGCACTTTTTCATGATAGAACTAGGAAGCTGCTGTCACATGCCACATAACAATGTTTTGGTTAATAACGGTGGTCCTCTAAGGGTGGGTGGCCTAGTGACATCGGACCACTTTAGTTGTGAGTGCAGTCTGTGATGTTCATACCGTGAGGAAACCAGCTAGTGGTCATTGTTGCAGAATGTAACCCGTCCCTGAGCCATTCCTGAAGGGGACCCAATAGTTAAAATACTGAAACAAAATATCAAGAGAAAACCTTGAAAGCAGCTGGAGAAAAACCACTGGCTATGAATATGCATATGGTGACAAAGAACCCTAGAAACCATGGAGGAGACAGTGGAGAAGATCTCCCAAGTTCTGAGAGAAAAAGATATCCAACTAGAGTCCTACGTCCAGTAAAAATGACCTATAGAAATGATGGTGAGGTCAAGGCATTTCTAGAGAAAAAGAGAAAATCAAGGCACCACCCTAAGCCTCCCTGATCTTTGCAACCTCAGGGCAAAGTGGGGTCCATTTCATGGTAAATTCATTTGTGTTTTCTGGAGATTTATGTAAATGGAAATGTCTAATATGTGCTCTTTGCTCTTTTTTTTTAACCTGACTTCCACCAATTATCAGCACAGGCATTTTGAGATCCATCCATGTTGTTTGTGAATTGATAATTCGTTTTTTTTTTTTTTTTTTTTTTTTTTTTTTTCTGTGTAATGTTCTATTTCTAGGACTCATCACCATTAACCTGTTACTGGATATTTGGGTTGGTTCCACATTTTAATTGTTGCAAATAAAGCCACTTTGGACACTGTGTACGTCTATGTTTTCATCTAGCAATTTATCCTCTGAGAGTCTTCCTTTAACATTTGCTGGTGATGAATTCATTCAGTTCCTTTATATATGAAAAGCCTGTGTTTTCCCTTAGGTTTTAAAAGGTATTTTCACTCGGCTTAAAATTATAGGTTCCATGACTTTTTGTGGTAGTAGTGGTGGTTATTGTTTTTAATAGTTCATGTCAGTTGCTATGTAATAGTAGGGTTCATTTGGATATAATGTAGAAGCATGGGAGTTTTCTAACTGAGTGCCTACATAAAGGTGTGGTTCAATGTCGTCTCACTTTCATGGTCTGATGGGAAATCTGCTGTCGTCCTTGCCTTTTTTCCTCAGTACATAACCTGTTTTATGTATCTGGTTGCTGTTTCTCTTTATTACTGGTTTGAATAATTTGATCAAGATGCTCCTTGGCTTAATTCATTTATGTATTTGTGTTTTGTTCTTTCTGTTCTGTAGGCTTATAGTTTTCATTAATTTTTTGGAAATTTTTTCCTTCATTTTTCAGATTTTTGGGTGGGTTCACCCTTTCATTTATTTCCTTCTTGGGGATACATTGCTTAAAAATCTCCCACAGCTCACTGATATGGTTTTCATTAGAAGACTATATTCTTTTGCCCTGTGTTTCTTTTTGATAGATTTGATTGCCATGTCTCCATGTTCTCTGGCAGCTTCTCACCTGAGGCTAATCACTTTAGAGTACGTTTCTCTCAGATACTGAGAAGTCAAATTTTGAGATACGATGAAAGGGAGGAAACATTGAAGCAGCATTTTAAAAATTACTAAACCAAAAAGCCTTCAACCTAGAATTGAATATGACGTATATATCACCTACTTCTTTGTTTATATTTCTTAAATTTGTGGAATGTAGTATTGATAACAGTTTTCACATCTATGTTTGCAAATTCTAGTATTGTTGTCAGTTTTGAGTTATTTTCATTGATTTTTCTTCCTACTCTTAGTCATTTTTTCCTGTTGTTATTGTTTTCTTCCCCTCCCCCATCTGGTATATTTGATTGGATATAATACATTTTGAATTCTATCTTGTTAGGCAATGGATGTTTTGATTTTCTATTAAAACTCTGAAGCTTTGTTTTACATTGTGGTTTAGTTTTTGGAAGTGATTGATTTTTTTATTGCATTTAAGAATCATTAGGTGGAACCATTCAATCTAGAATCAGTGACTTCTCACTCCTGCAGGACTATTCGTGCACCAGATCCCCAGTGGTTTCTGATGTTTAGTGGTCTGGCCAGTGAGGACAGGCTCTGTACCTGGCCTGTGAAAGGGCTGGGCTCTCTCCTCCAACCTTTGAGCATGGTTCTTTACCTGAGTTTGGCCCCCAGGGTGGCACCTGAGTGCCTGAGGCTGAGAGTGTCACTGGACAACTTGGACGCGGGGAAGACGGGGTCCTGGTCACACTACTCTCTTTCCTCCTGGATGGGGACTGCCCTGATAGCTTAGGTCGTTGAGATTTGGTCTCCTAGCCCTTCTTGACTAACTGGGTCTCAGCTCAGGTCTCCATGGTGTTGGGATCTTGACCTCCATCTTCCATCCAGCCCTTGCTGTTTGGGGTGGTTCACTGTCTCCCTGTGCTCTGTGTCACCTCACACAGCCCCTGTCAGGTCTATCACCATCAGCCCCTCCTCCCTGGGGCTGGCAAACTTTAAGGGTGCATTCAAAGGGCAGGGAACTGTGGGTGGTCCCAGAAGCAGCTGCCAGGAGGCCTGTGCTTCATCACTGCACACAGCCTGATTAGTGTGGGTGTGGCTGGGCTCCAGGCTGACTCAGGGAGGCTGGCATGGGTGCCTGGGGGACAGATGAGGGCTTCTCTCTGTTCCAGACCAACACCTGGAGAGAGGAAATTGGAGATCACGGGTCCCACCAACTTCATTTTCCCTTTAGGCAATTAATGGAGCACTGTTGCTTTGCCCTGTGTAACTTGTCCTAATCAGTCAGATGCTTTGGCCCAGGGATTCACACAAGTGACTGATTTTAAGATGCTTGTAGGTAGAAAATCAATACTGAGCATCTCATTGGGGCCTGCATATTTCATGAGGAGATCACGTGCTGGTCCACATCTCTTGCAGCTTTTCATTGTTGATCTCCTATTTCTTTAAGCAAGTTAAATGCTTAGGACATTTCTGTGGAAAAGCTGTAGCAAATGCCATTTGATTCAATTGCTGGCTTTAATTTAGCAATGCCAGGCTTTTCCTCCTTGGGTTTGATGAGCCCATAAACCAATTCCATCCAGAAGGACCTCATGTCATGGCCACTAGAGGGAGGCAGAGGGCTACCTTTACTCTTTGCTGTTTTGCAGGGATAATCACTTCCCTCATTACACACAAACTGCTGGAAAAACAACAGTGGTTCTTTTCATTTTTATTTAAATGTCTGCTCTAATGGGAAAACAAAGTACAAAACAGGGAACATTTCTAGGTCAAAGTAGCAAATCTTTAAAAGTAGCTAATTTCTTGCTTCAAGAATTCTAAGTACAGCCTTGGGGTCAGAAAAATAGTCAAAGAAAGACCTTAGTGATCATAGAGCTCAATCTCTTTCTTTAATAGTTGTGGAAAATGAGGCCCAGAGAGGGACCTGCCCTGCTAAGGGTCATATAATTTGTCAGGAGCAGATGCATGTAAGAAGATAAATAAATTCTGCGATTTTTTCCCAGCGCTCTTTATAATGCAGTATGTTATATCTGCGTATCTGATGCAGCAAATATTACCTATCAGATGCACATGTGTTTACATATATATTTATATACATATGCACATGTGCATATTTTCTTCCTCATGAAGTTTACAGGTTGAGATCTGGCATTAAACAGCCTTCTGGGATTTTAATATGTCCTGTTCACTTGCTCTTAAAATGTCACCATCCTAGGTCCCCTCATTATGTTGCCCTAGCTGCAAGTGGTACTGCTCATAGTGGATATGGCTAATGGATTCTGCAAGGTCCAAATTCTTGTAATTATTGAGCCTTCATCAAAATCCCCTGCCTTAGAAAGCATGTTGTAAACTTTCCTGTGGAATTTCCAACATTTTTATTAACATGCATGATATTAATGGTTGTGCTTATTTTGCCATAATGGAGTGTGTGCCCCATGTCTCTAAAATAAGAAGGAATTCAAGGGAGCTGTTGAATTCCACTGTTGGCTGAGCCTGCTGTTAGTTATTGCAAAGTTAATGCATTCTGCACTCATCTTCAAGATAGGGAGGATTTTCTGTGTTCTAATTGGTGGGGAGTAAAAGCACCTGTATTCCTCTATCGTGGTTGAAGTGAAAAACAGTATCAACAAACACAAACTTACTTGAGGTCATTAGTATTTTTTTAACATTTATGTAGTAAAAAAAAAAATATGCAGTTTTTCCTATGCCTCCAAAAAGCCAGACAACTACCTCTAGACTCCTTTCTTGAAGAGAGTTCTCATCAGAAGCAAGTGTTGGGGTTGAAGTTAGGGTTCAGGTTAGGGAACTTGGAGACACATTAGTAAAGTGAAATGTGAGCAGAGCTGTGGTGGTGGTCTATCTTTTAATTAAAAACAATTAATATTTCCTCTTTTATGTACATAAGGATGACGTGATGGATGAAGAAACTCCTTCCGGGTCTCAGGTAGATGTAAGCATCTTTCCCAACAAAGCCTGATGAGACCTTGGGAGGCTCTTTGTTTCTGACCTTTAGTTCTTGTACTTGCAAAGTAAGAGCACATGCCCAGAGGACCAGAGGACCCTTCATTCTAGAGGGCTGTGACTTCAGCTGCGTAACAAATGAAACTCACTTATAGTCCTAAATCCCTAATAATTTCTAATGGATTACAACACAGGGCATGTGATTTTTGTGCCACTTTGTGAGGGCTCCAGCCACTGGGGAAAGTTTGGCATTTGTGTGCTGTGTATTCCAAAGTGCATCCATTGCCGCAAAGCTTTAAGTCAATCAGTATTTTGTAAGGAGTCCCTTTAAATTCCGCAGGGCATCCAAGGAAGCGGCCACTTCTCTTTCTCTCTCAGTCCCCGTGGTGCCCTTGGCCTGCCATGGGAGCTAACTGCAGTAGTTTCTCCCCTGGTATCTGCTGGCCTGGTACTCGCCTGCCCCCTACAGTCTGTTCCATAAACAGCATCCAATGCGAACTTGACCCGACTTTGATATTCCCGAACTTGTCCTCACAGGAAGGGCTTCATTCAGGTCTCCAGTTAGCACTGGTCTTAAGAGCAGCCCATGACTCAGTCTAAAATAATGCCTTTCTTCTGTCTCTTTAGCTCAGTCTATGTCCACATCTGTCTTGCTTGTATCTGAACTCAGCCTATCACCAGGACAGCGGATATCTCTACACCCACAGCACACGCCTCCCGTCCATGTCTCCCCCATCTCTATCCTGTGTGTTCACCTTACTTCTGCACTAAAGTGGGCACTCCCTGAGGTCAGAGACTTTGTTCTGCTCACTGTTATAGTTCATTTTCCAGAATAGTGCCTGGCAGAGGATGGGCGCTCAGTAAGAACCTGCCAAACAATGAACACCCTGCTGCATGTGGGTTGGCCTGATCTGAGATGGGGATTTGGGCTCTCTCGCTCTGTGTAACTTCGAAGGACTTTTGTTTTCTCATCTCTAAGTTAGAAGAGTCTTCACTCCCCCACAGGTCTGTGGTGAGTGCTGAATTAGACACTGTGATGAACAGGAGCTACTTCTGTCCCCACCAGAAAATTCTCCAGGGCCTGCTCCCTCCCTCTTGCTCCGGTCTTAGTGAGCACACCTACAGTGGCAAGTGTTTTTGGCCTCCAAGGGAAGGACACCACGACTCTTCACTGCTGCAGTATCTTGAGAGTTGGCAAATGGAGCCCCCAGCTGTGGAAGATCCCACGAGAGCAGAGGATCCTCAATGTGATTTTGAAGGACGGTATAAATGCACAGCAGATTTACTCAGGAGTTAAGTGGGGTGATGGAAAATATATATTTCCAAAGTCAAAAATAATGGTGCGTCAGTATCCAATTTTATCAGTGGGCATTAAAAGAGTTAAGAACTGCACTTTGGCCAGCTAGGCGGTGTTGGCTCAAGTCTACACCACCGGCCAACAAACTGACCCTCACTTACAAATTACAACCTTCAGAACGGCTGCTTTCCATTTGCTGTTAAAAACCCAGCACAGTCCCAGTGGGGAGGTTATCGACTCTAGCCTATACCCACAGCAGCTCCAGGCACTTCAAGTTCCACAAAGTCACTGTGCTTGTTCCTGGACTCAGCTCCCATTGTCCCCTGTCTCTGAGGCTGCCCCGCCAGCCTGTGGTCTCGCAGCTGGTAAATGGAGGTTCTGGACGAGCGGAGGCTGGAGTCACTGTGCTGCGGTGCCCAGGGGATGGCAGAGCCAGTACTGCAGACTGCTCTGTGGCCACGTGGAAGGACAGATGCAGGTGTAAAGGTAGGAGATGCAGACGCGACAATGTTGTGTTTGTAGAGCTCCTCGTTGTTCACATGCGTTCTCATCGGAGTCCCAGAACAGAGTTCACACTGTCCATCACGTGAGTCTGCATTCTATTTTCTCCAAGACCCGGGTCAAATGTACTTTTGACTTTAAAGTAGTCGTTTTTGACAGACTGAAGTCTTCCTGGCAGATCCGACCATTTTATAGTATTTCCCAGAAGATCTCTGATTCTCCAGGTCCATATATATGAATTATCTATAGTGCAGTTAAATGTCACAAAGTCATACAAGCCTTTTTAATTAATAGGATTCATAAGTGCTCACTGGAAGTCGTGCGATGAAATCCATTTTTTCCCACTTGACATTTATGCAGCACTCTTTAACATTTAAAATATATTATCTCATTTTATTGTCACAACAAGTCTGAGAACTAGTTGAGTGGGAGAGATATTTTCTCTCTTTCTCTTTCCTTCCTTGCTTCCTCTCTTCCTTGGAAATGGAAAGTTAAAAGATACTTGATATGATAAAGTGCTGGAATTTGAGTGGCCTGGTTCTAAAAATAAAAGGGTACATTTTGTATCTATCAAAATTAATGCATTTTAAAAGAAAGCAAAGTTTGCTTGCTGAACAGTCCAAGAGAGAGCAACCCCTGCTGCAGGTGGGAATAGGTACCAGCCTTATGGAAAGCTTCCTGAGAAAATGTAATAAGAATCTTTAAAACATATTTACCTCAGGACATAAAAATCATATTTATAAAAAATCCCTAAAGACATAATTAGAACTACAATAAAAGGTTATTAAACCAAAAAAATTATCCCAGCATTATTTATAGGGGAAATTTTTAAAATAAAGGTTAGGAGAATGCTTAAGAGTAGGAGAATGCTTACCAAGCTCCTAGGTAAGGACAGGATGGTCACACAGTCATGGGCAGAGGATGGTCACGCGGTCGCGGGCACAGGACACGACCAGGGGTGTGGGGGCTGACTGTACCGGGGTTGGTTGGAGGTAACAGCACCTGCTGGCTTCCACCATCACATCAGTGGGATGGAGTCTCAGGACCTGGGACCTGGCTGAGGGAGTGGGTCCCTGGGGGTGCCTTGGGGCTATATCTTGCCCCTTCCCTTTCCTCCCTCTGCCTCCTGGCTGCCAGGAGGCGGGCACCGGGGCTCTACCACACCTTTCTGCCCGACGGGCTGCTTCACCTCAGAGCCAGAGGCAGTGGAGCCCAGAGACCGTGGACTGGAGCCATGAACCCAAACCCACCTCTCCTCCCTGAAGGGCTCTGCTCAGATGTTTCTGTCTCAGTGACACTGTTCTCCCTGTCCCACTGGTCAGAAAACCGAGACGAGAGGTTAAGTCACCTGCTCAAGCCCAGACACCCGCTGACTGTGGAACTGGTGATGTTAGTTATGGGAAATGGGGTGAATGTTCAGAGGCTCTGCACCTTAGGAATCAACCCAGAGTGTTTTCAGCTCTCAGGGGTCTGCAGGAGCTCATTTGTGGGAGGTCCTGTGCCCCAGGAGCTCATCTGCTCTCCTGTTTGCTGGTGGCCCGTGTCTCTGAGGACCCCAGACGGCACCGTTGGCTGTTGGTTCTCTCAGAAGCCTCCCAGTGAAGGAGGAGCCACAACAGGGCTCCGGGCCTGTCAGCCTGGTGCCCGCAGCTCTCCCTGGAGGCTGGGATCTTGCCACAGTAGGCCACAGGAGGTTTGTCTCCAGGAGCCCGGGGCACACCCTGGGTCCTGCTGTGGCTCCTGCTGCACCCCTGGCTGCAGGTGCCGGCCTCTGGGGTGGCTGTCAGGGTTCTGGGGGGGGGGGTTGTAGACAACACCATCTCCAATAGCTCCCTTACTGCCACGTCTCCTGTGTCCAGCTGGCAATCTCAGCCCAGCTTTGCCCCTAAACCTTCCTTCGCCCTGTCTCCTCTATCCTTGGTTTCTGGGAGCCATAGCCCTGCTCCCTGGAGTCTGAGATGCTCCCCTTTCCTTTGGGAATTTCAGGCACCACTTGCTGTCCCTCCTCTGACATGGCCCGGGGCTCCCTTTGCTCTTCTCCCTTCCCCCCACCTCTGCTCTGTTTGAGCTGGACTCCATCTCTGAACTGCGGCTGGACCCACCACATCAATCCATTTGCTTCTCAGCTACTGGCACAATTGATCTGGAAACATCCAGCTTCTGAACGGACCCCCACAGGAGCCCCACTCGTTACTACCCTCCCTGACTCCCCTCTGCCCACGTCCCCGCTGGAGCCTGCACAGGAGATGGGTGTGGTCAGCACAGAAGGCCCTCATTCCCATCCTGCTGGACCTGCCCTTCCATACCTAGTGCCGGGCCTTCCTCCTCCTCCCCGCCATCCTCCTCACGTGAGAACACGATCTTCTCCAGCCACCTGGGCCCACTCTGCCTGTCTTCCTGTAGATTTTCAGAACATTGTAGCTCCCAGGTTAACCTTTGGCACCCTTGGTCTCATATCTATTTATTCTTCTCAAAATGTTTGTCTTTCTCTGAAATAGCACATGCATAGACTCAAACTTAAGAGAGCTTAAAAGTTATGTAAACAAAAAAGAGTCTCCTCTCAGGACCTCAGACCTTCCCAGA
This sequence comes from Spermophilus citellus, assembly GCF_964194105.1. Classification (NCBI taxonomy): domain Eukaryota; kingdom Metazoa; phylum Chordata; class Mammalia; order Rodentia; family Sciuridae; genus Spermophilus; species Spermophilus citellus. The sequence continues at coordinate 112,491,152 of NC_138193.1, forward strand.
GCTGGTACTGGCTGTTACTAGTTGCCCTATGTGCAGAATGTGTCCATGAGCAAAAGGAGAATGCATGCTCTTTTCTTATGTGATTGGTAAGCACATGCAGCTTTCAGTGCATATTTCTCTATTTTTCTGTTTTCACTTAAAATATGGGTTAGGAAAATGTATCTTGGACATTTTTCATGTGACAAGATACCTTTGTTCATTTTCACAATATGCTGTGTTTCACTTTAGATAAATCATGAGGTATTTAATGGATTCTTTACTGCTGAGAATCATCAGTGTGTATTTGTGTCTGTGTGTGTGCACACCTGCACTTCTGCAACCTTGTGAGTGATCTGGAGAATAAAGGCCCGAAGAAGTAACTGTGGAATCAAAGCATACATTTATTTTGTTCATTTCTAATTTCTTTAAAATGGATCACTTTGGGATCCCCAACGGTTACCAATTTAGCCACACCAACAATGTATAATTCTTTCCTGTTTAATTTTCATGGTGTCTTCACATATTCTGCTGATTATCCTACTGAGGCTTTGGTTTTTGGAATACTGATCTGTCAGATTTCTTTGTGTGTCTATGTGTCAGTCCTGGTCCTATGTACTGCACATATTCTTTCAGTTTTCTTTTCCTGAGGAAGTGTTGCCTTTTTATATCTTCAAGTGTCTCACTGGTTCTTAATCACTTCTGACTTGCATGCTTTGCTGAGGAAGTTTTCCCGACTCTAAGATAACTTTTTCCTGGCAATGCTGGGCATAGAACCCAAGGCCCCATGTGTGCTAGGCAAGTGCTCTACCACAGAGCCACACACCCAGCAGATAATTTATTTTAGTCCTGTTTTTCTTCTGGCTTGCAATTTTACTTCTATTTTTATTTTGTAATCCATCTGAAATTATTTTGGTGCTAAGATACATGTTGATTTTTCTCTTCTCCCATCTTGTGAGCTATTTTGATAATAAGAGCTGCAGTTTGCATTTGAAATCTACTGAACACATGATAAAATATTTGGCAGTAAATATTCAACTGATTAGCTGCAATGACACTCATTGGCTTTAATAAATATTGAACAGTACCCCTAATATTTAGGACCTGCTAATGTATTACTACCATGACATAGCAATTCTTCATTAAGATGTGCTGGGCAAACTCTCTAGACTGTTCAACTCTCATGATCTACTAAAGACCTAGTAAAATCTAACATTTTATCTATTTAATCTGACGACCATTCAAGGTATGTATCACTGTTTCCATTTGCTGTATTAGATGAAAGCCGACCTTGAGATCACACATCTTAAAGGTCAGGGTGTTTTCATAACTCCAGAGCTTCTCCTCTCTGGTGCCGCTGGAAGGTGGCAGAGGTGTGGAAGGGCGCCTGGACACCTGGAGCAACTGCTTTCCCGTCCACTAACTGGAATTTATAGTCCTAAAGTCTCAGGCTTTACATGAAATATTTTGTGGAATTGGATTTAAACCTCTTCACCACCTACTGAACCCGATGAGGTAAGCTCTTAAGTGTTATGTGTTGGCTTCTGTCCCAGAGCAGGAGATACGGGCACTTTACAGTGATAATTTCCTCCTAATTGGTTGTAACTAATGCACTGCCATTCTGGAATTTGTCACTTACCGAAATGCACCTTAGCAAATGGACCATGTTCTCCATCTAAATGTAAATTCACACACAGTAAAACACAGCTCGGTGAGAGGCAAGCAGGATTAGAAGAAAAGGTGACCTGAAGGATGTGCCTGGTGGCCGCAGCGGCCTCAGGAGCTGGCCACCTTCTGAGAGATCTCTTCTGGATGAGGAAGGATGGAGGGAAGAACTCAGGGGTGGACATGGAGAGGCCCAGGCAGGTGTAGGCCTGTGCAGGTTCAGTGTGCTCCTCCTGGTCAGCTTCCTCCTGAGTGAAATGAAGAGGTGTGGCTGGGTCCAGGTGACAACCCTGCAGAGCAGAGGCCCTGGTGAAGGAGGGTGCTGGGCCAGCAGGGTTCCGGTCCTCTGCAGCCACCAGGCCTCCGCTCTGCTTGGTTGAACATTCCCCGCTCCTCTGATAACAGCTTGTTAAACACCAGAGTGGCGCTCTCCTGGGGCCTCCAGCTCAGACACTCGGAGGTCTGGCTGCGACGGCCTGGCCCCCGGAGCCCAGCAAGGCAGGGAGCAGAAGGCCCAACACAGCATAAAGTCAGCACGCGCCCTGTGTCCTAGCCGCGGGGCCACCTCACCGCCAGAACACAACAAAAGGGCAGCACAGGTCCCAGTGACACCCGGGTTACCCTTGGCACCCCCAGAAGCCAGTAGGCCCATCCCTCCTACAGGAACTGAAGCTGCAGGAGCACCCGAGTCCCTGTGCTGAGCTTCCATGGCTGGCAGAGACTGAGGATGTGGGTAGTGCCCTCCTGCCCCAGTGGGCAGCTCTCCTGGGCCAGGAAGCAGCCACCTCCTGGAGGGCAGCAGGTCTACCACGTGGCCTGCGCAGTGGTTTCATTAATGAGGTTCTAGGCATAAAGTTAGTTAGAAGAGATCAAAATAAAACACACAGACCAGTTACCTTATTTATATTGCTAAGTCCGAGACGGCTCACCTCCCTGGTTCCCACCTCTAGCCGCCCAGCAGGGCAGCGAGGATTACTCTGGGCTAGCAGGAGAGAGAGAGAGGGAACATGCCTGGGAGTAGCCTTTTATTTGGGGAACAAGAGATTCAGGGGAGAATTCCATCCAATGAAGGTTGAGGGGGGGCTGCACTCCAAGGTCAGGGTCAGTGATTGGGTCCCCGGGGTCAGTGGTCAGGCACACCCCACACGGATGGGCTCTCTCATCAGGAAAGGGTCGGGAAAGCTTCGACACAGCCAAAGCGCCTCAGGCCCTTAACGGGAGTCACCCAATCACGCGTCATAATGGCCCCCGACAAGCGGGGACCCACAAAGACTGGGGAAAACCCACAATGAGGATTGAGATGCAGAGGGATCCCATCTTTCTTTTTGATGAAGAAATAAAATATCAGTGACCTCACCCACTGGGTCTCTCTCTTTCACCTGTATGCTGCCGAGCCGTGGTCTTCAGTACTCCCAGGGTCTCAAGGTTTCCACACCAATGTAGTGAACTGCATGGGTAGTTTCATGCAGTTCTTGGCGAATTCTTGCTGCCACGAGCCAAGCTGAAACCATAAGCCTGAAAGAGCCAGACTTGTAGGAGAAGCAATTTAGAAGAGATAGGGCAAAATAAAAAAAATTAGAAAGATCCTCAAGGAATCTCATGTCTGCCTTTGATTAACTCAGGAAATTAGCAAATTATTTCACCTGCCTGATGACACTTTCCAATCCCCCAAGCTACTACAGTATCTGTCTTATAAATGTGTTTGTAGAATTGTTAGGAAGTTGTTTGTGTCCTCTAATGTATTGTCTAAAGTGTTTAGTGGACGGTGGCTATCCCCCTGCACCTGTGAACACAGGCCCCATGGCTCTGTGCGCGAGCCAGACCTTGTTCTCATTGTTTAATTTTGTGTTCCTTTCCCTCCAGGCAGACAGCATCCATCCAGCACATAGTTTTCCATCAACATATAGTTTTCCTGGACCTGTGGAAAGGTCAAAGAAGACGATTTTGGAGAAAAAGTTAAGATATGTATGAGCTTCAATTTCTTATCCTTCCTCACTGCCTTTCCAAAATGCCTTCCCAGGAAACGTTCCCAATCTTGCAGAGGTCGAGGTCTGTGCTGGCCCCAGGAGGGCTGGGCACCCGCTCTTTCTCACGTTTGGGGTGTGCCACCTCTGGCTGGGCTTCTCCTTTGCTGAAAGGATCTCCTGCAGGTGCTATGACTTCTTCCTCCATCCAATTCCCAAGGAAGTCCTGTGATTCTCTTCTTCTGCCTCCCAAGACCACGGTTTCTACAGCAAATTCAGGGACAAGCTCGTGCTCTGATGGAGGAGATTGGAAGAGAGATCTGAAGTCTCAGGTCTGTGGCCAGCCCCGTCTCGGAGCCTCTCTTGTGGCTTGAGTGGGTTTTGCAGCCTAATTCTGGGCCTGACCTGCCAGCTGGTGTTTTCCGGGTGGCAGAATTGGCACTTCTAACTCTGCCAATGTCTTTCCCTGGGTGGTATGATGCCACCTAGACAGGTGCCACCCTTTAGGGTGCTGGCTGGGCAGCTCTGGAGGAGCGCAGGCACTCTGCTCAGGCCTCCACGAGGACTGAGAAAGGGCTGCTGATTATTTTTCAATTTCAGTTGTCATATTTTTAGTATCCAGGGTTTAAGTTTATTCTATCGGTCTTCTTTTTCATCTTTAAAAATTTTTGTAAAGCCTTTAATTTTGTTAAGAAACATATAACAGGGCTGGGGATGTGGCTCAAGCGGTAGCGCGCTCGCCTGGCATGCGTGCGGCCTGGGTTCGATCCTCAGCACCACATACCAACAAAGATGTTGTGTCTGCCGAGAACTAAAAAATAAATATTAAAAATTCTCTCTCTCTCTCTCTCACTCTCTCTCCTCTCTCACTCTCTCTTTAAAAAAAAAAAAAAAGAAAGAAACATATAACAATAAAATTGCCATATTGACCATTTAGGAGTACATTCTAGTAGTATTAAGTAATTCACTTACTTCTGAAATCCCAGAATTCTTTCTATTTTACAAAACTGAAATTATGTGTCCAGGTCAACAGCTCCAGATAGATCCAGGCGCACCCCTGGCAACTGCGCTTCTGCCTTCTGGGTCTGAATTCTGCTTTTCTGGGTACAGAGCACAGGAGGCGTCATACAGTATCAATCTTTTTGTGCCTGGCTGTTTCACTCAGCACATGGCCTTGAGGTTCCTCATGCCTTAGCAGGTGTCAGAATCTACTACTTTTTAAAGTTGAATCATATTCCCTGTGTGAGTAGACATGTTTTGCCTATCCATTCATTTGTTCATGAGAACTTTGCTTCCACCTCTGGCCTGCCTATGTAAAAATAGCAAGTCTATTTTAAAGGAAATGAGAGAACTGCTGATTCTGAGCCAAATATAAGTGACCATGACCCAGGAACATGATTCAGGTTACCCTGAGTGATGTGTTCTGCTGTCAAAGGGATTACATGGATTTTACAACCTCAGAAAGAAGAAGGCCATAAATCAGTACAGTCAATGCATCAAGGTCGGTGGCTACAGCAGAGCAGGAAACTTTTCTACTGGTTCAGGTGCCACCTGGCAGTTCCCAGCTTTAGGGAGGGTGGAAGCTAGCAGGGCTAAGTTCAGAACACTTTCTGAGAGTCTTAAATAGTAGTTGCCAGGATGTCAGCCCAGATGGGGAGGCCGAAAGGAAGTGGTGATAAAGGGCGTGGGACAGTGGAGATGGCTTTGGCTCTCCACCTGCAGCACCAGGCCCCACGGTCTCCAGGGCTGAGGTCAAGTGGTCCGCGGGCTCCTGAATGCAGACATGGCTTCCCTGGAGAACTTCAGCCACTGTGAGTCATGCTGCAGCACAGGATGCACCCCAACCCCAGCATTTTGTTTCACTTGATGGATGTAAAATCTGCTTATTTTTTTATTTATCAGAGAATATTACTTGTATATTTTTGTAGGTTTTAAAAGATTTTTCTTCTTTTCCTCATTCTCTCACCTCATTAACTTTCCCTTCATTTCTTTTTTCTTTCTTTCCTTCTGGGGTGGGTTGAATGATGACTCACACAGATAAGTGCACACCCTAACCTGCTGAGAGCCATAGCCGAGTAGGAATGAAGCATGGCATTTTTGCCAGAATGGAGTGGTTGAGAGGTGATACCAGCAAGCCATTGAGATGATAATAGTTATGTTAAGCTGTGTGTTCCAATTGTTTATTAGACCCCTGCTGTCCACCTAGGCCTGCTACTTTGGAGTTCTCCAGCTACTTTGGAGTTCTCCAGCTACTTTGGAGTTCTCGAGGGGATTCCTGGAGAGTTCCCATTGGTTGGGGAAGTGCGGGAGGAGGGATTTCCAGAGGAGGGATTTCCAGTTGGTGTGTGGTGTGTCCCCGGGAGAAGGCCGCGTGTGTGGCATTCGCAGGAGTGCAGAGAATAAAGGAGTTCCTGTTTTGAACCTACAAGGCTGTGTGGCGGCTCGATTATTTTGTGCCCAGCCAGATGGCGGCACTAACCCCAAAGCCTGCTCCCAAACTGGACAAAAGCCCTAGCAGCAATACTTTCTGAGAGTATTAACTAGTAGTTGCCAGGACCATTTTTCCTGAGATCCCTCATGTAGTATCTAGTCTTAACTAGATACTACATGAGGGATCTCAGGAAAAGATCACCCTGGATGGTCAGGTGGCCCTGCGTCCAATGGTAGTATCCTCATAAGGGGGAGAAGCCAAGAGGAAAAGACTGGGAGTCATGAGCAGGGTCTCCCACAGCCACCAGCAGTGAGGGTGCAGGAAGTTGGGACCTGGTGCGGTCTGCCTCCACCCTGGCTCAGGACTCCTCCCCAGGCATGGGAGCGTGCCCTCCACCTGGTGAGGGTGCCCAGTGTGTGGTGACGCCCCACCACACTCCTGGTGCTCCTTCTCTCCTCCTCCCCCTCCCTCCTGTTACCTTTCCTTTCTTCTCTCCCTCCATATTAGAGGATTTCTCTTCATGGTCAGTGTCCCTTGCACATCCAGTCACATGAGTCAGGTAAAACCAGCAGTGAGAATTGGGATATCTGGGAGAGTGAATGTGAGTGTGTGTATGTATGTGTGTATGGTGGGGAATGTGTATGTGCATGTGTGTATAGTTGTGTGTGTGTGTGTATTTGGGGTTGTGTATGTGTAGTTGGGATTACATGTATGTACGTGTGTGGAATTGGAGTTTTTTTTGTGTGTGTGCGTGTGTGTGTGTGGAGTTGGGATTTTGTGTATGTGTATTGTGTGTAGTTGGGATTGTGTGTGTGTGTGTGTGTGTGTGTGTGTGTGGTGGGCTGCTATGTGTCCTTGATGCTGCCTGGCCAGCAGCCCATTGTCCCATTTCTGGAAGGGTCCATGATTGCCTGACCCCTGGCAGTTGGGGTGTGTGCTGGTAGGGCCCTCGGCATTCTGTAGATGGACATTCATTGCACCCCCCCCCAACTCTGACTATGGTGCCCTCTGCTCTGTGTGGCTAGTGCCTTGGACCAAGTCTTTGGTCCTAGCATGACCAGTCTGTCCGCGGAGGCAGGGCCAACCCGTCCAGCTGAGAAAGCAGAGCGGGGTCGGACTCTCCTGGCCTCTCCCATCACTTCTCTGAAGACTCTTCTTGTGTAGACCCCATTGTCCCCACAGCTGTGCAGAGTGACACCAGCCAGCACAGTGCGTCCAGAGGTGATCTTGTGCTTCTTCCTGTGACAAAGAGGCTGAGCCCTCAGGAAGCAGAATGGTGGTCATGAGTTAATGGCCTTGGGCGCTCCAGGGTACACTGCTTGTAGATTCCTGGGAGGGAGGCAGGGACCACTGCCCCAGGGTGCACTGGCCAGTGTCTCTGACCTGCCAAAGCGAGAATGCGTCTCAGGATAGTTACTTACAAGGTGAAGACTGTGAACAATGCTCTGGACGGAAGGAAATAAGCACACAGAACTTGCCCGCGACCTAACTCTTCTGTCCCAGCCGAGTGCTGTTTGGTGAGAGAGCTAGCTTTCAGGCCCATGGCGGAGACACATGCTTATGAGGCTCCATGGTTCAGGCTCCTATGACAGTTGTGGGCTGCAGATGTCTTCAGAACCACAGTGCAAAGCCACCAGAACCAGCTATTTCCTCAGAGGCCTGGAACCCGACTGTGTCTGCAGACATCAGCTGTCAATCAAAGGGGATTGCTGCAGGTTGAATCTTAAATGTCCCTCTGAGGTCTGTGTTGAAGGTGGAACCCCGGTCAGTGATGCTCCTGGAGGTAGGAAAGCTTTAGGAGGTGAGGCCTCGCAGAAGGAGGTCTGCTAGGGGGCGTTGGGGACACAGCCAAGTTGAGGAAGGCAGTGGAGTAGGTGTCCTTGATGCTGCCTGGCCGTTCCTGAGTAGGTTCCTGAGAGACCAAAGGAAACACCTGGAGCAGGAGGGAGACAGTGCCCACCAGGCAGAGCCCCCGTCCTCGCAGCACCCCGTCCAGAGGCACTCCACTGGACACATTTATTCTGTCCACAGTGCCCTCAATTCCACACAACTCACCCAGCCTTCATAGGTTGGGTTACAGGAGCAGCGCATCATGAGCTGGGTGCCGTTGAGGATGGGTCTGAGGTCCCCACCCCAGGTAGAAACAGGGACACACGGTGGAAAGCCCCACGGCTTTAGGGGCAGCAGAGCAGAGCTCCAGGGTCACCCACTGGGTCGCGTTGCACAAGTCCTCTTGTTCCCCCGACACACACTGCTCATCTCTGTGAGGAGACACTCGTGATTTCTGGGAGGGGTCACTGGGCTACCAATACTGGCAGGGGCATGAGGAGCCTGGGCAGCGAGTGGTCCGTGACTTAGGGAAGAGAAATTGTGGTCTGCAGCCCCTGTCTCCTGATTGGCAGACTCGGGTGGGCCCTTTCCAATGCACAGACAAGGCAGCCATACCAGACGGCGGTGACAAAATGACAGCGTGTGGCCTGACCCTGAAGCTGGGAGGAGCGACAGCCTCCCTGGCTTTGCCTCTGCCTAAAGAGTGACCGGCTCAAGTCCTGGGTGCAGAGACTCGCTGGCTCAACTCTTTCCATCACAGAGAGTTTCCAAGCACTCACTGCCACAGGGCCTAGGAATAAGTGAGTAAGAATCAGCGCAGCACAGCCCCTGACCCGCTTGCACTCAGCTGGGAAGGCCAGGAAGCAGATAGACCCTGCGAAACCACGGAACACTGGGGCTTTGCGCTACTTTGAGAAACAGGCAATGAAGCCATAACTCTGGGGAGGAGTGGGAGGACTTTGTGGGGGTCAGCACGGAGCTGGAAGGGCCACATGCACAGGTGGAAGCTGGAGTCTGCAGAGCAGGAAGGGAGGTGAGGATCTGGGTGAGGGCAGGTCATCTGTAGAGGTAAGTGGGTCAGCAGGGTGACAGCCAACGTCCGAAGCCTTTGCAAACCTGCCAAGGAGTTTGTGCCTTGGCCTAAAGAGAAGGCCACTGGGGCCAGCAGGAGTGGGTATGCACGTCCAGGGACCCCCGGGCTGGAGCTGAGTGCGCTACAGGCTGAAGTGGGTTGAAGAGCAGGAGGCCAGAGAGGAGCAGATCACAGGGAGGGGGCCAGCCGGGCCACCCGGAGGTGAGTAGAGGGGAGATGGAGGTGGGCTTATTAACATACTTTAATTAAAATGTGGCATATTTGTTGATTCTATACTTTCCTTTAGCTTTAAAATTCTTGTCTGTGGATTCAACATTTTACCCAACATAAAGGATATCATCTAGTTTTTTTTTTTCCTAGTTGGAAACCCCTTTGGCTCTGAGCATCTGAGGAAATGAAGGAAAAACATGAAGCTGTTACTCTAATATACTGCATGAAAATCTCATTAATTTAGAACACAAGGGACTAGACAAAATAGATTTTGAATTAATTAGGTTTGCAATATGTGAACACACTGCTAAGAAATATAGGGCAGCTTGTTGGTGAGGATCCCCGTTCATCCCATTAACAAGGAAGGGGTTTAAGTCGCCTGATGGTGGTGATGAGGATCCCTATATTTTTGAGCATATCATAGGTGGTTTGGGACATGCATCATTCAGTTCTGTTTCTATATTAATGAATCTCATTGAATACTTGCCTGATGTCATAGTTGTGGGTTGCATCTTGTCAGCGATCAATTCCTATACTTTAGAAATGTTTTTCTTTCCTTTTTGATCCCTGATCAATCTGATGGTCCATGAGATATCCCATGTGTTAACCTTGGATTTATTGATTCCTAAAGATGCAACGTTTTTCTTATTATTTTTGCATTCCAGGGTCTTGCCTCCTTCCTTCTAATGTGGCTTGTGCTCATCAGAGAGTGGTTGACTTCTTCATGATTTTTAAGGATTTTGCGATTTGCATTCCATTTCCAGACTCTACCACAGTGCCTGTGGGTTTCCACGACACCCCCTGGTGTGTCCCAGGAGCCCGGGAGGAGGACCATGCCTGTCAGTTTGGGCTGCTGCAGCATGATGCACCGGGATGTGGATAGATACGTGAGCAATTGCCATGTCTGTGCTTATTAACCTTTCTTTCTGTGTTAGAGTCAACTTAACCCAGGGCTCTGGGATGATTACGCTGTAATGAAATCGCCGCATCACAGGGGAAAGTGTGGCTCCGTCAGAAGAGGAGGAATGAGTTCAGCGAGAGGGTGGAGGGGGACCAGGACAGTGGGGCTTGGGACCACTTCCCTTCAGAGACTGCAAGTCTCCCCCCTCCCTCTTGCCCAGGTCTCTGTCCAGTCCCTTCCCCTCCAGTTGTCCTCCAGGGCTCCCCTTGCCTGGCCAGGCCACCTCCCCTGCTCTTCCTCCAGGCTACACTGGGGCTTGGTAGACTGTCCCCATGTGGACACGGGCCCCTCCGTCAGCAGGCTGTGACATCCCAGTCTGCAGCCCCTGGAACAGCACTGGTGGAGCTGAGGTGCTTAACAGTCACAGGCCGACGTGTCCCTGAGCACTAGGGACCGAGCGCATGGTGCTTTCCTGGGAAGGAGACCTGCGAATAGGGGAATCCCTTCTCTCTTTCTACTCAAGTTCCTCCAAACCTTGGTGGCTCAGAAAGAAGGAGGGTGGGCCTCCGATACCCAAATTACTGCCCCGAGGGCCCACTGCTGAGGGGTTGAAGCCCTGTCTGGACACGGTGTTCCCAGCGGCCTCCCACCACCAGCCAGCTCCCTGTTCTCTGGTCTCAGTGCCTTTATGCTTGTGGGTTTCTATTTTCTGACTTCCTGGAATGGGAAGGAAGCAGGGAGAGGCAGGCCCAGGGCCCATGGCCCAGCTGGAGGTGGCTAGTCCCAATTCACCAATGGATTGGAAAAGTGAGTAGGGTGTAGGGCCAAGGAAGAGGAGCTGAAAGAGGGAAAGACTGAAGAGTCAAGAAAGAGCTGAGATTTGAAATGAAGGCCTGGGAGGTAGTGGAGAAGACATGGCCAGGAGTACAGCTGGGCGCCATGGTGGGAGGAGAGGGTTAGGCTGGGCAGGAAGACCCCCCCTCTTCCACTGAGCAAGGAGTGAGGGCAGGAGTAGCCTTTATGTTGAGAAAAAAATTCTGGTGCAGATTGAGTCTCTTCATCTTATTTTAAAATCCAAGATGCTCTGTCACTTTATCAGTGTCTCCTGAACCTTCTTTCAAATACAACTCAAAATAGTCCATTTTGTATTGTTTCCTGGCTGAGTTTGTAGCTCTGGGTAGAGACCACCCACTGTGCCATGGCTGCTCCCACTGTGCACCAGTGCTGAGGGGGAGGGGCTTCTTCCCTGGGAGTCTTCAGAGGGAGCCTCCAGGGCCCATGGATCAGAAGTGCGGACAGGTGGACCCCAGCCTAAAAGGAGCAGGCCTGGCGCTGTGAAAACAGTGGACATTTAAACGCAATTTCCCCATCCCTTTTCACAGTCAGGAGATAATGTCTTCTGAAGGCTGAGAAAGAAAATCTATTAAGCTTTTCAGAAAGATATGATTAAAAATGGGCGTACCCAAGCCCTCCCTGGAGAGCATGGAGGTCCCTGAGGAGTACAGGATGGAGATTGTAGTTGAGACTCCAAAATCGGGCACATGCCTCAGTTTCCCTCTTTACAAAGAGATGGGTGCATGGTTGGATGGAAAGCCCTGTTTACATTGCTAAGTGGGTCATCCTGAGTCTCCTTTTAGCACGAAGAAACTATGCATAGTGTTTCAAATTTAGTGTGTGAACAAACTGTCCTTGAACTCTCCGGACCCTGGGACTGGCAGTTGGGAATGGGCACTTCAGTGGCCCTGAATCCTGGCTCACTCTTCTTCATCCTCTCCTCATTATTGGCCTTAGGCTTTCAGCTCTGTGGCCCTGTGACAGCAGATACAACTCTTCACGCTGCTCATGTCCTGCCAGGCAAATCCCCTCCAGCTGCTGGGAGCGCTGGCCCCTCTCTCCCTCCACTGCTGGACTCACATACCATCTGCCACACACGGACCCCTTGCAGGGGGTATCCTGTTGCCTCCATAGCAGGTACTCATGAAAAGAAGCCCCTGCTTTTGCAGATGTGCCACTTGCCCGGCAGCCACCCATCAGGAGGAGGGGCCAGCAGGGAGGTGCTAGGACTTGGGTAAAGCAAGGAACCACCTTTCCCCAAACCACTCTCTGCTATTTGGGCCCAATCCTTTGCTTGGGTCCAGATTCCTGAAATTTCTAGCAAGATCTCTGCCTTTTGCTGTCTCTGCCTCTGAGCACAATGGCTAACAGACCTGACGCTGTCCCTGTCAGTCCCCTCATCCCTGCTCCCAGTCCTCAGCTCGACCACAATTCTTCCCTTTTCTTCTTATGACTTGACATTGTTGCATAAAAGCATCCCCTGAGCATCGTGTGTCTAAACTGGCAAAACCCAGGGAAACTCTGAAGACTTTTAGTCTACAAAACCAATCCATCAGGAGTCTGGGAGTTCCCTGAATATCAAGAGTTTGTTTTCTTAACAATCAGAAAACTGGGGCAGACAAATTTACCTATGGGACAATGAGGTTGGGTGTCTCCCAGAAAATCCTGACTACTGAGCGGATGTAGCTTGAAACCTGACTACTGTGAAAAGGGACCTGGGCTAAGGGATACTCAGAGACAGGTGAATCTTGGGCACAGCAAGACTTAATGTAGCATCGAGCATGGTTGAGTGTTTTTTCTTTTTTATATTGTGAATTCAATAAATGAAATCCACAGACATAGGGTGACAGCAAAGTAGCAGGATTTATTACAGTATAGACAGCAGGGCTCCCAGACGGGGAGGGGTACCAAGAGAGGGTTGCCAACGGCTCTGTTGCCTCGGGGTTTACATGCATCTACAGGGTTAAGGAAGTTAGCCCTGGACCTGACCCTGGGAAGACACTCAGTGTTCTTCATGTGCCGTTTGGTCCAGTCAGGTTACTGGGCCTGTTTTAAAAGGGGTCTGACCACTAGGCAGCAGATGTCTCACTATCAGTTAGTTTTCTGCTTACACAGGAATCGGCCTGACCTTGATGAGGCTTGACTTGTGTCTGACTCGAGTTTCTCAGCCCTGGTACACAGAAAATCTGACCCTGCAGGGCCCCAAGCTTCCTGTCTGCCCAACCCACCTCTTTCTTCTGCGTCCCACCTGGGCTTGGCAAGACTTAGGGCAGTGGCCATGGCCCAGCGCACAGTGGCTCCACTGCAGGTGGGTTACTATTGGTGGCTCCTAGTGTCTGTTATCACTAATCTTATGAAGGTCACCAGAGATGGTGCCATCTGCATGTGGAGCTGGAAGCCATCTGCTCAGATGTGTGAGTCTTGTCGAGAGGACCCTACTCCATGTCTGGCAGGTGGCAGCTTGCAAGATCTTCTCATTGTCACATGCCATGTCTTCAAGCCAGATCCCTTTGCTGGCCCAAGTCACCCTTCCAGGGACCATGTGACATGTACCCAGGAAGGACAAGACTCAGATGTCTCGGCTCCCTTCACAGTGAGCTTGCCTCTTCCTTAACTTGGTCCTCTTCTTGGATTCTACTGCTGGACAGCCTGGCTTGGGGTTTAGACTTCATTCCCTCCCTCAACTCCATCATCTTGACCTGAGTACACATCCACCTTCTGTTTTTTTTTTTTTTTTTGATACTGGGGATTGGACCCAGTGGATATGGCCTCTAAGCCATATCCACAGCACTTTTTAGTTTTTGATTTTGAGATAGGGTCTCACTAAGTTGTTTAAGGCTCATGAAATTGCTAAGACTGGCTTTGAACTTGAGACCCTCCTGCCCCAGCCTCCTGAAAGCTAGGCTTACAGGCATGGCCACCCTGCCCGGCATATCCACCTTCTTCAGTCAGCTTCTCCATGATCCACCTTCCAGAAGATTCTGGCTCAGCCTGGAGGCCTCTGGGTTCTCAGAATCCTGGCTGCCACTGGACATCTTGGCCTCCAGGCCCACCTGCATTTCTCTGGGGGGATCCTGCCTCAGGAGGCAGCTGTGGGTGAGGTAGAGCTCTCCTGGAGAGAGGGGGGAAGTGAACTCCCCTAGAAGAGGGGGAAAGTGAACTGAGGGCAGCCGAGCAGTGCATGGAGGCCCATGGACATGGAGAGAGGAGAGGAGCCCATCAATAGGAGGTCTCTTGGCTGCCGTTCTGCCTTTATCAACTGGCTGACCCTCTGACCTTGTGAGTGGCTAAGACAGTGGTACCCTTGCTGTGCCTTGTGGACTATTGCCCTAGAGTAGCCCATCAAGTAATAAATGGCTCAGTCGAATCTGACCTCTTAAGTGCTGACTTCCAGCTTGTGCAATCTGCCTAGGAGAAGCATTGAAGACTGGCTGTTTCAGAATATGCCAATAAAATTGCTCACAGGCTTAAAGAACCGCTGGCCCTTTTGATTTACACCAAATGCACTGATGTTTGTCAAATGTACTTGGAGTTCCTCTCTGGAAATTTCAAGCTGTAAATAAGATGAGCATATTTGCCTACGGAGTACCTGCCTCTATATAACCATTCTTAATAATTAGTACCGTAAAATCAATATGATGGAAACCGAGGTCCTGACAAGGTGAGGAATGGTGTGGCTAGCCCTTTGATTTAACCTTGGTGTTGGATGGATAGAAGGCCCTTAGTGATTAGGTGGAAGTGATTTGGGTAGCTTTTTGTAAATAGCTAATAGATTATTATTTAAAAATAATACAGGGAATGCCTGTGTTCTCTATCAGGAAGAACCAAATGAAGTCTTTGAATCAGCTGAGGGTAAACCTTCAGGTTAGTACAGGATGCTCAGGGAGCACCTGTGCTCAGGTGAGCACCTGCCAGGACAGGTGTCCAATCTGAATGTTGCTATGAGCACATGTGAGCTGTTGCAGTTGGATAAGATGACTTCATATGTTACTTTGAACTTTAAGGTATTCTGATATTTTTTCTAGTCAAGTTTAATAGGAGAGCAGAAGATGAAAGGTAAAAATGAGCGGTTCTGCATTTTGTTTACCCACAATTTTTATTTAGGAAACCAGAACCACTCTGATAAGGAGAAAAATAATTTTTTTAAAAAAATATGTAATATATATAATATTTATGTAACAAATTTATAATACAGTGAAGGGAATTTTAAAATGTTCTTAATCCCATCACATGACGTCTGGTTTTATTTCTTTATATTCATATGAAACCTATAATTTTCAGGTGGCCTGACTTTGTGCAGTTGCATATGAAAAGTTTGGTAAGAATCTGCCTTGGGAACTTGGATTCAGATGTTTAGGAACAGAATCATTCTTTAGGTGTCTCACTTTCTGTAGGAAGTGACCATAACAGATATCATAGGTGTACATGAGTAAAGGTATTTGGCAAGCACAGTTAGGCATTTATAATGCCATCTTCAGATAAGTCAGTTTCCTGCTAGCCATCTTTTCTGATCTCATGCTACCTACTGTATATTTTTATAAACTAGGGGCAGGGGTCGACCGATGGGCCTCAGAGGAGCTGTAAAATGTTGGAAATTGTATATAAATTTTTGCAAGAATGTCTTTGTGCTATTTTCTCACTCCTAGGGGAAAGATAAGAGCATTTTACCAGTTTCTGAAAGGTGGCTGTGGCCTCTAATCTCTGAAGCACCACGCATCCAGAATGAAGTTACACTTCTTGGTAGCTCTTACAAGCACAGGAGTGCACACACATGTGCACGCATGCAGACACACAGACTTTAGCTCCATTTCTCAGCTCCACTTTCTTCCTTCTGACATCCTTATCTACAGCTTTGTCAAAAGTATCTCTGTTCCCCTAAAACACCGTTCTCTGCTAGGACGAGTGGTTCCTCCTCTGGGATGCACAGCTTTGTCGGAGCCTTGCTCTACCCTGGGGCTTTTCCAGGGCTGCATGGCCTTCGTCTGCGTGATCCATGTTTGTGGGAGAAAAATGGGCTACCTGGCTAGTCGTGGTCAGCACCCTCTAAGTGCCACTGAAACGTGCATCTTATTACCCTGCCTGTTAAGCAAGAAAAGCACAGTGGCTGCAGGTTGTAGCTGGAGTTTCCTCCACAGGCCCACGTGTTCAAGGCTTGGCCTTCAGCCTGGGGGTCTGGGGAGGTGGTGGGACTTTCAGGAGGGAGCCTCTCAGAGGTCTTTGGTCATGTTGGGTGTGATCCTGAAGGGGCTGAGGAATGCCAGACCCCCTCTCTCTCTCTCTCTCTCTCTCTCTCTCTCTCTCTCTCTCTCTCTCTCTCTCCCTGAGCTGGATGGCTTTATTCTGCCACATGTTCTCTGCCACAGTCTCAAAAGCAACATGGCTAACCAGTCATGGACTGGAGCCACCAACACTGTGAGACAAAGTGAGCCTTCTCTCTTTATGGGTCACTCACCTAGGTGTTCGTTACAGTAACGGAAGGCAGATCAGCACACCACCCTCCCTATGTCTGTGCAGACTGACGGAGGACAATAGGAATGCCTGTTCTTTTCCACAGTGTAAGCCACATTATATTTTCCATCATTCCACATGGCTATATTTTTCCTCCCTCCCTTCCTCCCTCCTTCCTTCCTTCCTTCCTTCCTTCCTTCCTTCCTTCCTTCCTTCCCTCCCTCCTTCCTTCCTTTCTCTTTCTGTTTTAATTTTTTTGTTCCTTTTCAGTGCTGGGGATGGGACTCAGGGCTCATGTATGCTAGGCAGGTGCTCTACCACGGGGCCCTACCCCCAGCTCTGACACACTGCTGTAGGTTTCAAAGAGTCTTGGCTCAGTGTTTTAAGAAATTGATGGGTATTGTTTTCCATGATTTTGCACATCCTCAATCTGCTTTCTATTTATTGTCTGTTCAGATGTATCCTATGGGCTAGAAGTATCCGAAGCTCTCACTGTGGCGCTCTGGAAGCGTAATTTAACCCTCACAGTCTGGCGTGACTCTGTCTTGATGGAATCCGTTTGTCTGAGCTGCACTTGTGCTTTGGCACTCAAGGAACATTCCCTTGCATTTTAATCTTGCAGAAGCAGTTGGTGTACCTTCTGCGTGGACTTCTGATCAAGGATTGACCAGCATTCTTGGAGAATTTTGGAGTTTAGGAAGGAAAAAAGTTCTATAGTGGGGGCTGTGCCTGTACCTGCTGATGTGCAGTCACAGCCTTAGAAGAATGAATGTGAGCCACGGACAAGACAAACCTAAGTAAAATGACCACATTGTAATGAATTAGTGTGTGTGTGTGTGTGTGTGTGTGTGTGTGTGTGTGTGTGCATGCACACCCATTTATGCATGTGCACACCAGTGCCTGGGCTGTGTGCAAGAAGACAAGAAAGATCCGAGGAGCCTAGATTGGAATGAAGCAGTGGCAGGGTGGTTGAGTTCTGCGTCTGCAGTGAATGCCTAGCAAGCTGCCTTGAGGTGTGCTGCTGGTTCCACAGGGCATGAGAGGAACTGGTTGCTGGTAGGAGAGAAATTAAAATTTAAGAATCTAACTGGAGACTAAGAGCTAATGAGGATTTATTTGATGTGCAATTTTGTAGTACTCCCCCCATAGATTTGTATTTTTGCGTTAGTGTGAAAACCAGTACTATGAAATTAGTCTTGGTGTTAATGCACTAAACGTAGTCATTTGCTGATACTAGCCGCAGATTTTGATTTGTCACTGTAAAGAAACTCTACCTTCACCATGTGGTTGGCCATGTGATGTGACCACCTCTGGACACACACAGTAGCTCTGTCCCTCATCCAAGTCTCCCACCTCTCCTCTCCCCTCTGGACATGAGA
This sequence comes from Spermophilus citellus, assembly GCF_964194105.1. NCBI lineage: Eukaryota > Metazoa > Chordata > Mammalia > Rodentia > Sciuridae > Spermophilus > Spermophilus citellus. Next base: position 112,508,883 of record NC_138193.1, read on the forward strand.
ACAGATAGCAGAGTGGATCTGGGGGCTCTGTCCTCAGTGTGACGTGTCAGGCAGCTGGAATGCCAGCTGTTCCAACCTCTGCACAGTGTGGGAAGGTTTGGGATGACTGCGGCACCTTTGGCTTTGGACTGGGCTGAGCAGGAGGGAGCAGTGACGTGTCTTCCCATGGCTCTTCTTCTTCCAGAAGCTGAAGGTGTTTGGCTCAGAATTCTGGGCTTCTAAGGGCCGTGGAGGTTGAGGTTTGGAGAAAGGGCTGCGGACCTCTGGGTCAGTCCACTTTTCATCACTCTGATTGACTCAGGACCTTGACTGAGGCCGAAACGTTCACTTTGGCTCCCGGTTGCAGAGGGTGAGTCCATCCTGTTCTACTGTCTCTGGGCCTGTAGGGAGGAGCACCGTGGCAGAGACCTCATGGTGCACTGGGGACCCACCCTCAACAGATGAGCCTTTGGGGACATTCTAGATGGAAACCAGCAGAGCCTCCAACAACACCGCCAGCCCTCAGAGACTCTTCAGGAATGTGCTGTTGCCCCCTCAGCACACGTGCTCCACGCCACGCAGACAAGTGCTCCCACGCTCGGCCACCTGTGGAACAGCCTGTTTCTGTCAGGCATGCAGAATTGCTTCCTCCACCCTTGGCCTGTTGACATTGGACTCCACCTAACCCAGACCCTCCTTTCGCTTTCAGTTGATATCTCAGACTTGCTGGGTGTGGCCATTGGAAGAATTAAAAATTGGGGGTAAATGTCAGCTGCTGTTCCCACGCTTCCCCTTTTCTTATTTTTGGGGTTGATGGTTAGAAAATGCCCCATTCCACGAAGCATATTTGTAGTTCCTCTTTCTTGGTGCCTCGTCCATTTGAAGGGGCATTTTTCTCCACAAAACATATACGAGGAACCCAGAAGAAGCCAACCAAGCACGCTGGCCTCGTGACTCTGATTTGTTCCCACTTCTGGTTTCTGTGACTGCCATCATGATTGACAGAACCGGTAGCTGAGCCTTGCTCAGGAGAGTCGCGTGTGCTGTTGTGACAACTCCTTTTGCAGGAACTTGTTTGGCTGAATCTTTGACCCCAACCCCTGCAGACTCAGTTCGCCACCTTACTGCAATGACTCTGAGAACACCATCTCCATCTGTTTCTGTTTCTCTGGTACAGATGACAGACACTTGCTCATCCTCTGTAGAGGGCCTTGGAACAACTCCAAACCCTGTCTTTCAGCAGTTTTCCTCTTCCATGTGCCATTCTGCGGTTGGCTCTGCCTAGGCCTAAGGACACTTCTGGGCATGCCTGCACTGAGTCCCCCTCCCCCAGATAGGTTGAATGGATACCTTCGCTTCTTTCTATCACTGCTGCTCCCATTGGGTCCTGCTTTGTTTTATAAAGAATCATATCTTCTGCTTCTCACTTGATCATCAATCACAGATGGTGCATATTGGCTGTGAGGAGGGCTCACCATGGCAGGGCTGCTCCAGGCAGAGTCTGTGCCACAGAGGGGGCACACGAGAAGCTGTGGCTGTCTTAGTATCTTCCTCTTAAGCTAGGACAGGGCCCTTGTGCCACTGGTTGTTAAGAAAAGACAAATAAAATTATGAATATAGTACCCTTTATAAAGGAGGAGAGAATTTCTGTTTTTAGAACAAGATGGTCTTGGAAAGCCCTTGGGCGTGTGAGGAGGTCTGAGCTGGTTTTAAAGGGCAGAGATCTTTGCAGTCACTTGAGAGATGGAGCCTATTCCAGGTGGAGAGGAAAAAGCAGAGCTTCAGAGGCTGCAAGCTGCTGCACCTCTTGAGACAGTGGGGTATGGAACGATAGGGAAAGGTGTCGAGTTTGGCTCATATTTGTAAACCCTGATTGCTCCCAGGCTCCTGGGCATCTCCTCTCTAAGACCCCAATATAATGATCAACCTTGACATCACATCCTGAGCGAGGCCCTGCTGCCTGAGACACCTGATGGTGCTATCGTGCCCATCACCTCATTCCTGAGCATGCACCTGAGTGCCCACTGCTACCCTCAAATTTCACAAATTTTCACCACTGATTCCCCTGTTCTATAAAGAGCACAGCACAGGCTCAGGTGTGACAGCCTTTGCTGATGTTTTGAGAGAAGTAAGAGAGGTACCCTATCCCAGAAAAGAGCAGGACCACTGCCAAGTGACCACTGCAAATTAGGCCCACTGGTCCCCAGCCATGCTTCCTGGGCTGTTTTCTCCTGGGGTCAGTCTGAGGCCGTCGTGTCCAGCCGACTGTCTCTTTTAAAAGCTCTGTCCCATCCCCATCTCTATCATTTTAAAAAATTTCTAATTTGTTCTTTGTATCAGCAGAATGCATTTCAATTCATACCACACCCATAGAGTGCAATTTTTCATGTCTCTGGTTGTATCTAAAGTAGAGTCATCATTATCAGCCCCTCCACTGGGAGGAGGCTGCTGACCCCTTGTGTTTACCATGGGCAGAGTTCCTTCCCTAAGTCTCTCCCGTGTTGACAAGTGGGCCCCTGACATCCACTGCTACGCAGGGCTACCTAGGACTTTTCCCTGAATAGACCAGCAGCCCTTTCCTTAAAGACATCTGTCTCCTTAGACCACTGGTTTTCCATCCCAGTGTTCATGGGTGTGTCTGAGCTGCACCCAGGTCAGATCACCGTCTCTAGTGATTACTAACTGAATTGGTCCAGGTGGACTGGAACACAGGTACTTTAAAAATTTGTTTTGATTGTTGCATTTATTTTTTATTGTTTTGTTTTGTTTTTATTTATTATTAATTTTTTAAAAATGGAACAGGCATGTTTTAAAATGTCCCCGGTGATTCTAAGGTGCGTCAAGGCTTGAAGACTGGGGCTTCCACCAGGGCTCAGCACACTTTTTCTGTAAAAGGCTAGACAGTGAGTGTTTTAGACTTTGTCTTATATGCTTTTCTGTTTTCATTTTTTGCAATCCTCGACAAGTGTAAAGACCCTGTTTAACTTGGGGCTGTGCCAAGATAGGCTGGGGGCTTGGCTGGCCATGTTTTAAACAGACAAGCTCAGACTTTCGTAGGGCCTGATTTCATAGGGCTGTGCTTTTCTCTTCCTTACGGACAGGGAACTGCAGAAGACTGGGAGTTCTCAACACCTTGCTTTCTTATCTTGACGGCATTGGATTTATGGCTGTGTCCACATTGCCTCCAGCTCTGAATCTTTCTGATTCTGCTCTGGGGACAAGCACAGCCTGTCCTTGGGGTCCACAAGCATGTGCATTCTGAGCCTGTGACTGGACAAGGGAGGGTCCTGGGCTTTGAGGTGGTGAGACCTGGGCATCACCCGGGTCTGATGCTCACAGGGATCCCCACTGCCCACCCATGCATAGGACAGGACTTGACAGGGTCATTGTGGATACTAAATATCATGATGGTTCTGGGAAATGAGACTGTCCCTTTGTCCAAGTGGCTCAGGCCCTCCAGAGCAGGGGGTGTTGGGACAGATCACCATCCCAAGCCAGAGTGCGCTCCTGTGTAAGGCAGGAAGTCACAGCACTGCTTCTCTCATAATCTGGGTAGTGAGATGGGATCACTCAGGTAAGGCCCATTAGACATGGAGGTAAAGGGTCCAGGTCAATTGTGTGACCCAGTGTAGGATCCTGAGCACAGAACCAGAAATCACCAAAAACCTTCACAGGGGCTTCAGTTCTGCCTCTGAAAAGCCCTTGCTTCAATTCATTGAAAAATCTATGTAGAACAGGGGTCCCTAAGAAGATGACAGCTAGACATACAGCCTATTGTGTGCCAGGCCCTTGGTTCCTCCCTGGGGACAGAGACCTGAATCAGACATGGATAGTGTGAAGGGCCCAGAGGCAGTGCAACACTTTTTGTTGAAATCCCACAGGAAAAATGCCATAAAGAGTGCAGGGGGCTGGGAGAGACCTCCAGATCAGCCCTGTATTTCTCTTCTAAAGAGGTCAGGACTGTTTCTTTGCCAGGTGGTTTCAGGATACATAGATGAACATGGCTTCAGAGTGTTGTCTAGCTGACCTTGTGGCACTGGACACACACAGAGGATCAACCCCGAGGAGAAGGTGAACAAAACAGACATATGCTGTGTGATCCCAAGGCCACGGGGGGGGGGGGGGGCTGTCCCCTGAGGAGGTCCCCATGTCTGCAGGGCTGTGCAAGGGCCTGGTCCCTCAAGAGCCTCCCGGGGGTCCTCACTTCCCTTGGCAAAGAAGGACAGGCAGGCGATCCTGCTGAGCTCATCCTCTTCATGCACAGGGGCCACGAGCTTTGTGCCTGCTCTTTCCTGCTCATGCTCCTGGAGGAGCAGCGCAGGCTCCCCAGCCCTCACCAGGATGGCAGGCTTTGTGCATGTTTCTTGGAGCTGGGTCTCGTTTTCAGCATTTTCCTTGCACCAACTTAGGAAGCTTCTTGCAAAGTTTAATTTGCTCAAGGTCACAGATTAGGAAGTGGGAGAAAGAACATTCAACTCTGAGCTCTTTCACGGGTAAATCCAGGTCCTTCTGCAATCCTGACAGTCTTCTCCTTGCCCACGAGTGGTGGAGCTCGAATAACAGACGGTATTTATGGAGTCCTGCATGCTCACTGTGGGTTCTGTACTTTCTCAGTAATCTCTGGGGAGGGCGTGTAAGCTACTTGCCAATTCACACTCCACAGATAAGGGAGTTGCTCTGCAGAGCAGCTGGATGACCTGCTTAAGGTGACACAATTGATAAGTGGGCAGGGTTAGCATTTGAAGCAGGCAGCGGCAACTTCTTATTAACAGCTATGCCGTGTAATCTCCCTTTTCTTTGATTTTTGTCTCAAATCTTCTTGTTGTGGTCACAAGTTGCCTCTCTATTGACAAATTGAAGTAATTACCCAGAGTTTTCTTCCCTGGATTCTTAATAATTCATGAAAAACCCTCAGTCTGTTACTGTGGATAACACATTTGCCACATGGAAAATGAAGTAGGAGTCCATTCTTTAAAAATATGAGCGCCAAGGAGAAAGTCCTAAATCCTCTCTTCTTGCATCCATCTGGGCAAGACTCGCGGCCAGTGAGGCCCTATTTATTAAACTTGTTTATAGCTCCCCCTGTCTCGTGTCTCTTGGCATTCCCTGGTTGAATAAAATTCCCAAATGGACTTCCCTTCTTTTTCTTGGCCATTCCTCAAGTCAGAGAGCAGCAGCACAAATTACATGTGAGCCGCAATTGGAAGGATCCTCATTTCATGTAATTTAGAGGCAGAGACAGCCTGAATGGCTCGCTGATTTAATTACAGGATGTAACGGCGGGCGGTGCGTGGCGCAGGCCTGACAGCTGAGGGAGGCCTGCACTGGATACCCTTGTTGGCATCTCCTGGAATCCAGCCGGCAAATCTCGGGGGGAAATTCTGCTGTGACAGTAGTAAACAGACACTGTTCTTGATCTGCCAGGGTGAATTACCAGGTAATTTTGGTGGAAACTTGTGTCAATATAACATGATCTCTCTCCCCGTCTGTCTTATTTTTTCCTTTTCTGTCCCTAACATTCTTTCAAGACTGCCTATTAGAAGGTAAACTGAACAGGGCAAAAAATCCCTCTTTTCTAAGGCATGATTGGAGGACACAATTTCTTCATTTACAGCCAGGTGACAGTTCTGAGCAGGGTGCTGTGGAGCCCAGGGTGGCCCTGTGTAGGGAGTGGCTGTCTAGCCAGGGCGGAAATTTCCTCCAGGCCTCCAGGGGCATCCCGGTGATGCTGACCACCCCCTGATTGCAGCTTGGTAGATGGACTTGCACAAGATGGAACTTGGGATGGAAACCTGTGGTATCTCCTCTCTAACATTCACCTGGGTCTCTACTTGTAAGGGTCTACCTGGAGGACTAAAGAGTTAATATGGGATTGTGGGAATCAAAAGTGCAGACCTCATGGCACACTGGAAACAAGAGCAGCTTCTCTCATCCACGCCATTCTCCAGTCCCCTGATCTGTGTAGTGCCCCAGACCATGCTGGGTCCCTGGGTCACTGCCTTCTTTGTCCACCACATTGTTGGTGAGCTCAGCCAAGGACTCTCTGAGCAGCTGGAGGACATAGCTACCTGTGGGTCACTCCATGGGCAGTGATCATGGATCAGTGTCACCAATGCCACCAAGCCAGAAGCAGAGGGATGACACAGCAGAAGGACCTTTACATACTTCAGTGCTTTAGAAACAGCCTTACCTGAGCTCCAGGGGAGCTGGACAGCTGCCAGGGAAGCCCTCCTCACCTTCCCTGCACTGGCTTGCTGGCTGACCCAGTTACCCTCCTTCTACCACCAACTTAAGCCAGAGGACAGGACTTTCCCCTCTCCCTAGGCACAGGGGTCCACTCAAGCTGCTTTGGGGAGTGGGATCAAGTTCTCTTTGTTGTGGCTGCATATCGCCTGCTGGCTGGGCTGACGATATGAACTGGGTTCAAATGAACTGGCCATATCAATAACTAAGAATACGGCAAAGAAACCACGCAGCACACAGACCTAAGTTTCTAAGGCAGGATGGCTCAGTGACCCCAGGGTCAGCTCCAGGGTTAGAAGGAGCCAGAGAGCGAGCACACTTGAAACCTTCTATTTACTGGGGAAAAGACATTCTAGAAAGTTCCACCCAAATAAGGCAAGGGATTGGGTTTTGAAGGGTGGAGTCTTGCTTGGTGATGTCTTGTGGTCAGCAGATTGACTGACGTCTTGGAAAGCCACACCCATCTCAGGTGCTGTGTGGGATCAAAGGCAGAGCGAGAGAAAGGCACACATACGACACACAGCTCAGGCAGGCCAGTCCCCTGATACGCTCAAATGGGCATAGCTCACACACAGCCCGTGGGTGGCTCGCGACAGCTGCATCTCTTTGCTCCTGCCAGGCTGCTCTGGTGATATCATTCTACCTCACACCCACGTTGGAAACACCCTTCTGGGGCCTCCCTGACCTTGGAGATGACATTCGGTGGTGGCACACACCCAAGGCTTCCTTTACAATGCCAGCTCTCTTGTTTGATGAAGCCATGAGGCTCGAAAAGTTTAGGTTTGCCTAAATCCATAACCCAGCCATGAAAAGCAACAAGTGTTAAATGTTTATCAGGTGTCGCACAGTGAGCTATATTCTTCATAAATAATCTCATTTAATTATTTGAAAACCTCATGCAGTGGGCAGTTTACAAGCAGCTGCATCTTATAGGCGAAGAAGCTCAAGAATGCACGGTAGAGCCAGGAGTTGGATGATGGCCGGTTATCTGCCCATCCAGCTCCACAGCTCATGTTCTTAAGCACAGTGCCCAAATATTCAATAACTGGTGAGTATGACAATCGTCATTTCTAGAAACCAGGCTACAGATAGCGGGAAGAACTCCACCTCTTCCCAACCGGCCTGTAAGGTTTGTTCTTCCTGGTGAGGTGTCAGCCCAGGCACCGTAAGTGGCAGGACTACGCCGCATTACTCCATAACAGGACCATGGTAATGCAGTGACCTACAGGTAGATGCTGATCCTGTGTTGACCAGACAACAGTGGAAGTGGAAATAAATAAACACATGAGGTTTCTTTCCACATTTTCTTAATTATACTAATTAGCATATAAATGCATTGCTAAAATACATTTCTACCCACTCATACTTTGCATCTTGATTCCCCAGTTTAGCCTTTTCTGCCCCTAAGTAACTTTCACATACTTCAGTGCTTTAGAAATAGCCTTATCCAAGCTAATGACATGAAAATAAGGAGTAATGTATACTCAATTGTACATAATAGGATTGTCATTCCACAGAGGGATGCCTGAGTGCCCTGCTAATGCCATGAGAGACTCAGCATGGAACTCCAGGCTCCAGGAATTGAGCCAGAGAATCAGGCTGGGCTGTGCGTGGGCAGGACGGGCGGCTTGGCCGCAGGATGCCTCAACACTGGGCGCTCCAGGGAGCAAAGCCAGCAGGGGCGCAAACTGCCGGCCAGCCATGCCCTGTTGCCTACACAGTCATTCTCCTGTCCACAAGGAGTGAGACTCCAGGGACCTTCTTCGGTGGAGATTGACGTTTCCATGCCAGAACAATGCAGAGTTATTTTCAATGATTCATTTGTTAGTGATCAGAAACCACAAGCAAGGCATTTAACCCCAGAAGAACATCTCGTTCTGATGACTAAGTGCTGACTTTTTCTGCCACAGTTGCATCCTGCAATATCAGAGACTCCTGGTACAAGCCACCATGCCACAGTGCAGTGACACGGGAGTCCCCTCTGTGGCTAAGTGTGCCACAAAGGAGGCGGTGGTGTGGATGTTGTGCGGGAAGGTGAGCTGGTCTGTTGACCTGAAGGGCTGGGCTGGAGCCGCTGCGGGTAGAGCCAGAAGCGCTGTGGAGAGGCGTGAAGACACCAGCGGAGCCCGGTGACATCTGAAGGAGGGTCGGGTGGAGATGAAAGCCGAGTGCACACCACACGGGAGAGTGCTGGATGGGGCAGCTGAGGGACCTGCACTGGCCGGGGACAGTGGTTCAGCCCTGGGTGTGCAGGTGGTGGATGAACCCTGGGATCCCCTGGGGAGTAGTTGGTGTGAAGCAGCCACGGGAGGTCTCCAAGGAGAAACGGCAGTGATCGCGCCAGGCACAGTTTACATTTTAGAATTTACACACTATTTTCACCTTCATGAGTACATGAATTCATTTTTTTTTTTTTTTTTACAAAAACCCAAGAGTTTTAGAAATAGCTCTTAGGTCACATTGTCTAGACTCACATTGTCTAACTTGAGATTCCAAATTCTCTTAAGATGCCAAGTGGTCTTTGGGCCTGTGCCCTGCAGAGATTCAGAGCTGGAGGCAGGCTGCATGTCCCAGCTCAGCAGTGTCACCCATGTGATCTCAGACAGCTTCCTTATCTCCCTGGCTCAGGAGCCTCATCTTCAAAATCAGAATCCAAGTAACACTTTCCTTACAGCATGGCCTGTATAGCTAAATGAGACCCTGAGGACCCAGGGCTTATTGGAAAGCCAGCTGTCACTGGGTGCATGTTCTGGAGAGAATGTAGCTTTCCCTCCGTCTGGAGGTTGTATCAACCTGCTCCTCCCCTACCTTACAGAAGCTGGTTGAAGTGGAAGAAGGGATTGGACGCATTCAGTCAGCTAAGCTGCCCCCCAGCTTAGCTAATAAAGGGGGGCCTGGGCCTGGGAGGCCATCATCCTCGTGAAACCGTGTCCTGGTCAGCTGCTACTAAACAGCCCAAGTCCACTGGCCAACCTCCCTGTTTGTCCTCCATCAGGAGAGGACACTGAGGTTCAGCAGGCTGACAGCCTGAGGTCACGTGAACTGGGGGTGAGGACGCACCCTGTGGCACTAGATCCTGAATCCTGCGCTCCTTTCATCAATGGGCTGGACTAACTAAGGAGGGACACGCCCTGGGCCATCTCTCACTGCCTCTGACACTCAGTACTTACAGGACTACTAATGAATGGGCGGTGTCACAGTGAAGCCCCTGAGCTGGAACTTCTTAAGAACCTCAGCCGAGGGAGGAAGCGCACAGGGCAAACACACAGTCCTGAGTGCCCCCTGTGACCACGCCTTCTCCATTCGCATCACAGTCCCTGCGGCACCTGGGCAGGGGCACATGCATCCTCTTCCCTTCTGCCCTACTGTTCCATTCCACCCGTTCTACTCCCAGAGGAAACAAACTCAGAGAGTCCAAGTAAGTCCCGAAGCCTAACCGCCTGCACCTGCTGCCACGTGGGGCGGAGATGCCAATTTGGCCAGCAGCCAAAGAGAACATCTGCTTCCGTAGAGGGGAATGTGGATGCTGCGCGTCCCCATCGGGCAGGTATGGAGGCATCTGTTCCAGGTGGTGGTGCCTCCCTCTGAGCAATCCTCGGGTTCGGGTCTGACGAGAGCCACCCTTGACGTGGCCACCATGCTGGTTATGGCAGCAGGAGCTGTGCCAGGAGTGCTGTCAGCAAAGCTGCTTGGAAACTGATTCTGCCTCTTCCAGGGTGTGGACAAATGAGGCCCTGGGGCCATCTCTGGTCACAGCAGGAAGAGTCTGGGAGGGAAGACCCACTGCCCAGAGGCCTTTGCTGTCCCACCGTGGGGCTTGGCTAATGGAATCTCTCATCAAGAGGAGGTGACAGCTCACTGTCTTTTCATTTCCTCTTTCTGAGGAGTGAGGACATGGTTTCCTCCTGGACATCTGGAGGGCCAGGCACTAGGACATGCATGGTGAAACTGCCAGCCATGTGTGGCAGAGCGGGTACTGGGGTTCCAGTGGTCCACAGCCGCTTGGCCCTCAGCAAAGTTCTTGGTAACTCGGGCCTGTTTCCTGAGTACAAAGCACAGATGCTGACGGCATGTCACAGGACTGTCGGGAAGGCTACTGGAATGGCGCTTGGAGGGCGCCTGCCCAGACGTGCTGCCTTCTCTGCTTCCGTGGCCCCAAGCCCTCTTCCTTCCTCTGCTGCTCTCAGCCTGGATGCCACTGTCTTCACAATCTTGTCCTGGCCCATCAGGTCTAGGAGAAAGCCTGAGTGTGCAGTCACTTCCTAAAAAGCAGCGCACCAGGCAGCACGGGCCAGAAAAAAGCACAGGGTTTATCGGGAGAATGGGGTGAGGGGCTGTTGCTGTAGATCTCCACCAGGACATGGAGAAGACAAAACAAAGAAGCAAACAGTGACACAGAGACAGAGTGAACCCCAGTCACAAAATTCTAAAAGTCCCCTAACTTTTAAATGTGCTTGAAAAGAAAACTAGGTGGCACTGGGAAAAAGGAAAATCTAGTAGCTGAATTTTAACAAAATCAGCACAAGGACAGATCTCCCTGTAATTGCTGAACGGGATGAAAATGTGGGACCCAGATTGGGAATCACAGCACATGGTTTGCTTCGAGTTGGATTTACATACTTTTGTGATGTGTATGTGTCAGCAATGAGAATGATCGAATATTAAAACAGACTGCACCTAGACCTTCTCCATTACAGCCAGTGTGAAAGCAACACGGAAATCACCTTTATCACAGGCATTACACTGAAAATTTAACTTGAAATGTGTTTATGAAACAGACATTTTCATTTACATTTAGAAGTAAACATTAAAAAAATCTAAAACTTTTTCTTTTTTATTTACAATGCATGCATCTTCAGTAGAACATACATAGAATTAATGGATAAACAAATTCTGAGTAGATTGTTCTGTATTCTCAGATTATTCTACCAAATAGATTCACACACACACAGACACACATACACAAAAAGACAACACTATCCCAGATGGTAAACCATCACTGAGCACACCCTCGGCCATTGGAGGGGCGCTGTGTGGTCAGACAGAAGGGACACCCTGAAGCATCCCGGCTTCTTACCCCAAGTTACCCAACTGCAAAAGCATTTTGTGATGACCACCAGTGCTGGAGGCTGCTGGTGTGCTTTTGGAGAACCATGTCTGTGTGTATTTAGAGGAGATACATTGATAGTGCCTCAGATTCTGAACTCAAGCATTTGCAAATGTATGATTTTTTTCCTTCTTATTCTCAATACATTTTTTAAAAATATTTCATCTTTAAAGACAAACAAGATGTAGAAACACACTTTGAGGTGTTCATAATCCTCTGAGGAACTTGGATTGGAGCTTGCCCAGAGTCCTGAGGGGTGGCGCTCTGTGTTGTCTGGGGCTCTGTATGTGGAAGGTGTCTATGCCTGCACTAATGGATCCTGCTGGTGGTTATCATGGTCCGCACTCTGTGGAGGCCAGAGACAGGGTCACCCACTGCTCTGCAGGGCAGGGGAGCAGTGCGAACGAGGCTTAGATCATGCGGACTGCTGTGCACCATGTCTACCTTACCTCGACTCATCCGAGCTCTGTGTTAACCAACTCTGCTGGTTATGGTGTGAGTCAGCCTCCGAGTGCCTGTGTGCCTGCCTTTCCTGGCTGCTCCAGGACCTGCAAGCTCAGCTCACTACATCTTCATGGTGATGGTGTGTGTGCATGTGTCTGTGCGTGTGTGTCTGAGTCTGTGCATGTGTGTGAGTGCGTGTGTGTGCATGAGTGTGTGTGTGTGCATGTGCACGTGTGTGCGTGTGCGTGTGTGTGAGGGAGCAAATGGCTGGAACAGCTGGGCTTTCTGGGCAGGCCCTGAACCATATTCCTGCCACCACGCCAGCTCTGTGGTGTAGCACAAAGAAGGGAGTCGGCTGAGACACTTGCTGGAACTCTGAAGAGGAAGCTCAAGTCCCAGAAATGCCATTTCACAGCAGAGTGACTACTGGTACATTCCTAAACTTTTATAAGTTTCATTTTTCTCATACATAAAAGGGGAAGAGAGGTCCCTGAAAGCCTACTGCAGGAAACTACGTGAGGACCAGGGCACACACACCGCTTGGTGCTCTTGGCAAACGGGGAGTGTTCACTCTGAGGCAGCTGCGACTGGACACTTAATTAGCACAGAGGACAGTGGGCTCCCATTCTGCTCTCTTCACATGTATGATTCCCCTCAGGTGTCAGGAAAGTTTTCACCTATGATTTTCAGGCTGGTCCATCCCAGAGTCCGACACTCACAAGGGTGGGGCCCAGCGCCATGCTGTGCCTGTCAATCAATCCTTCCTGCTGAAGCGCCTCCCTGTGGCAGAGACGCTGGCTCAGTGTCTGTGGGCAGGCTGTCTGAGAGGCTGATGACTTCAATGTAGTGATCTCATGATCACGGAAGAGAGATTTCAGATCATTCTTATAAAATTTCTCACCATTGATGACTTCAAGCCAAAAGGAAAAAAAAAAAAACAGCAGTTTTACATGGTTTAACTCAGCAATTTATAGTACCCATTACTTTTTTTTTTAAAAAAAATAGCACACTGTGTGAGATTTTTTAAAAGTCTTCAGTAAATAATTGGTTAAAGACTTCTAGGGGAAAAAAAAAAAACTTTCCCTGGTCCAAGCTTTCACTTTTATGTAAGAAAAGAAAACTCTGTCTACAGAAGCCAAGCAATGCTCAGGTCAATGGAGTGACAAGGACAGACAGGTCAGATTCTGGGTTCGGGTACTTGACATTGCACTTTCTGCCTTAAAATTCAGGGCTTTCTAAGCTGGAAACCAACAACTCACCTGGAGTTTTTACGCTCGCTCACTCTGTGGTCAAGGAACCTGGGGAGACAAGAAGCAAGAACAATGTTCCAGGGACTGAGGCTGGAGCTAGCTGTGGGAAGAGGCTCAGTGGAGGAGGAGGTCTGAGCGGTGAGTCCAGGTGTGACACCGAGAAAGGGACATCCCAGGAGAGAGAGGCGCAGCATGAATAATGGCACGGGGGTGGGGGAAGGGATATGGCAGGAGTTCCGAAGGAGGCTGGATCACAGGCTCGCTGCCTTGGTATGACGTCATCGTCTTCATAGGGGATCTCTTAACAGAGGAGCAAACAGAGACATTGACAGTCAAAGTGACTTGCCCAAACTCGTCATCTAGGCAAGATGGACCTGAAAGCAAGATGTTTAACTGTGTCTGTCTAACCTCCAAATCCAGTGGAATTCCTGCCATTTTCTTCTGTTTTGGGAATTTTAATTGTTGAGATATTTGAGTTGAATTTGGTACGCATACTCAAATTAATTAAGCAATTAAGTAAACATATTTAATTTTATTTCTGCCTGGAAGATGTAATGGCCAGGATAGCTGTTTGTGGGGAGCCCCAAAACAAAAGAAAACAAACAAGCAAAAAAACATTCTTCGGTTCTGTCTTTTACGGAAATGCTGATTTTCCCCTCACAGTGGCTCTGAATCAGTCTCAGGCCTTCCTTCATGATAACTGTTTAATGATGTGATATTCAGGGCAAAGAGTTCTACCAACTCATTTTCTCTCTGTCATCTCCCAGCCCACCGAGGAGGCAGAGGGAGGGAGGGAGTTGGGAGAGGTGGCCACTGGGGGGCACTGTTGCTCCATGGAGCGCCGCCCTGGCCTCCCGCCTGGGTAGGCCCAGCTGAGCTCAAAGGTAAGATTTCCAAGGTGTGACCCTCCACGAGTTTCTTAATGAATTTCTCTCCTGTGCGAAATCTTCTTTTGCACCCACCCCCGCCCGTGTCGGTTTCTGACTGTGGATTCTGGGTTCAGCACCGGGTTGGGCGTGAGTGGAGCTGCCCTGCCCAGCTCAACAGCCCTGAGGAGCCTCGACTCAGGGAGCCGCATGGGCGGCAGTCCTGACATCACTTAGAAGATTAAAAATAAATTGAAGCACATGTCACTTCAAAGGGGGCACCAAAAGGACATCTGCATGATTTGGTGCCTGAGAGAGAAGGTTGCTGGCTCTGGATTGGAACTGTAGGGAAGGAGATAGGATTTTAATGCTTGTAAGCTGCTCATATTTCCGAAGGAATGAATATTTTTTATTATTTAAATAAAGATGCGCTTCCCTCCCCCATCTCTGCACTTTAATCCTGCTCAGCTTTGATTTGGGTGATTTGGTCGTCCCTGGGAGCTTGCAACTCATGCTGGCAGCACTCTGCAGAGTGAGGGGGCTGGGCAGGCTGGGGTAGGGCCCCCATTCTCTGGCCCAGGGTGGAGGGGTCTGCAAAGCCAGCAGCCCAGCCGAGACCAGGCTGGCTTTATCGGCCAGGACCATCTGTGCAGCAGAGGCCAGCTACCCACGGCAGGGCCTCCATCTGCAGATGCACCTAAGACTCATCCATTTCTGACTGGTCTTTTGTTTCCCAGACCCTCCCCTCAGCCCTGCCCTTCCCCAGAGCCTTAGTCACACACACTCACATCCTCCCATCAGTCACTTCCTGGCTAATGGGGACTGAGACCCGATCATTCTCGTTTTTCATGCCTTGTCAGGAGGCCTGAGCACAAGGAGAGCGAGGGCAGCTCGGGAGGAGGGGAGCGTGGGCAGCTGTCCTCATGAAAAATTTACAAGGAATAATCAGAGGCCGCGTCCTCCCCCTCCCCTCCGGGCTGAGCCCCCCTAGGCTTGCCGCCGAGGCCATCAGGAGAACACGGAAGAGCCCTGGTTCTGCAGGCAATCTGGCTCGGCTGGGCTAATGTGAGGCATTTGATGCACTTGGCCATCCTCCTGAGACTGGGTTGCAAATGCAGTTCAGGCGAAATTGATGAAGTATCAGTTAATCTGAGGCTGACAGTTTAGAGAGGTCACAGCTGCGAGGGGCTGCCGGGGTCTCACAGAGGCAGGACCAAGAAGAGTTAAAGAGAGAGCGCGCCCAGTGGAAAGGAAGCATTTATCTTCTTCTGACGGGCATTTCTCAAACATTTCTGTATGGCCAGCGTCTCTGACCCTCGCCCCCATGTCAGCAGTTTGAATCAAGAGACTCACTGCTTTCTGACTCCAGTTTGTGTGCAATTACACCTCCTCTCTAGAAAACCCCAGCCTGATGCTTCTGCTCCTCCGCAGGAAGGGGACAGCTGAGGCTCCTAATTGAAGCAGGCAGTTAGGTCTCCTAATGCAAATCTCCTGGTTTTAATTGGCTCTGGGAGTCGTCTGCTCATTCCTACTCATCCTTCCTGCTACAGGAAGGTTGGCCTAGGTGAGCGGTGACTGCAGATGGTGGCTGGGTGCTACTCAAGAGGAATTTACAAGGAGTGGTAAGGCCCCTCTGGAAGGCCATAAGAAGGGATGCAAATTTGTGTTTATCTGAGACATTTTTCCGGATGAGTCTCAGGCCTCCAGGTCCCCTGCCCTCTACCATCTGGGGATGACTGTGGTTGGCCCCGTCATGCAGGAACCTGCTTAATACTGAAGTGGCTTTAAGGCTAGATTCACAAACAGCTGGGCTTTATGGAGTAGAGTGTGAAGCAGCAGGACTTTGGAGATGGTCAGCCCTGGGCTTGGGTCCTGGCTTCCCTAGCCTCTGTCAGAGGTTTTCATCATTACCACCATCTGCCTTTGGGAAATCAGGGCAAGAGGTGATGAGGGACCTCCTGAGATGAGGGACAGAGCTGGTGTTCTCACCCCATCACTCATGCCATCTCCCCTTTCCTTCAATAAGGAGAGTGGATTGAGCTGGGAAGGTGCTCAGTGGCAGAGCACTCCAGCAGGGTGAGGTCCTGGGTTCCATCCCAGCACGGGGGAGGGGTGTCTTTATTAGAGTTATCATTACCATGCTGCCTCCATGTAAAAAGGAAGGGACATTGGGGTCTGGCAATGGGTGGCAAGATCCATCCCTTGCTCTTGGGAGCCTGGGCCTTGCCCCATTCCTGGGGTAGAGTGTGGTTTAGTGCAATATCCGCTGATTTCCAAATCAGAAAAAGTTGTGGTGGGTGATTACAGTCAGATGGAAACGTCCACTATTTTCTGCTGGAAAAACATCTAACAGGGCATCAAGGAGTGTTCTTCAGAATTACACGGGGATGCGCAGTAACAGAAAGGTCCTTCTAGAAAGGGACCTCTTCCTCGGGAGCCTGTGAGCAGAGGTGCTATGCGGACGGTTCTGCAGTGAGGGGCCCAGGCAGTCCCCCTGTGCCTACCCGCCTCCTCCCTGTGGCTGGCATGGGCCCGAGCATGTGGCTCCCAGCCCTCAAGCCCACAGCCCAAGGGAGAGGTCCAGGGAGGCGCCCAGAGCCTACAGGAAGCACTCTGACTCTTAGGGACCCTTAGGGACATGTGTGCACACAACCCCCTCCACCCCCCTCACCACAGGCACTGCCCCCACCACATCCTCCCTGCCACACCACACACAGGGGCACACCTGCCCACTCCAGCTACACCACACACACACACGCACACACGCACACACAGCACATATGTACAAATACACAAATACACTCCACTCCTTTTCTAATAGTTCCTCTTTTATAAATAAAATACTAGTCACACACTACCAACTTCTTATGCGTTACAGAATAACTCGGGTAGTCCTCAGCCTGGGTGATTTCGCCCCTGAGGGTACTTGGAAGCGTGTGAGAACTTTTGGTTGACGCATCTGGGAGGTGCTGCTGGCATCTAGGGGCAGAGACGGGATGCCACTTAACACCTAGGGAACAGGGATGTCCAAGTGGCACACATACACCTGTCCTGTCAGTAGTGCAGAGCTTCAGAAAACCCATGGAACCTCACACCAAGGAGGAAAGTAGAGTGTGGGTTGGGCAGCAGGAGTGGGGCATGCGGGGGACAACACCAGAGGCGCTGCCTCCCCTCTGGCGCATCGGCCTGGCCAGGCGATGCGGAGGCAGAGCCCGGGTCCTTGAACTGCACCCTCCCCTGGATGGCTGGGAAAGCTGTGACTCTTTTGGCCTCAATTCCCTTGTTTATAAAATAGGTGTTTGGACTAGATCAATCAGTCTCGGGAGCCAGAGATGTCTTGGGGCAGATGAAGAAGACAAAACAGCGGAGAAATGTTCATGAAGAAGAATTGTGAGCAGCAGCAGCTGCAGGTGGGGCTGCTGGGCTTGCAGGGAGGAGCCAGCTTCCTCCTCTCTGCCCTGGACAGATGCCTGGCTGGAGACATCCTCCGCCCACACATCTCCAAGCCCCACCCCTGTGTCATGAATCCTGCTCCTTTAAGCTTCAGACTTCCTTGCAAGAAAGAAAGCACCTGAGAGTGATGGTCAAGCAAGTTTCTGAAGTTCCTGTCAGAAGACATGGCCTCAGCACCTTGTGTTCTCGTCACAAGCCACCAGGGCAGCTTCCAGGAGAGTGGCCTGGCCGATAACGTAAGGCCAAGCTGGGTGTCAGAAGCAGTGTTGGTCCTGCTGGGCACGTGGGGCCCCAATAGCTTCCTGTGTGAGTCCAGCCTGAGAGTGGACGCAGCCCCAGGGTTTCAGGACACCTTGTGTGACTTGCAGGTGCAAGGAGAGAAGGGCCTGTGGGCTCTTGTCACAGGGGGCCTGGCCCTTGGGAGATACTGGCTGCCCTGTCACTCATGGAGGTGGCTTGGGGAGGAAGGTCCAGGGAATGTCCCCGGGCCATGCTGCCTTCCTTCAGCTGGATGGGATTTTGGGACAGCTGAGTCTCCCTATCAGGATGGCACACTCTGCCCACCCGCTGTGGTGTGGAGACACAGTAGTAGCAAGGTTATGGAATTTTTTTTTAAATTAGTAAAAATAGGTTTCTAATTTTAGTGAGGAACCTTAAGTTTTGTTTTTAAGAATCCTTTCAAGGAAGGGAAAACAATGAGCAGTTCCCCAGTTGGCCACTGGTGACTTCCACTCAGTGGTGGAACTTGGTGTGTGTGGTGCCAAGGATGCTCAGTCTGCCCCTCTGGAAGCGAAGTCAGCACCACGGGAAAACCTCAGAAGTGGACACCCGCCCCCGCCATGCCCCGGGGCTGCCTTCAATACAAAACCCCTCCCTGAGCCATAGCACATGTAAGACTTTGTTGTGTTTCCTTTTGCCTCATGTCAACATGCACACCATCAAAAGCTCAAAGGGATGCTGTTAGAGAAGTGAGGGGGAATGTTACAGAGCTGGGGTCTTCCAAGAAACTGAGGCAGCTCAAAGACCCCCCCTCTTCCAACCCCAATTCTTGGGATCAAGTCAGAGAGGTTTCAGACGTGTCGCTCAGAGTAACAGGAATGAGTTTATTGAAGGGATGGGAAAAGGGAGAGGGGACACTCTCAAAGGAGAGAGGCGATCCTCTTAGAGAGGAGAGGGACATGTGCCTCTCCTACACTCCAGTTTGAGAGGGGATCCCAGAGAAGTTTCCAGAGAGTCCCACCCAGGTCCACCTCTTGACTTTTGCCTGGCAGCAGGGTGACATCATCAGACATTCAAGTCCCCACTGCCATGGCAACTCTAGGCCACCTTGGCCTGTGCTGACCTGTTCTAATTGGTTTCTCAACCACACATTCTTACAGATTTTATAGTTAGGAGCAACTCTCCTTATTTTCCAGAGTTTCAGGATCTGGTCACAAAAGTCTCCTGGGTTCCTCCCACCAACATTATCTGGGGCCTGCATTTCTCCTTCAGCTAATAGGTAATTTGCTGAGGAATGTGACATATTCTGTCCACTGAGGCCAGACAGGACTGCAGGTAAATGGCTTCTTGGAAAAGAAAGCATGTGGGACTCAGCACAGAGGCCCATTTATAGAATTATTCTATGTTTGTGTCCCCACCGTTCCCGTCTGTCTGTTCCCGAACAGGAACCCTAGTTCTTTAGGATCCTGCAACTTCCCTTTTCTCCCTGCCGGAACCCAGCTGCCATTTTGGATTTCCCTAAATGAAAGCAGTAATCAGTTAGCATTGCATAAGGATTAAAATAGCTAAGATGTCCTATCTTGCATGTAACTTGAGCCCGAGAGAGGCTAGTGGGTCACCTGGGAGCACCACCGGGCAGCTGGTCAGGCAAGAATCCAGATCTCCATTCCCAAATGAACGGTGTCTTCATCCCAGGATCTCCATCCTCCTCCTAATGCAATGTTTGCAGTATCTAAAAAACATTGGGTAACACCCGAAGGAACGTCTCATGAAGTATGTCCAGAGGAATTCCGTGGACCATGGAGGTCACAGCTTAATTTCAATTTAGCTCCATCTTCCACTGATACACTTTATAGAGCTTCTAATGTATGACATATCTTAAAGAAGGAGGTTGCACAATGACTCCACAGACATGTATTCTCTCCGCCTGCTCAGTCTTAACAGATGTGTGAACCCAGCTCACAAGAGTCTTTGGAAATGGGTCACAGGAAGTCCAGGGCTGAACAGGTGACATCCTAAAGGGGCAGGAAAGGGCTCCTCACTGGGCAGGTTCCTTGGCCTGAAGGCGTTTAACCCAGCAGTTCTGCTCTAACTGTCTAGGGCCCTGCAGGGCGTTTGGGTCCTTCTGATGGGAGGGTTCGTGTTGGGCAGTCAGACACCACTCGTGGCACTGATCCAAATATAAACCCACAGCCAAAGTCATCACCCACAGCAACCTGAGAAGGAAGGAAGTGAGGACATTGGAACACTGGGTGGGGAAAGGCGACCTGTCCCTAAAGTTGCCATGCCGCTGCTGGTTTCCTGGATCCCGCTACCTGAGTCCTGGCCTGCACCTTTGGATGCAGAAACCAGAGGCCTGGCTCTGGAGGCATCTTTAAGGCAATGATTTCCTTTGAAAGAAGACAAATAGCTTCAAAATATAGTTTGCATGTGAATCAACTTGAAAAGTGCACAAGCCTCCATTACCAAGTTGTATTGGAGCAGACCCATTTCAGAGTAAATTTTAACATGTGTTCAGCAGTGATAAGAACAGCATCTATTCTCTGACTCCCCTATGTACATAAATTACAGAGTAGTCAGGTATTGACATGGAGATCAGGCACAGGGCAGACCAGTTTCACTGTGGACTCATTTCCATGTCAATGCCGGGCCTGGGCTCCGTGAGGGTTTCACACTCCCCTGAGCTCCCTGAGCAAACAGAGACAGGGAGACCTGCTGGTGGGTCCAGAAGCGCTTTCTGTCACTGGTGTGCTTAGGCACATATGCTTTAAGGGAGGGTCATAGGAGAGCTGACTTCCTGGAGCGGTCCTCACTTTACAGAGCATCTGAGGCAGCGGACTGTGCGGGTGCATGCCATTTGGGTAGCAGTGTGACCCAAGCAGCACAAAGGTCCTGAGGCCTCCCGCGGGCATCTTAAATTGTACTCACCAGTTCCAGAGGAAAGCAGTCTCGGCTGCCTTGGTTCTTCTAGGCCCTGTCTTCCAAGGCCCTACTGCACCTGCCTACCCAACCAGCAGCGAAGCAAGGCCCCACAGCAGGTGGACACAGTGCCCTGGGGCCGTGCCCCTGGAGGAGCGCCCTCACAGCTGGGATCGATGATGCTCATGAAACTTACTTGTTGGGGACACTGCACAAGATCTCCTTGGAGGTCAGGTGCTCCCGGGCTGTGTGAGGTGGAGTCTGGTCTCTCCCACTGCCCAGCAGGCCCTGCCTCTCTTCCTGGGCACCTCTTCCACCCAGGATGGTCTGGACTGGCCACTTCCTGCTTTCTGCCTTTTTAACCAGGGTGGTTAATGCAGGGACCAACCTAGGCTGAGGGCTGGGAGCAGTCTGCCAATTGCAGCGTCAGGGAGAAGCATCTGAGAGCAAGACCCTTTTGCCTCTGTTCTTGAGGCGACGTGGGGAGATCCAGGACTCCTCTACAGTCTGTCATGCCTCGCCCTCCCCTGCCGTTCAGAGGAAGACCACCGAAGGCACTGAGAGGTACTTGGGGTCCAGATTCTGCCAAGCGACTCTATGAAATCCGTGCTGACCTTAAACTTCTCCCTTACTGTGTATAGTGTACTCCCCTTTGCTTCAGCTAGTCTAGATTGCGTCAGATACTCACTCCTGCCAGAATTCAGAATAATATGCTTAGAATATCACTTGTCTTTGTGTATATCTTGTCTATGATACTAATTATAGATAAACCTAAAGTCCATTCTGGAAATTTCTAGACACCTTCAAAAGTGATCAACAGCAAGTTGGCCCTAAGCGATTTCTCTCCATTTTTTTTTTCTTTTTAAGAGAATCAGAATATTGCCCTCAGATATCATCTGGACTCACCTAATACGATCTTCTTTTTAAACTTGGGATCCCTAATGATAGCAAACAAAATAACCAGCATTATGAAAACCAAACACAGTCTAGTAAATCTTTAACTAAGGAATTGCATAAATGCATGCAGTAAAAGCTACTGTGGGTTGGGAGCGCTGCTCTGTTGTATCAAGGTGTCCTTTAACGCTGAGTCCCTCTCTGGCCTGGTTCCTGCTCCCACCCACAAGTGGAAATCCAAACATGGAGGTGGAGGGTGCTACCATGTTGGAATCAAATTCCAGAATGGAAACAGAATAAGCTGGACCGGACAATATGGAAGATCTCATTTTTTTTTTTTTTTAAATTTGCTAGAGCAGTGTTTCTTAGAAAGCAAAAACATTGAGTGTCCACTGCTAACATCAGCACTGCTGTACGAAGTTTAGAATCAAGAATTTTCACCTTGGGTGATGCAAACCATATGCTTTTGAAAAGCGCATTTCCATTGCATTTCTGCTTCAACAGAACATTTCCCTCTTAGGTCTGCATTTGTTTCATTTGCCATTATTCATGTTCAGGACACTTGCAAGGTTATGTGTTTTGTCAAACAGACCGGAGGGGCCTGAATACCTGTGCATGTAAAATTGGCTTGTGGCATTTTTTCAAGTCACAATGGGAAGGTGAGGACCTCTGTAGCAGGAGTCGTAAAGGGCAATGCTCAGAGGAGTCCGGGAATTAAAGATGTGTTCTTCTGGGTACGGTGTTGCACATCTGTATTCCCAGATCCTTGGGAGGCTGGGAAGGATGGCCAGCCCCAGTAATGGGCAGACCCCTTCTCAGAACAAAAACAGCAAGTGTGATGTTTCCTGTGGCCTCCTCTTGCTTCCTTCTTTCCCTTAAGTGTTGTTTGTGGGAATTTAAATTCTCCTTCTTTCACCGTCTTCTCGGTTCAGCTGCGCGGTGATCATCGCATCCTTCGTCGTCTAGAGACGTGGTCTTTCCTTGTCCTATCTGCCCCACGCTCATGTCCAATGTGACTGTGGGCCTGAAAAGGTTATCTTGTCCCACCCAGTGTCAGGCTCTAGGAAAGCCGACGCTGGCTGTGTTTGTGGGTGGCTGCTGAGATTCGGAGCTCAGAACTCTCAAGTGGACTGCCCACAGGCTTCAGGGACTAACCCTCCTAAGTGGGGATCCAGGTGCTGAGTCCCTTCCACAGCCATCACAGCTGGAAATGTGGGGAAGGTCCTGGACCTGGGGGATGTGAGGAGGGACCCTGAAGGGAGAAGATTCTTGGAAGCTATGTATGTTTTGGACACAGATGCCCCTTTGAGAAAGGCTTTGGGCTTCACACTACCTGTCCCTAAACCTGGCTTTAAAATGTGCAGGAGATGAAGGGGTCAGTGTATGAATGAACAAGGGGAGAGAGGCCCAGGCCTACAGGCAGATGATGTCTAAGAGTCGACACAGCTAAGAGCATGTGCGTCCCCCATGTCCACAAGGCTAAACACCTCACACACACCCCAACACCCCACGTCTACAACCCTACATCACCATGCACAAATGCCCCAAATTCCATGCCCACAATCTGCATCACTGCCACACAAGCATGTCCCAACACCCACGCTCACAACCCTACAATACCACCACACATTCATGCCCAACACCCCACAGCTCCTGGACCCGTGCGCTCCGCCTCCCCACACAGCACACCCTACATCAACAACACACACACACAGTTGTCACCTCATCACTAAGGGGAGAAGTTGTGTTTCCATACTGTATTGATTTTGTGTTGCTGGTGTGGCATGAGTGGGGCTCTCAGATGGGGGACCCTCAGTACCACACAGGTCTGTTGACAGACTGGAGGAGGCTTAAAGAAGGACTCTCGATGGACCACTCAAGAGTCTGATTTGTCAGCCAAATCAAACATGCAGACCTGCTGGGCTTGGCTGAAAGCCTGCAGAGCGTGGGCAGGAGCTGGTGGGCGAAGTGTGGGCATGATCAGCCAGGACAGAGCACGCATGGACATGACAGGGAGCTGATGGCCGAGCTGGGCCTGCAGGAGTATCAGAGGGGAAGAAGCCCTCCTGCCATCTCCTGGGGTCCTGCTGCTGTTGGGAAAAGCCACTGAGGGCAAATATGGAGGCCGAGCTTGCTGCTTCCGGCTTTCCCCAGTTTCTAAATGAGACCCATATTCTGAGCGTCTTTGACAGACACAGGAAGGAACATTCTGAAATAATGGCATCCCCTTTTTTATATTTGTTCTAATTCCTTATTAATCTTATGGCTCAAAATTTATGGATCTCAGCTTCTGTATAGAAGGTCACAAGTTCAGATTAAATAAGGTTGTTTGGAGGAGGAACGTGAATGTGTGGTTTCTTCCCCTTCTAGCTGGTGGGACCCCACATTCCTGGCTCTGGGCCCCTCTTTGTCCTCACCCCGCCTTTTCTTCAGTAGTTGTGTGTCCTTCTAACTCTGCTTTCCTCCTCATGCACATTTGAGGAGCTTTGGGGACAGTAGCTCTCCCAGCCACCTGGATGCCCTCCTGATTCAAGGCCAGCTAATTAGCATCCTTTATTCCCTCGGTAGCCTCATTGCCACCAGGTAGCACAGCGTGTTCTGGAGTTCTGGGGACTGGGGTGAGGCACCTCTGGGGTCATGATTCTGCTGACGCAGGCAGCAAGGGAATCTGTGCAGATGGCGAGGAGGGGAGGAGAAGTGGGGCCTGTCGAGAACTTTCTGGATCTTGATTTGAGGGCCCTGAATCTCTAGGGACCCAGATCTTATTTAAACCCTAATGACTTCATGGTAGGGATGTGCTAAGGGTCTGGGGTAGGTTCTACTATTTACCTCACTCACATGTACATAAGGTAAAGCAGAACCAAACAAGCAAGCCACAGAAGACAAACTGGAGCAGTTGGTGTCATTCAGGGGATTGGGGGAAAGAAGGGGTGTTCAGAAGGAGTGCTTCTTTGTCATGAACCTGCAGGAGGGGCAAGTTCATGGTTGAGAATGCACTGAGCTGCTACCACCTGGAAGGGGCAGGGGACAGATCACTGGACTTCCTTAGAATGGAGAGCCTTGTGGCACCTGGGGCCCTGGGTGAAGGAACAGGTGTTTTCTGAGAAGAATCCCATGGACCCAAGGAAGCACTGCAGGGGAGAAGCCAGGAAAGCAAGACCTGATGTCACTCTCCTGTCCCATTTGCCAAATCCAGACAGGAGCGGGGCTTGGTGGCCTGGGAAGGGGTGGGGTGGACCCCTGAGTACAGACAGGGAGCATTTGGCAAATACATTTTAGGGATGAAAAGGGAGAGCAGAGACAGAAGTTGGGTCGGTCACCGAGTCTGATGATGGGACCCAGGTTGCTTGATTCTGGAGCTCAGTTCACTCTTGATGTAATTTGGATCTGAAAAGTCCCTAAAGCACTGTGTGTTGAAGGCTTGGCCTCCAGTCTGTGATACCACGGAGAGGGGGCAGAACCTTCAGGAGGGGACCTGGTGGCAGTGAGTGAGGTCACTGGGATGTGTCCTGGAAGGGGATACTGGGACTCTGGCCCCTTCTGCTCTCTGTTTCTGGCTGCCTCAGGTGAAAGCCACCTCCATGGGCTCCCACCAGGGCACACTGTGCTGCCACAGGCCCAAAGCAACAGGGCCAAGGGGCCGAGCAGTGATGCAGAGACCCAAGGAAAGCTTCCCTCCTGTGGCCGACCATCTCAGTGATGGGCAGCCGACTCTCATCTCCTTCGTGTCTGAGACATGAAGCATGTCCTCCTTTGGCCGGCTGCCCTTACAGTAGATAAAAGGATGCCAAGCAGAGGCAGGAGCGCTGTCCCCTGAGGCAAAAAGGAAGATTTGAGGAAGGATTGTGGGGGGCAGAAGAGTGAGTGTGGAGGGAAGGTCCTCGGAGCAGAATGGCTGCATGTGAAGCCTGACAGCCATCAGTGGGCAAAGGGCGTGTGAGCTGCTCACTTTCCCCAATAGGGGGAGGGGAGAGAGGCCAGAGGGCCAAGAGGAGGGAGAGGGAACTGTGGAATGGTTTTGTGTGGCATGGACAGGCCTGGCACCGAGGGATGCACCCAGCCAGCGCTCATGCCAAGGAGAGGACGCTGGGCAAGGGCTGGTGGTGGCTGTACTGATGGGCCCAGAGCATGGACTCCTTTTCCTAAGAGGACCTGCACTGGCCACGACTGAGACCTTGGATGGCCAACCCTGTAAGCAGCTGGTAGAAACTCAGGAACTGCTCAGGATGGCTCGGGACTCTAGTAGTGTGACATTTCTTTTGACAAGATTAAAAGCTCCCCAACCAACCTGCTCTGACCATAGCAATGCTATCAGATTTTATCCCGATCACGAATTACGTGTGAGTTCTGATTAAAGAACTCCCGATAACTCACCACCATGTCCTGATGAACTATGGAATGTCCTGCTGTGATTTGTCTGGGTGAAAGTCACTTCTGGCTCCTTGAACTTGACGTCTATCTCAGTAAGATCAAAATGTGACTTCTAAAACACCCTGCACTTCTCTGCTTGTGGGTGACAAGTCAACACTGTGGCATTAGGGATCTGAAAGGCAGCATTTAAACAGGTGGGGTGCTTTCCTCTCCCCGCTGGCCCTGGGAGTGCATGGTCGCTCACGGAAAGGAAAGGTCACCTTCCCGTCACAGCAGCGACCTGCCCCAGGTTTAATTTTTTTCTTGAGGCATTCGTTCAGAGGGAAGGTGTTTCTGAGAAGCTGTGCTTGGTGTGGAAGTTGGGGGGGCATCCACGTGGCCTACCTCCACACTGTTCCCCATGCGCCCCCTCCCCTTGTATAATAAGCAACCGAGAGGCCTTTTCCTGGTGAATCAATAGAACAAAGCCAACAAGAGAAAAGAAGTACCAAGGAGTCTTTGTTCAGCTGCCATCAGTAGATGACTTTTCTTACATGAAGGGAACATTCCTGGAAAAAGATTTCATTAATTTCCAACAGCAAATGTATGTATTTTTTAAAAGGAAAAAATATAGCATTACCCATCCAAGCCAACAAGACTACTACACAGGGTGATTTATAAGGGCATAAATCTAGTTATTCCAATGAGCATGCAAAGTATAATCTAAGGTGATATTACTCTTACGTTATAAAAGGGCGCATACGCTAGCCCGTCTGGGGACTGCCTGAGACCAAGATGCATGGCACTGGTTTCTTTTTGGTAAGAAACGAATTCCATATATCTCAAGATTTCCAAACAAAAAATGCAAAGCTGGCTCATATTTCAGGGCGAAAGCCCTCTGCTGACTAAAGATACTTCTGTTTTTATTGGGATTGTGGTTCTTGCTCTTTTTATTTTTGTAAACTTTTTCCATCATGAGCTGATGCATGGATGTATTTATAGTTGGGTTTCATTTAACTGTGCTCATTTGTACTGATCTGTGACAGATTTATATGATCCTAGATTCCTGCTGTCACTGCTGCATTATTTATGTTTCTATAAATTAAAGCCATTATTATCAAAGATGGCCCCTGACAGTAGGATGCGGTAGTTGGAAATAGCATTTCATATTTTCCTAGCCCTGATGAATCCTCTATGGATCGCATCCTGATGCCGACTAAGAAATCATCGTCTTTGCTGGAAAAGAGTAGGTCTGAAGGGATCATAATAATAAGTCACTAATGAAAGACGAAAATTCCAGGACTATTTGTAGACACTGGTTTTTAATCTTCCTAATGATAGGCCTGACGATAAATAGATGAGGGAGATAATACATGGCTGATAACACCAACAGACCAGCTCCTCTCCCTCCCACCGCATGTGATTAGCCTCTAGGACAGATTCACATCATGCGTTTTAAATCTTCCTTTTATCTCTGTATTGGAGTATGATGACTCTGCTAAGCGATTTTTAAGCAAGGGCTTTGTGACAGATGGGGTACCAGAGAGCCTTTATCTCCCCGGCACCAATGAAACAATCAAACTTAATTGGTGGCTTCAGCATAAAACAGTTTATTTGTGACGCTAGAATACTGCAAATTAATAATCAGATTTTGACGATGCATATAGAGAAGACAGAGAGAAAATGGTTGTCCCAGACTGCTTTTAAAAATTGCTCCATAGGACCAATCAGACTGTGAAAGGTAGCTGGACCAGGCTGGAATGCTGCCCTCCTGCATCCTGGCTGCGTGATCCCAGTCAAGCCGGGGCAGCTCAGCGAGCTTCCACTTCTACCTCAGAAATCGGGATGCTTGTGTCACAGAATGGAAGGGGCCCCCACTCACTAAATCAAGTCAGGGAGATTAGACCAAGGTCGCCAGAGCACCTGATCTGCCAGGCGTCCTCCAGCACGTAAGAGCACAGCGCTCACTCGGGTGTGGACGATGTGAAAGTTAGACGGTTTGGCAGCGACACCGGGCGAGGAGCCTGCAGGAGACGTGGGGTGTGTGCAGTCTACCACCGGCACGTGGTAGATCCTCTCCCGGATCTATACTGGTTCTCTTCCTCTTCTGGTTGCACAGTGAGAGCCACGGTTCCTAAGCAGTCAGCCACACTCTCTGGTATAAATGTCAAAAATATTTCAACTCTGTAAAGAGGGACAAAACCTCATTTTCTGTCTTTAGTGTTTCTCAAAGGACCTTTCTCGTGCTATAAAGAGTTTCACACCTTAGTGGTCCAACTTGCTCTGAGCTGAAAAAGCCATGGTGGCCATGGTCCAGGGGCTTGTGGCTGAGGAGACAGCTGGGGGAAGGGAAACACCTAGAGCTGCGGGGTCAGGCACGGCCACAGCCCAAACCCGGTTCTGGGTCTTACCGTCTTCTGCGTCTTGGCTTTTCCAAACCCTGGCTTCCTTGTCTGTGGAATGGGAGCAGTGGTGGATACCCTCTGGGAGTCCCACTCTCCTGGGTCTTCCCTCTGCACCCCATGACACCCCTCCTGGACAGAGACGGTTCTCGGAGTCACGTGAGACCAAAAAGGAAACTGAGCGCACCGTGACAGAAGCTGCCAAGGGGGCAGGGGGACTCAGTGCTCAAGCACGTGGCCCACGTGTGTCTGCCCTTGCCCTGGCCCAGACGTAGTCTCAGACGCTGTCATCTCAGCTACCCCGCGCCCAGGGTGAGAAAAAGAGGAGCAGAAACAAAAAGGGCTTTGACTCTCATGAGGGAATTAGGAGAGGAACTGGGATTTGTTTTAAAATATTCCAGAAGTCAGACTCACCCATGGAGAAGGAAACTCAGGTTTTTTGAAATAATAACAGAAGGCAGGAGAGATGGCCAGGTGGGCCTGAGGTGCTCGGTCCTCCATGGCTTCTGTTCTGATAAGCTGCAGGAAATTGCCTGTGCTTCCCCGCCTAGAGCAGCAGAGATGGCCATTCCTTCAGTTAAAACGCGTGTAAAATGCGATGATATCTTGGGAAGTATTCTCCTGGATGATTGCTCTGTCATTTTTAAGTTAGAAGTTTATTTTTATCTTACATCCTTTGCAATCTAAGACTTCCCTTCTTCTTGTGTTGTAGGTCAAGATCTGCTAGAGTTTAACCCTCTGGAGGATAAATTAGTATGTAGACTGTAGAAATAGGTAAAGGTGTTGTAGGACTTGCACTTCCAGGAAAATGTTAGAGAGGTGGATACATCAGAAGCTGGAAGGTGTGCCACGTGTGCATTTGCTTAATCGTGCTGTTCTGCTGTCTACATTTGGTCATTGTATAGTGCTTTTGCATGAGAATTTACTCACAAAAATTGATGCAGAATTTGCATTATAAGAATATTCAGGGACCAGGCGTCATGGCACACACCTGTAATCCAGTGGTTAGGGAGGCTGAGGCAGGAGTATTAAAAGTTCAAAGCCAGCCTCAGCAACTTAGTGAGATCCTGTCTCAAAAAATAAATGAATAAATAAAAATAAAAAAGAGCTATTGATGTGGCTCAGTGATTAAGTGTCCCTGCATTCAGTCTCCCAGTAACAAACAAAACAGCAAAACAAAACAATATTCAGAGCCTCATGGATTCTTGTGGGCTCAGTAGAAATGCAAGAACAGGTAGCTAGTGAGGACTTGGGGGCAAAGCTGTTTTGCACCTATCTGATTAAAAATATGAATATCTTACAAAAAGTGTGCAGGGTAGTGCCCATCAAGTCACTGAGTAGGAAAACTGAGCTGGCTCGGGTGCACGCTGTCACTATGATCTCAGCAAAGCTCATCACACTCCTCATTGCACATCCTCTGCGCCTCGCTGTTCCAAGAGGTCTACCCCACCCTCCCCAGGTACCCACTCTCCACAGGAAGCTTGGGGTTTCTTCTTGGGACTATCTGCGGAAAGCACAGAGGCAATCCTTCTCTCTGTCCTGCTCTGCCTCCACGTGTCCCTGTCTGGTTCGGGGCCCGGGGTGTGCAGCTCCTGCCCAGACTGGACCTTGGAACTTTGTTCCTGTCAGTACTTAATCTTTCTGGGTTTGAAACGTGGTTTGGATGTCAGCCCAGTGGTGTGGCTGTCATAAAACCCACCGGGTTGGGCAATTTATGGAGAGGATAAACATATTTTCTCACAGTTCTGGAAGCTGAGAAGTCTAAGGTCAAGGGGCTGCAGGTTCGGTGCCTGGTGGGAGCTGCGCCCTGCTCCCAGGGTGGCTCCTTGAGCACTGTGTCCCCACAAGGGGTAGGCAGAAGGGCGGTCAGCAAGGGTGGTCAAGGCTGTGTTCCCAGGAAAGAGCCCTCATGGCCAGTTCATTCTGTGAAGAACCCACCCCCCACACACACCTGATACACCTTAGTATTAGATTTCAACATGAATTTTGGATTCAGTTCTGGATTTTTTAATAAGTTGTGCTTCCTCAGAGACCCTAATCTCCCAGCTCCTGACCTGGGCCTCCCCTAGTACCCAAGGAAAGGGATGGACCCTGGAAAGAAGACTATTTTGGAGGACTGAAAGTCAAATAAAGTTTTATAGTATTGCAAATCTGTCCCAGTTTCCCATCTCTGTCCTTAGGTTTTGTTCACAGGGCTCTGTTCAACTGTTTTCCAAGTCTGCAGTGGGTTGAGATAAGAGCCTGAAGAAATGTATGACTTTAAGTCTTACATTATGCATATTATACAGTTATGCATATAGTAATATCAATAATGAATTTCTATATTTTTTAAGTACATTATTTTTGCTTAAGTTCAAAACCACATAATAGTCCATTCTCCTCAAAGTGAAGTCAAATAAAATAATAAGAAATTTCTCCTAAGGAGATATAGGCCATGTAGGTTCATGAGAGAGTTCTGAGAACAGCCTTGGAGAACTCCATCTCATCTAGGGAGCCCTGTGCAGAGGAGCCTGCCCCACAGAGAGCCGCCCGTCACCCCTGTGGGGAAACACGTGCTGTGAACGTACATGTTGTGTGGGCCTGGGGACGTGGCTCGTGGGAGAGCACTTGCCTGGCATGTGGGAGGTCCTGGGTTCCATCTCCAGCTCCTCCAGACTCCATGTCTGTGTGAACCAGCACTGTATCCTGGGGCTCCATTTCATAGTTTCAGTGGGATTTCAAAGCCACCTCTGGCCTTGAACTTTACTACTAATGTGAAACTTTGGACTTGCAGACAGGGGCTCCAAGCCCGCCAATGTCACTGGGTGAGTTGCCATCACAGTAGGTACAGGATTCAGGTGTTGTCCTGGACTGTTGGATGCCCCAACCTCAGGACGCTAGCTCTGCAGCAGAACATGGCTCTGGGAATAAGAATCATCCATCAACAGTTGTGTGCTGTCTCTCTACTCTAGCTGGGAATTTTAGGTGGCAAAGTCACTTGAAAGCCCCGGTTTCCATGTTTTATAAATGAAGACAATCATAACAACCCCATGATAGGCTGTAAAAACAGACAGGAACATTCTGAGCCTTGAGGTAGGACTTACGGGTCATTTTGCTGGTTTCCAACCCCCTGAAGCTGCAAGGAAACTGAGGCTGAAAAGGCCATGTGAGAAGGCCGGGTGCCTCCATTCCCTGAGCCCCAGCCCCGCAGCCGGCTTGAGGCTCTTCCATTTACAGAATTCACTTGTTTCCTGAGGAGCTGGCATTGCTCACTTCATTACGGAGAGCGGAGAAAGGACTCCGGCTCACAAACACTCTTTAACATGTGTTTTTTCTCCTTATCTTATTGACTCAACATGCAGATATCTCTGCCAGAAATGTCCAATTGCACCTTTGTCTAAAGAAGATTTTATATTGATCTTAATCTAATTAGCTGGTCTGAACTATGGTTTGTGTCACAATTCCTGTCTTGATCTAATTAGCTACTGTCGCCCAAGCAGCATGCATCTGAAATCATAATTTCCCCCGCGGCAGCCTTTCCCGTCGGGGGCTGTGTGCTCCAGGCAGACAGTTCTGAACCCTGCAGACCATCAGCAGCCTACGCTACCTCTGCGATCTTGGCTCTGAATTCTTCTAGGCATGCCACTGGATTGGGAGCCGGGCATATCCAGAGCTCCGACCTGGGCTCCGCCTGGTCTCCTGTGTGTCCACAGGCAAGTAAGTCACCTCATCTCTGTCAACTTCATTGTCCTTTTCTTGCCTGAGGAGTATCGGACAGAGCAAGCCAGGGAGCTGCAGAGATAGGGTTCTGCTTAATGCCTGGCACCGGGGCCTCCGAGCTTCTGATTTCCTGCTCTCTGTGCCTTTTCCCAAAGGCGCCTGAGAAGACAGATTCTGTCCTCTCTGGGTCATTTCTCACTAGGACAGAGGTTTTCTCCCCCTGCTCTGCTCCATCCCAGAGCTCCCTCCCTCTGACCCTTCATACCTCTTTCCTTTCTCACTCCCTTCCTCCCTCCAACTCTAGAAATGTCAGAAATGCCCCCCTCCCTCCCTTCCCTTCCTCCCCTCCCTTTTCTGCCTTTTATTTCCTTCATCTTTGATTTGGACTTGACCACATTCCCTCAAGTGTACTCACCAAATAGTCTCAGTGAAGCCTTAACAGCACCGGGCTGTGGCTACTCTTGAGGAGGGTGGAGGCGGGTGCGGGTAGCTGAGCAGTGACAGTAAGGCCCTGTCCTCTAAAGGCTGCATTTGAGTAAAGGTAGAAAGCGCAAAGCCAGATGTGGATGAGCAGGTGGGGCTGAGCAGGGCCAGGGTCGTCCCCACCTGCCTGCGGGGCAGGACACCATCAAGAGCACAGTAGGCCTTTGAAATAATTGACCCATTTGGACACAAGAGGATGCACACAGTTGTGGAAACAAGTTCAACAGACTTCCAGAATCTTCAGAGCCAGGAGTGTCCTCAAGCCAAACCCAAAGCCCAGGTCGCCCAGCTGGTGGGGGTCTGCCCTCAGGACAGTGTCTGCTCCTCCACACTGTGGGTGGGGCTCCTGTGCACTCTGAGGAATCTTGTCACTGCCAAGTGAGGAGGGGGTGACATTCTGGTGTGAGGCGGGGCTCGCTGGACCCAGGTACCTCTGTGCACTGGAAATGCCATATCCACTCTTGGGTTGAGATGTTGTCCCCAGGAGGTGGCAGATTTCTGAGCACATCAGAAACTAGCAGGAGGTCAGGCCAAGGTGGTGGAAAGAGCACACACAGCCAGGCTCCCTTCAAAACTCTGAAATGACAAAAATGTGATATTTGAAGAGAATGCATTAGCACGGGGACATAAGGAAGAACTGTCGTTGATTGGGGATTGCCTGGAGTCTGCAGCACTCCAGGAACCAGCCAACAGAGGGGACTGGATTCAGACAGGCAGGGGGCAGAAGACCAGTGTCCAGGATGGCAGCACCTGCTCGCTGCGTGCCTTCTGTCACAGCGTCACCTCCACCAGTCAGGCTTCTACTTCACCACGAGCCCCGGTGCAGGCTGTTTCTGTTCTGCACTTGTGTGTCTTCTCCATTTCCCAACCTCAGCTGGTGCCCAACAGAAGGCAGTGAGTACTGCGGTGTTTGAGGAAATAAAGTGAATAAACACCTTGCAAATTTGTCCCTGCGGCCCTCAGTGTCAGCCTCAGCCCTGTCTTCCTGGACATCAACTTGGCAATGAGATTTGCTTTAGCTTCGGCCAACATCTCAAAAATGTCTAGGCTAAGTCTGGACTTTCCTAAGTTTTACAAAAACCCTCTTTTCCCTGTGCTGGTTGTTTGAACTTTGGGTGTGATATGTCATTTACAATCCAAAAGCAAGAAAAATACAGAGTTCTTGTGATAGTGGGGTCTAAGCTCTTGAAACAGAAATCAGTAATCTCCATTTTGCAAAGCAACCTGCAATGTTTTCTCAATTCCAGGTGTCTGTGTTCGTTTTGAGAAATGCAGGGCAAGTATTCAAGAAGCATCCAATTTATCTGCATTTGTTGAGCAGTTAACTGGTAGCTAATGGGCTAGTTATGGAACAAAATCTAACTAGTGGGAAATGAAGACAAATCTGCTCTCTCTAACTGCGAACTCCAGAAGTGCCCCTGGGCACTTCACCATCAGAGTACCCTCGTGCTACCTCAGCTGTCCCCCAAGCCAAGCAACCCTTTGACACGTTTCCTTCTTCCAGTTCCCACATCAGCTGGGTACTCAGGCTGGCGCCCCCTGCTGGTCATCTGGGAACCATCCTGGCTTCCATCCTCTGCCTTGGTCTCTTCAGACTCCAACCCCTGCTTATTCCCATAGGAAATCTCCTCTACCAACAGCTGCGGCTCTTGCTCAGAGGCTTTGAGAGCCAGTTTCCTCATCTTTCTTCTTGCTCCTTAAATCAGTTCTCCAAACTGCATCCTGAACAATCTTTCTAAAATGCAAGTGAGATTTAAATTAAGTAGTGCCTCCAATGCCTTTAAGCTCAGGTGTCTGACTTTGGGTCTGTCTCTGGCTGTAGCTCATCGTGCCTTTCGCACTTCAGTTAGTACTGAATTGTCCTCATGCATGTGTGCACCCACGGGTCCTGGTGTCCTGCTCATGCTCAGGAACTCCAGCTCCTCCCCTTTGTTACTACTATAAATTGTGTCCTTCCTCCAGACTCACATGCCTGGTCGTCCTGTCCAGGAAGCCTCCCCTGAAGCAGATGAGGTAGAACCCGTGTTTGTCACCTTTCCAGGAAGCCTCCCCTGAAGCATATGAGGTAGGACCCGTGTTTGTCACCTTTCCAAGTACATGAAAGGAACAATTAGCAAAAGAAAGGTTCATTTTGGCTCCCTGCTTTAGAGGTCTCAGTCCACAGTCAGTTGACTCCATTGCTTTGGACCTGAGGAAGTTTGCCACTGAGGAAAGTGCTTGGCTTATGGCAGCTGGGACGCAAAAAGAGAGGGGGGTGGGGGAGGGCCAGGGACAAACATAGTCCTCAGGCCACACCCCAGTGACCTACTTCCTCCAGTCATGCACCACCTGACTAGGTTTCAACTCCTCTGCAGTCCATTCAAATTATTAATCCATTAACCAGATTGATCCGTTGGTGAGGTGGAGCCCTCATGACCTGATCCCTTCCCTAAACGCCATCTCTGGACATGCTGTGCTGAGGACCAAGTCTTCAACACGTGAGCTTTTGGAAGACCTTCTAGATCCAACCATGTCAGCCCTGAGTTTCACAGCAACTTGTTTGTTTGTTAACACCTGCCATTTGGTGGCTCAATCTTCCTCCCTCCCTCCCTCCCTTCCTCCCTGCCTTCCTTCCTTCCCCCCACCCCCCGCCCTTGCCCTTCTCTTTTTGAATAGTGTCTTGATGACCTTGTGAATTGCTGGATAGGGTGAACTCTCAGGCCTGGCTGTATTTTGCATATTTTGCAATTTCCAGAACCTATCATGTTTCCTAGATGGAAAAGATTCTGAATACTTTGCTGAACTCATGTCAACCAATATGTATAAAAGAAAGGTCCTGCCTGTCTGCGCCTTGTTGTGTCAAGATGAGGCTGTGAAGTGGAGTGAGTCCTTGTCTTGTAGACATTCTCTCACTTGACCTCCTCGTGGTTCTGTGGTACATCAGGATGGATTCCTGATTTGGGGCAAGATGACCCAGAGCATCCAGGAGAAAGGGTGGGACTTTATACCTGGTACTTGTGCCACACGCCAGGCAAGGCCCAGGGCAGGTCGTCTGTACTCTTCAGAATAACACCACAAGGCCCTGTTCCTCATACATGAGAGGAACCTTGCCCAGAGCCACCAACCCCAGACGTGCTGAGCTGTGCACAGAGCACAGTCTTCTGACGCGGCCCTGTGTCCTTCCTCTCACCAATGCAGGCCACCTGCTACTTCCCCTTTACAAAGCAGAGCAAATTGCCTGGAGAAAAGCCTTAGCAGGTTCATCCACACGACCACAGCCAGCAAGTTTGATTGAGTTTGTGTTACTTTGTGAGTAATAACCCAAATTAAAGGTCTGTCATAGCGAATGAGATGCTGACCACCAAGGGGAAAATTGCATCTTTCAAATGATCACATGAGGACCATTTCCCAAGGAATGTAGACACCGGCTCACCAGTGTGATGCCGGCCTTTCCCACTGATGGATTCCTCCTACAGGCAATACATAATCTTTCCAGGACATCCTGATAATATTTGAAGCATGTGACATGTCATCATGCATATTACCATTAGCCTCGAATGCCAGGATACAAGGGATGCATAATTCCATTAATCAGGTTTTTGCTGGTGTCTGTGGTTTGGCACCATTTATTATTTGGATAGGGTTAGGACGGAGCAAAAGAAATCTTTCTCACAGCCACAATGCATGCACTAAGAGCCAAACTGTGCACAGGACTGTATTAGGAACCAAACAGAACAGTTGAATGGAATAATACCTATGATTTTTAGGAAGTTTTAGGATTGGAACCACTAATCCAGGTGACTGCATAGAGAATGACTAGTGACAAGGCACAGTTCTCAAGTATATAATGCACTATGTAGTAATCCTAAGTCATTATATGCTTTCTAGGATTCCATATTTGAGAGACTGAGGAACTTGACTGTGGACAGCAAGGCACATGGCCACAGAATTTGTGTCCACTGCCCTGTCCGCACTGCCTGGGCATGTCACAGTCATGCAAGCACACCCATATCTATTCTCTCCCAGAATCCTACAAAGTTTTAGGATAGAGGCAGGGCATAGATTACTATCCTCTTTTCAGGTAAAGAAATTAAAGCCCCGGAAGTGGTTATTTTCCAAAAGCAGAGAATGATGAGCAATGGAACCCCATTGAGAAACTATGGCTTGCACCTTGGACGACTTCCGCAGCTTCTACTCGCTGCCGTCAACCGGAACAAAGGGCTCACAGGTGATTAAAATGGCCAGGAGCCCTGAGGAGGTGGGTTCCTGTCCCGGGGGGAGATGCTTGGCACACTTGTGGGGGCCACCCCAGCTCTAACAGGGAGCTGAGCCTCTGTGGCCTTGCCAAGGACAGCCATTCTAGGAGCACCAGGATGGGCTGCCCTTCTGTTGAAGTCCAAGAGATGTGCACCCCTAGAGCCAGCTGTGGGGAGACGGTGACCCATCAGGGAAACTGGGGCTTGGACAAAATGAAGGGAATCTAAGTTGGAAGAAATGACACATCCTGTCATTGTGGGGTGCATTGGGGATAGGACAGGCACATGCCACCATTCAGAGAAATGGTTCACATGCGTTCAAAATTAGTTTTCTTTCTTGAAAAATCAGATTGGTAAGAATGCCAATTTTGTGGTTCTGTCTCATATTTTTCTGAATGAGGTAAAGTGCCATAGAAATGATTTAATAAAAGTATTAACATTAAAATGTTAATATACCAGAATGCCTTCATTAAATCAATATGTGAAAAGTGAGAAGAATATTTAGGAAATAATCACTATATCAGAAAATAGTATGCATCGAAAATTCCAAAAAAATTAAGTGACTAGTTTTTTTTTTTAAGTGATGAAATGTCTATCATTTCTTCTACTTCTGCAGATATATGTGTGGGTGTGTAAATATATATATTTTCCATTTTTTCTTCTTTTTGGATACCGGGGATTAAACTCAAGGCATTCAACCACTGAGCCATCTCCCCAGCCCTATTTTGTATTTTTTACTTAGAGACAGAGTTTCACTGAGTTGCTTAGAGCCTCACTGTTGCTGTGGCTGGCTTTGAATTCGTGCTCCTTCTGTCTCAGCTTCCCAAGCCACAGGGATGATAGGGGTGTGCCACTGTGCCCTGCTCTATTCCATTTTATTCTTCAATAGTAACAACAATATTATGTCCAACTACACACAGTTCTGAATTTAGATCAGATGTACTTAGCTGAATTTGACCCACTTCTTGAGCTTGAGCCAAAATTCAGAGGCAGGATGGCTGTGGTCCTGAAACAGGGTGCTCTAAAGTTATGAGGAAGCAATTCCTGTGGAGCGCAGGGCAGTTTGGGAACAACAACGACAACAAAACAGGTTAACAAACAAACAAAACCATCTTAAAGAGAGAACACCATAATGTAGAGGTACTAAGGAAGAATCATCTAGAGGTTCAGACACCAGAAGAGGCAACAGGAGGATTTCAGATGAGGAGGTGGTCTGGGACATTAGAATGCAAATTGTTCTGGATTCAAGGTCAACTGGGAGGGGGCATTCTAAACAAATGTCCAGCCCGAGCAATGGTATGGAGTACAGCATGTGTGAAGGGGTGGTGTCCATCCGGCTTTTCTTACCCCCTCCAGCACTGATCCTCTTCTCTTGGAGCATGGTGTCATAGTGTGACAGCTGATGGTGCACCCCTTTGTCTGCATGTCACTAGGAACTTGCTAAGGGACAATACCACCTTGCCCCTTCCCAAAGAGGCAGGGAGTCCTGGCCTAGATTAGCTTTTCAGTATGTTCAGTGAATAGATTAACAGAATCAAAGAATATCCAATAATGGCTCTGCAGTGTATTGGCTCTGTGAACCTGGAAGTCCTTGGAACATTCCAGAATTCTGCTCTGGTCATCTGTGCCACGGAGACAGAACAACACCTTTATGTATTGTTATTTTGAATATGAAGTTAATTTTCCTTTTTAAAACCAAAAAGGATACTCACACTTGTAATCATGGAAAAGGTTTTTATTGTCTCTGTTTCTCAGCTTGGTTTGATCTTTAAAAAAGGGCTTCCAGAGCCTAATGATTTTCATCTTCAATGAATTTTTCAGACAATATACATGAGAACCTGTCAATAGGATTGAAGGTCATTTTATACCCTTGGAAATATTAATAATATATTCCTCAGGAAGAAACGTTTTCTTAGATAAAATGGCAAATGGTGTTTGAAAGCAGAAAGATCAAGAAAATGTCAGGACCAACCAGCAATTACCATGCTGCAGCCCCTACTGGTGAATGAATCCTGAGGTGTGCCCATCTGGAAGCCCACGGCTCATTCTGTGCTTAAATCCTGTGCTCTTTCAAAACAATAAATGTAGGGAAGAAAGCAAACTGTCAAAAGGGTGCTAGAAATAGCCAGAATAGCTCATAAAAGCATATAATTCTTGAGCTGTCATATTCTCTACCAGCAGGATAAACACTAGACCCTCTGCCCTCTCCCAAACGTCTTGTGATGCTGGGAACTTCCTGTTTGCACTGAAGTTTCAATTCAAGTAGTTTGGGACACATGTGCACCTTCCCATAATGTAAGTAATCATGTCATGAAAAGGAATCTTTTTGAAAAATGTGTCTGAGTTAAATTCTGTGACACAGCTCTCAAGTGGGAGAGGTGTGTTTTATTTGCTGAATGTTCAAAATATAGCCTTGAACTAGATAATGAAAGGGTTTTATTTAGAACAGCTCAGAGTTTGGCATCACACATTTGTCAAGGGAGTGTGCTTGAAAATTATCCCTATGTTTACCTCAAACTATGCGTTGGATGAAAAAATAATCATTACTCAACGGTTATAGAATCATAGGCCTTTCCAATGTGAAATTTCTTAATGCAAAAAAATTCTCTATTAGATTTCCAATAACTACCTCAGAACACTCTTTGACCAGTTTAGATAGACACACACTTCCCCACAGAGACTCTAGAGAGGGGTTTCTTTGAATGCTGGAAGAAAAGGAGAGAATTCCAGTGTCAACAGTGAAGCACAGAGACCTTGGTCCTGAGCCTTGGGCCTAGGGTCCCTGATGAGGGGTGAGTCTCGGTCTAGATTGCCATGACAACCTCCTTTCTTCTGCATTTTCTGGAAGTAACTGGGATTCAGACTCAATGGGAATCATAGGTTGAAACCATCACCTCACATTAACCCAGAAGTAAGTTGCTCCTCAGTGTGGGAATAGCGTTCGGCTTAATACCGAGAGCTTAATACCGAGTGCTGCGGGGTTGAAAGCCCAGCTGGGCAGAGGTGTGGACGTCCTGGACACTGCCCCATGGAAGGCCACATGGCCAACATAAACTCCACTTTACCTCCCTGAAGCGCTGTCCACTGCAGCTGCCCAGGGAGTCTGGTGCCCACCCACAGTGCTCCCCGCACTTGTTCATGCCCCAACACCCTCCCCTGGTGACCCAGGATGTGCTCCAGCTGGAGAAGCTGAGTCCCAGGCTGGGAGCCGGCCTCTGGTCCTCACTGAAGCCCAGACCTCACCCAGGCAGCAGGCCCCCCCTGTGTGGGGTGCAAAGCGCCTGCTGGTTTGCAGGGCTTCCAGGATCCCCAAGACAGACCGGCATTCAGGAGAAAACCGAGCTGTGTGTGGCTGCAGACAGACCCTGCTTTGACTCCGTCCCTGATGTTCTGAGAGCTCCTGAGGTCCTGAGGGTCCCCGGGTTTCACCATCCACAGGTCCACCCTGCTGGGTTTTGCTTTGCTTGCTCACCTCTGTCCTCTTCCCAGGGCCTCAGAAAGAGGCACCTTCTCCCTGTCCTATCCAAGAGCACACACAGATCCATTCTTCAGGAAAAAACTGAGAAGCCGCAATGGCTACAAAACTGCTTTGTAGGTGACATGAAAATAATTTGAGCAATAACTTAAGATCCTTAAACTCTGTTGACCGCTCGTAGTGTTGTGGTCACTTTCCTTTCACATATCTTTCTATTTTTCCCCTGGGATTCCCTGGTGTCTGACTTCCTCACTGGCCACTGGCCCATCAGCCCGAGTGTTTGGGTTCCTTCCTCCTCAGAACAGAGGTCTTCCTTCTGGTTTTGCTTGATCCCTCTCCTATGTTCCTCACACCTTCTCTCAGATCACATAAAATCAAACTAAAATCTCTGCAGGGATGTGAGATCAGTGTGCTGTGGAAAACATAGGCCAGTCATCTCTCTCTCTTTCTCACTCTCTCTCTCCTTCTAAGCTTATAATTAATAATGGAGGAGGAGGAGGAGGAGGAGGAGGAGGAGGAGGAGGAGGAGGAGGAGGAGGAGGAGACTTAATTGCTTCTGGAAGCTAAAAGTCCAAAATCAGGGTGTGGGTTAGAGTAGGTTTCTCCTGGAGATGTTGAGAGAATATGTGTTAGACTTCTTCCAGATTCTGGAAGTTTCCAACCAACTTTGGCATTTTTTCTCCCTTTTCCTCAATTTCCCTCTCTGCTTGGCTCAGTTACTTAAGATCTTTACATAACCCCAAGACCATGAAAGTATTTCTCAAGTGAAAGATCCATGCTCCCACTAAAAAAAATTATGTTGTCACCCCTCAG
The DNA here is from genome assembly GCF_964194105.1 of Spermophilus citellus. Classification (NCBI taxonomy): domain Eukaryota; kingdom Metazoa; phylum Chordata; class Mammalia; order Rodentia; family Sciuridae; genus Spermophilus; species Spermophilus citellus. Next base: position 112,549,714 of record NC_138193.1, read on the forward strand.
ATGCAGATAGTACAGTTTAAAAAATAGCCAGTTTTGATATAATGCTCCCCCAATTCTGAAACATATATATCTACCTACGAAATTATGTTGTCATCTGACAGCATGAGCTTAAGGAAAACACTTTAGGAATTGTTTTAAAAATGATGTGTTAAGGTCCGCCATGTATAGCCAACACCATCATGCTCATTTGACTCTTCCCACTACCCCCAAAATGGTCTGTGGACACAAGGACTGAACTCCCAATTCACAGGTGAGGAATCTGGAGCCCCACAGTGTAGACTATTCTCACGGTTTAGCTCTGGAACGTTCAAGTTCCCATGTTGAAAGCATGGTCCCCAACGTGGCTGAGTTTAGAGGTGGACTTTCAGGCAATGATGGGGCCATGACCTCATCAGCAGGTTAGTCCACTTGACAGATTGATCGACCAATCCATCGATAGCTGACGGGACGACTGAGAGACGGAGTTGGAAGAAGTCGGCCGTGGGGCCAGCTCCCTCGAAGGTTTTTTTTTTTTTTTTTTTTTTAATTTTTTTATTGATTATTTAAAGCATTACATAGCTCATTCTCTTGGCCCCTTTCCCTCTCTCTGCTTCTAGCGGCTGTGGGCGGAGCAGGGGGGAGGATCAAGCCTCCAGGTGGTGAGAGGCAGGCCAGGGAAGACTGTGGAGGAGGCCACCTGGGGCAGGAGGCCAGGCGAGCTCTTTTTCTCTAGTAAAGTGAATGTCACCCACCTGGGGGAAATGAGAACGGTGACTGAGGAAGCCAAGGCTGAGGCTAGATTGTTGTAAGAAAAAACTCAGAATTTCTTAGGTAAGATGTTTGTTGTGAAACTACGGAAAAGTAGAGAAGACCAAGTTGGCCACAGACCTGGAACCTGCCCCTGAAGGTGGTGCAGCATCCTGACTGTCAGGTTGCCTCCTTCCCGTCCTTAGGTGACCGGGCTCTGCTGGGTCCCCTCTTTGGTGGACATCATCTCTTGCATAGCACACAGGCTGGGGGATGTGGAAAGACAGAATTCCTTTCCTCACAGTTCTGGGGCTGCAGGTCCCACATCAAGGCCCTGGAGGGTTGGAGTCTGGTGAGGGCTGCTCTCTGCTCCTGAGCTGGCACCTGGTTGTGGCATGCTCCAGCGGGCAGAGCCCTGTGGCCTCATATGGCAAAAGGAGAGGAAGGGCAAGAAGGAGCCAACGCTTGTTCCTGCCAGCTGTCTACCAGGCTGCCAACCCCATCACGAGGGCACATCCTGACACTCACTCATCCCACGGGTCCCGTTTTCTGCTTCCTCAGTGCCATCCTTCACCCCCTGCCCTGGTAATGGACAGCTAATGTCTTGGCAAGGAGTCATTTACAGTACACAAGAGTGGATTTGATTGATGCTGTGAGTCACTGTCTGGATTACTGGACAAAGTGCTCTTGTTGACCATTTTATGGGCCATTGGTCCCTCTGTGGCTTGAGAGCCTCTGGCTCAGGCACCTGCTCCTGGCTAGTTCCTGCTGGCTCTGCTGGCAGTGCAGGTGTGAGCACCATGTGTCAGAGACTTTTTGAAGGGGCAGTGGGCAGGTGTGTCAGAGGTGCGCCCAGCAGGGAAGCAGCACAGCAGGAGACTGTCCATCCCACTTTGCAAGACTTGGCCAGGCCCTTTGCTGCCCAGATGGGACCAAGATAGAGACTCAGGAATGAGTCACCCAAAGGAGTGAGCCTCAAGTCACCCATGTTGTGGGGAGCCACCCAGTGCTGGCCCTGAGCACCGAAGCCTCAGACCTCTCTGCTTCGGGCATTATTTTTACCATTTTAGCTCACCGTGTGGATGAACAAAACCCAGATATGAACCTGACTCAGCTGTGATTCACAGAGGGAGGTGGGCTTGGGCTCTGGTGTGCCCCAGCCTGACGGCCTCTTTTTGCACAGCTTATCCTGGAGTCTAATCCAGGTTCTAGAATTCGGGGTTGTGAGGGGTGTGGGAGGGGAGCAGCCGCTACCTGGGTGTTGGGTCCACATGGAACCTGGGATCTTCCTGAGCTGGCAATGATCAATTGTCTAAGGAAATGTCACATGTCCCTTGCAATACGTCCCTTGCATTTTGCAGCAGGGCAGGGGACAGTGGGCTTGGTGGCTTAGAACTGGGCAGGCCACTAGAACCAAGTTGGTAGTACTTTAAAATGTGCCTATTGAACTAGGTGAACTGAATGCCCCAGACCTGCCAATGATACCCGTCTTGCAAATCAGGATGGGGCCCTACGTCCACTGGTGTGGAAGATTAAGCGCCCGAGAAACATCCAGGCAAGTACTGTAGAAAGCAAGTTTTATTTAAAAAAGAGAGGCAGAGATAGACTTCTGGAGAGAAGGAGGCCAGAGCGAGTATCCTGGGAGTGGGTGTGTGTCTTGCCTTTTTATAGTTCCCAGGTTTCCTCTCCCTCCCCACCTGCCTAGTGACTAAGGGCCAGGAAAGAGCAGCCCTGGGGGTGGTCATTACCATTCCTTGGGCTGGGCAGAGCAACTCCCTGAGGCCTTAGTAACCCATTTCCTTTTCTTTGATAATTAGCCAATTAGCCCTCGTCTCTCTAACCCCGACACTGGTGTTGGTTACAGTAGACTCTCATATCCACGACTCTCCTGCTCAGTAGCTGTTGGTGTTTGGTCTCAGGTAACACTTGAGAGTGTCCTTCACCTGTCCTTCCCACAGCAGTACTCAGGGCAGAGCCTTGTTTCCAGACCCCCAGACAGGGCCTCACTGAGTTGCTTACTGCCTCACTTTTACTGAGACTGGTTTTGAACTAGCTGTCCTCCTGTCTCAACCTCAGGAGCCACTGGGATTACAGGTGTGTGCCACCGCACCTGGCAGAACCCATGCTTTTTGATAAAATGTCAAATTATGGAGAATTGAGAGTGAGTGAAGTTTACGTTTTTATTGCTCTTGAGGTATGGCATCCTCACATTACATTGTTTAAATGTGTTCAGTTGGAATTCCAGCAAAATCGCACAGAGACTGAAGTTAACCCAAATATCCATTTGGCATAGGTTATGGCTTGCATGCGAGGTGTCCCCCAAAAGCTCATGTGTGAGACAATGCAAGATTCAGAAGAGGTGATCGGGCTTGAGAGCCTGAATCCAATCAGTGAGTCAATCCCTTGATAGAATGAACTGGGTGATGGCTGAAGGCAGGTGGGGTGTGGTGGCGGGGGTGGGCACTGGGGGAGTGGCTTTGGGGTATATATTTGTACCTGGCAGGTGGAGTCTCTGCTCCATGATCATCATGTGAGCTGCCTCCTTAGCCACACCCTCTGCCGTGATGTTCAGCCTCAGCTCAAGCCTGAGGAATGGAGCCAGCTGGCTATGAACTGAGACCTCTGAAACTGCGATCCCTTAAATCCACTTTCCTCCTCTCCAGTTGTTGTAGTCAAGTCTTCACGGCAGCAAGAAAGCTGACTGAAATACAGTGGGGGAGGCCTCCCTCACCCCCACCAGGATGTGGCACTGCCCTCTGGACCTGGGCTCAGCCTCGGGCTGCTCAGCCCGACCTTCCAGCAACGGCACAGCCAGGCGCTGAAGCCTGGGCCTCACCACGCTCATGGCTGTCCTCTGCTCAGGGAACAAAGCCCCTTAGTCTGACAGGTTCCTCTCCTGCCCTCCAGCCACTCATCTGGGCGAGCCCTGCACAGTCTGAGCTCCCTTGTCTCGCCCCCTTCCTGCTCCCCTCCAACACGAGTGTCCTGCCTCTGAAGTCATGTTCTGATCCATACTAAATGAAGCACGGATCCTAGGGCATTGAGGATATATCCTGGTGACCTGCACCTCTGTCCAGGTGGGGCCATCAGGGATACGAGAGAAGTTTTCTAATTGCTTCTCCAAGAGTCATGCTCGGAGGTGAGACATTAGAATTTTGACCAAGTAAAACTTCTAAAATTGTTTATTCATGGTAAGAAATGACCTTGATTCATCTTAAAAATACAAATTTCAACAACTGTGATGTCACAATCTCTGCAGCAAGATGTAAAAATAAGTTAAGAAAGTCTTATTTCTTATTTCTCAATTTATTGAAAATAGGGTTTAAATGTTTCTTGATAAGGGATTGGAATCTCACATCTTAAAATGAACTGAGAATGCCAAGCGTGTGATTGGGGTTCTCAATTTCCTGGCCAGTGAGTAAAAGACCCCATGGGTCAACTACATTCCTAGCATCAGGAGATCTTGTTTTCTCTGTACTGTTATCCAAGATGGTGGCGCAGGGGGTTGGAATGACTTCCTAACAGGATGCAAAGAAATGAGAATGTATTGATGACACCACCCAACTTTAAAAAGAATCATAGACCATAGAGAAAAGCATAGCTTGAGAATTACATCATACTTAGCTTATTTGTATCATAAAACTTAGTCACATAATAATGCTACTTAATTCCCTATTTTTTTATAAAAATGGAGAGGAAGTAATATTTATTAATTTATTGATGTCCTTTTATAGAGCAGCACCTTTATGTATATCTCCTCTTTTAGTCTGGATCTACTGAAGTCCATAAGCAAACTAGAAGTTAGACCACATGTTCAGTGAACAGTGGAACAAAATCAGATCTGTTTGGCTACACAGCCTATATTAATTTTGCTATGAGAGGGGAGAGTGAAGCAGCTATTTTTAAAGAAGTATTAGCAAATTGACTTTCATATGACTTAAATAAAAACCAGCTTTATTTAATACACAGTTCAAGAGATTCCTTAGCAAAGTCAATTTTTGCCGAAGGAGTGATCACGGTTTTGTCCATAATGATCCTCCCATCCTTCTTCCTCTGGGTGGAACCTGGAAGGGTCTTTGCTACCTAGAATCTGCACTCTACCCCACACTTGTCGGGGAGTTGGATGTGACCAGGTGATGGGAGAAAGTGCTGTGAGCAGGTTCTGATTTAGTGCTCAGAGAAACTGAGCATGGCTTCTCCTTCCTTTTCCCCATTCTTTCTGGTTGGAATCCAAATCTGAGAAGTCGGGAGGGAGCAGGAATCTGGGAAAATGAGTCAGGAAAACTGTGTTAAGACTTGCTTGATCACTGAGAGGCCAAGTTGTCCTCAGCTCTGGATCACCTTCTGAGACTTTTTTTGTGTGTTCATCAGCATCCGCCCCCCTGTTGTTAGCATCCACATATCAGAGAGAACATTCAACCTTTGATTTTTTGGGATTGGCTTATTTCAATTAGCTTGATAGTCTCCAGATCCATTCATTTACTGGCAAATGTCATTAAGTCATTCTTCTTGATGTCGAGCAACATTCCACTGTGTATATGAACCATGTTTTCTTCATCCCTTCATCTGAGGAAGGGCACTCCTGAGACTCTTCAACCATGAAGATGTAGGATGTTAACTGCGCCTTGCTGAAGATGAGTCGCTCATGTCTGAGCTATTGTGCTGTGACTTGGGGCAGCCAAGGTGCTCTACAGACCTGTCTTTGTATGTAAATGAGTGTCACTTGGCTGTGGCCATCCTCACATTTGCATACTGTACACTCTGGTGCCACAGTGGCCCAGGTGAGTCACTGCAGTGAAACAGGATGGCGGCAAATCTGAAAGGTGCACCACCTGCAAAAAAACGTTTGCTGCCTTTTGTCCTAATACAAAAAATAGACTAATGTGGGTGATGACCTGTGAGTGGGTAGCACCTTCCTCACATTGGTGCCCACGCACATCCCTAGCCCTGCTTCTAACTAGCTGTGGAAGCTTGGGCAAATGTGTTCATCTCTACATCTGCAAAACAATTGGGCTGATTATCACCACATGTGCATACGCCAAGGCTGTAGCCTGACCTGCTCATCTCACCGTGGGCTGTGAATCAGGAGCCCTCTCCAGACTTCTTTGTGTACCAACATGGCCAACTCTCAGTGCTCTTCTTCACTTCTCTCTGATGACCGCTAGGGTGAGGCCTATAGAGAGTCTGACAGAGCAACTCATTGTCCAATGCTGTGGAGTAGGAACAAAGGTGATTTCCTTTCTTTAAGCCAACAGTCCTTTAGGATCTGCTGTCACTTAAAGGGTACTGTATTCTGGCTTTCCGTTTGTGAGCTGCTGCTAAACACGGATGAGCTGAAACAAAGCAGAGAACCAGGAAGCACTGCGAGGAAGCTCTCTCAGGTTTAGGAATAGGGAGGCCTCTGTGTTTCCAGGGGAGATGTGGAAGACCACAGCAAGCAGTGATATGTAAGAAAATCAATAGTAATGTCTTTGCTTACCCAATCTCTCCAGAGCAGGAATGCTTGGCTCCAATGATTTTAAGGCACTGCTTTTATTAGATCACTTAGGAGTGAGTCAGACAGCTAGTCCATAAGGTAACAATCCATGGAAGCTTGCTATGTTAAGAAAAAAGAAAGTAAGTTAGGAAATTCAGTTGTTCTTCTATTATTTTTCTCCAATATTCATCACACCAGGCCAGTAACTGCCCAGAAAGGAGAAGCAACAGAGCTAAATCCTTTTTGGTGGCAACAATGGTCCGTCCCTTTGTACCAGCACCCAGGGCTGGGGAAGTGCCCCTTTCCAGGAGCACCTGCGGTACTTCATCAGGCCGGAGAGTTTGCCACCCAGGTGCTGAGGGTTTCCCGCTGGAGAACTCCCCGGCACTTATGCCTCTGTCAGAGGAGGCTTAGCCAGGACAACAGGGATCATGCAGTTATTCTATCAGAGAGAGAGAGTGCAATTCAGGGAAGGAGTTGGACAGAGCTTGGAGGATGGCAGAAGAACCTGCGGGGCAGGAAAGGTAGAGGGAGTGTGGGGTAGAGGTTGAGACTAAGGAGGGTGGAGGCTGTTTGACGTGGAGTTCAAGGCTAAGGAAGGTAGAGAGAGCTTGGGGTACAGGTCAAGGCTTGGGGGTGGAGGGAACTTAGGGAGGAGAAAATGGCTGCTGGTTCTGAGCTTTTGGGGAGGGGCACTGATTGCCCTGAAAGGCAGCACACTGAGGCTGCTGAAAAAAGGAACCACCACCCACCCTGTGCAGGGTGAAGAGCCACTCTGGGGTAGTGAGGACAAAAGCCAGAGCCCAGCAGGAGGCTGCAAGCCCCTGCTTCTCTTCCTCCATTCCTCTTATGCCCCATGGGCCGAATCTTAAAGGAACACCTGGCAAAGAGATGACGGCATTTGGGGGCCAGACCTGGCATGAAGGGTATAGGGCTGGCTTGGACCACAGAGCTGTGGGCTTAAGGACTGCGGGTGCTCCTTTGAGCCTCTGGGCATGCCTCGGCAGTCACTCTCATTGTTTGCATCATGCTTCTCCCTAGGTCAGAGTAATCCTGAGTGAATAAGGAATTCGAGGGAGAATTTCCAATAAATAGTGCAATAATAGTCAACAGCAGCACATCACCAGCTCTGAGCCCAAAGCCCAGTCATGTCCAGACCGTATGCTTGTGATTCATACCTCCTGCACTGGGAGCATTCAGAGACTGAGGAAATGCAAAGCAGATAGGATACACAGCTTTTCCTTAAAGACCTCGGACTATATTGGAGAAAAAGGCCTATGAGAGGAAAGACCCATCAGCCCAGTGTGCCCAGTTGGTAGGAGTCCAGTGACTGCAGGACCCATGGGGACAGGGATCTTTTGTGCTTTCTGCCATTTAGGAGTAGTTCTGTTGGGAAAGACTCTTAACTTCCCTGATCCCTGAGTTTCTTATCTGTCACATGCAAACGTCACGCCCTCCTTCACAGGGCTTGGTCTGGATGAGGCAGGGTGCACCTGGCAGGAGTTGGGATAAAGCCTGACACTAGCGAGTGCTCAGAAGGTGAAGCTGCTGGTACCCTTCACTCCCCTGGATTCTTACATCAGTGATACTATTTACTCCCAAATCCGTCAGCCTGGATTCCCATCTTTCCACTTCCCTCACATCTAGTCAGCCTCAGGAACATCACCAGGAATGCCACTGTCATTTAGATGTCTCTGACACCTTTCTTGTTCCACTGCAAATGTTTCAGCCTCACTTTCCCAGGGATCCTGACTGAGACACTGTCCCTTGTCCAGCCTTCCCCAGAGCAGCCTCCGTCCTGCCACAAACTGACCCCCACAACCAGAGCCGCACATTGCCCCTGATGCTCTGAAGCTCTTATTACCACAGGTCAGGAGTCACACTGTGAACGGGAACACTTGCCCACGCTCAGATCACTGCCTACTTTTCTGCTGGGCTTCTGTTCCCGGGTCCCCTAAATCCATGGGATTCTTTCAGCCTGTGCCTGCTGGTCTCACTCCATGAAGTCTTCATGGACCCCCAGGGAGCACCCCCAGGGTCTCCTCAGTGACTTCCCAGCACCCTTTTCTGCCTGAGAACCACGTGACCAGACACTCTCTGCACCTCTGCACGTGGCTGGTGGCTGCCTCGAGTGCAGGAGTGGCCTTGGCCGTGCGAGGGCTGCTCACTCCGTGCCGAGTCATGGAAAAGTGAGCAAGTGACTTTTATATCAGATGTCACAAATTCCTCAATGGTCTGCACGTCAACACACTTGACCACAGTTTGTGAATTCACACTGCGAAATACTGGCTAGCACCCCCAATTCACGTTTTTCGTAGCCATGGAAGCATCTAAGGAGACTCATCATCTTTTCACAAAATACCCCAAGTACATAAGCTGTTTGATCCGAAGCCAAAATGGATTTTTCTGGAACACTGACCGGTGAGGGATACATCACACGCAGACCAAGCGTCCGCTGTAGGGCCCTGTGGTGCTCCATGCCTCACCTTTTCCACGGACTACCCCACCCGCAACACGACCACTGATTCAGAATCTATCTTTAACTGCACTTAAGATTCTGGTCTTACCTCTGAGGAGCTGCAAAGAAAGATGGGCTGAGTGCAGGGAGAGATTCTAGGAGATGACAAACTGCCTGGACATTAAAATGTCATTGTCAGGCAAAACTCCAAGCTCTGCTGCCCACCCTCCCTCCTCAGAGGACAGAGAAGGTGACCAGGTAATGTGCCGGAGGTGGAGTTGTGAGAGCAATCAAGATAAAAAATAAATCAGATTTCTCCAAAGATAACACCATAAAGCCAATTTTCGCCCACTCTCTAAGCATGTTAAAAAGGGGACCAGTCCTTGCTGAGCGCCCATGGCCCACGCCTCATTTTTCAGGACTTGGCAGGGAACATGTGGTTTCTCTATTTAAAGTGGCCCAGAATCAGGGCCCTAGGGGCCACTGGGACTGAGGCGGCCACAGCCATTTCCATGATCAACCCGGCTCACAGGAGCTCACGGGCCCTCGTCATCCTTTTAATCGGATAGGGTAGTTTTAATTGAAGCCATTTCTAGCTTTGCAGCAAGGTCTTCAGCTCAGTGCTCCTCATAATGTCATTGCAGTTGGGTGTGGCCGGCTTTTCCTTATCACCCAACAACACCACCTGTTAAGACCCAGCCACGCCCCTGTTTGCAGCAGAATCAGTTCTTTTCCAAGCACAGAGCTTCCAATACTAGGAGCTTTTAAAGGATCAGGGCCACTGGCATCTCGGGAGTCTTTTTGAAGTCCATTGATCATGTATTGTATCCTTCTCAGGAAGATGGTTGACAGGGACAGAATTGTATCCATCAGTGTCACTTGCCTGGACCTGTCATGAGATGTAGGCACATGTTTTGAAGGATGATTACAATAGAGCACTTAGCCTTTATAGACAAGTTAGTGGAGCTTCCCCCACCTGGTCATCCCCTTTTGAGTATATGAATAGAGAAGGACAATATAGAGAGGCCGTGTTCATGACACAGTCACTCACCTGGGAGTCTTACCTGTCTAACTCTGGGAAGAACCTTTAGAAAGCCTAGTGAGACTAGGTATGAGCCCTTGAATCCACCTGTTGACTCATATGCAACTTCCCTATTATAAAAACCCATGGGGCAGTACTCTTTACCTACTTAGTCTGACATCAACCATCACGTTCAAACAGCTGTTCCTTAGATTTCACAGTTTACCTATCAGGAGAAGAGGAAGATGAATGGCTGCGGCTTGACATATGCAAGCACACCAACAAAGTTGATACCTTGTAACATTATTTTTTAAAAGAAAATACAGCCAGGCTTGGTCTATAATCCCAGAGACTCCTGGATCGAGGAAGGAGTCGGCCAGGCTGGGAAAGTAGTGAGATGCTGACTCAAAATAAAATAAAAGGCTGGAGTGTAGCTGAGTGGTAGAATGCTTGCCTTGTGTGCGCCAGGCTCTGGGTTCCATCCCCAACACCACATAAAAAGAAAATGCAAGGGGCTGGGGTTAGAAGAGTGCTTGCCTAGCATGTATGAGGAACTGGGTTCCATTCTCAGCACCACATACAAATAAATAAAATAAAGGTCCATTGAAAACTAAAAAAAAAAATTAAAAAAAGAAAATGCAAACTCTTCAAAACAAAGACAAAAGAACTTAGAGATGCTTGTCCACTGAAGAGGAAAATGGTTATACATGATGTAGGAGGCTTTGGAGCAACGGTGTGTTATTATGGAGTTCCACAAGCATGATTAGCTGCGTCTCTGAAGAATGGGTTAAGCTATTAGCAATGCTATTCAAATTTACAGAAAGAGCATTGATAAACATGCTACATAATATTCTGTAGAAAATGTTTTGATTTTAAAACTAAGTTTTTGTTTATATATGAAATTTTCAATTATTGGAGTTATATCATCAGAATATCTCACTCTTCAGAAATACAGAATAAATAAGGTTATCTACTAAATTTTTTAATTTATTTTTCTTTATTTATTTTTATCTACTAAAAATTAAATGAATTTCTTGGACTATGTAGCTAAGATTTTCTCCACTGGTAATACAATTAGTTAAATTTGATCTTTGGTGAAAAGGTACAAAAGTAATTGTTGTTGGAACCAACTCTTGAAATAAAACTAAGACTTGATTCTGTGTTAATTCTGGATATCTTGCATCTGATATTTTTGCATTGTTCTATAATTGTACAACCTTCTATCCGAACTCTGATGAAACAGATGTAAATATCAGGGGGAGGTCAGCGAGGTGGAAGCGCCAGCCACCCTGTGTTCGGTGCTTCCTCTTGGAGTGGCCTCCCTTACACTGGAGTCCTGCATCCTCTGTCTCCACACATGCTCACGGGTAATGAGAATGTCAGGTGACAAACACTGTAACACCAGTAAGTGCTGGCCAGGGAGTTTGTGCAGAACCAAGTGCAATTTGACCCCAGAGCGCTCAGCATTAGCACAGGTGGTGAAGCGAATTTGGGCTGTGAGAGGTGGAAGACTATCACACGGCCAGAGAAGAATTGCACACAGGGGGTTGGAACTGAAGTTTCTGTTGTGTCCTCCACTACTGCAGGCTCCTCAGGCCTCTTCTCCAGAGTCATTCTAGTCCCCAAGTCCTGCAGTGACCAGCACAGGCTCCACTTGTAGCATGAAGCCCGCTCACCCCAGTCTCTTGCAGAACTAGAGGGACTTGAGTTTGGTGCTGGTGTAAGCAAGTCCCTCCCTTCTCCTTCTCTCCATCACTGCACATCTGGGACGTTTTGTTATCGGAACCATCTCCTGCTTCACCATATCAGCTGACCTGTTCTGTGATTTAGCAGTTAAGGACTTTTCCTCCCAAGTGAACCCTGGGCTCATGAGCACTGAGGTTGGGTTCACTGTCCTCTGCCTGGTCTCTGTGCCTAGCCCCCTGCTCAGGGGTGCCCCCAAGCCATTGTTGGAATGGGAGGGTGGCTTTGGATTTCCAATGGCTTGAGAGTAGTAATTCAAGGGAAAGTGACCTTCAAATCAATGTGTGAACAGGAAGTGCTAAGATTATTTCAATTTTCTTTTCTATATACTAAATTGAAATAATGATGCAGAAGCTGTTATGACGATTATATTCAGAAATAAACGAAAATATATATGTAAATGTAGTCTCTAAAGTGTAGCTCATTGGATAAGTGCAGGCAGATGGATAAGGTCACGAGAGGACAATTTTCAGTATCTTTGGGAAGAGGAGTATGATAGGACCATCTGCAAAAAAATAATATGAAAAGCCTTTAGAACAAAGGTAGGCCCTCTTCTCAGAGACAGTGATCTGGTCTTCCAATGGGAGTTTAGGAGGAGGAACTGCAGATACCAGCGTCTCCAGTGACTCAGGAGGTCTACTGCCAAAGGCACCCCAACTGCGTCCTCCCATGTCCTCGTCTGCATCTGAGGAGTTTGAGTGACACGGGTACATTCTTCTTTATGGGTTTGACACATCATCTGACCTTCGAGTTTTCAAGGCTCAAGATTTCATAAAGCCCGATCATGGGTAACTTTGTTTTAAAGACATACTTGTTTTTGATATTAGGAGAAATTTGGGTATAAAGGATTATTTATCTCCTATTCACTCTGATACTGAAAGCTTGTTCTTTGTCTTGGGTACCAAAACAAACAATGAGGACAAAGTTTTGAAAAAAGGAAAAAGAAGTTTTGCTGATTTGCTAGCAAATGCAGAGAGCAAGAGAGTAATGTCTCAAAAGCTGCATTTCCCTTCCAGGGGGAGAAGAAAAGGCTTTCAAGAGACACAAAACTCACATGGGAATGTTCATAGCACTTTCTAGTCCACAACACCGACCCTAACCCTGACCATACTACAAGATTGTGACTTCTCAGCTCACATTTGCCTCTTCTTCCTCATGACATATATACCTCTGAATTACATGCATCCAATTTCATCTTTTTATTTAACCATTATGAAAGCTTAATTATCCTTTAAGTGCTTATTTCTAATGCATTTGAACAGATAGGCTGCTATGGATAGGGTACTCTAATTTGCTATTTCTAACACTCTCTGATCATGAGAATCACCTGGGGAATCACAACTCACAGAGTAAGTGGGAATCTCCCCCAGAGAGATTGGTGGCAGGAGGAAGAAAACTTTTAAAACTAAGCCCCACAGGTTATTGAAATGTCCAGACTGGTTTAAGACCAGCTGCTTTAAAAGAGGATTGTGATAAAATATTTCATTCTGGAAGTCAATAAGCATTTGCAAAAGATAACGGAGGAAACAAAGCTATTATCTGTTTCTCTTCCAGTACATGCTAAGTACAATGACCTGCAACTTAGGTGCTAACACTTGTGGCTATTGAAAGGAAAGCAAGGAACCGGGAGACGGGTGAGGGAGAAAAGCAAAAGTTTTCTTAAAATGGTGGCTGTCACTTAAGATAGCTGTCCAAATGCTAAGCAAGGACTTTGCACCTATACTATTTTGGTATAAATTATGAGAGAAAAACTATTAAAATATAGAAACTATGAACATATCTGTGGCATTGCCAAAATCTGATCCTTACAAAATGTTCCAAACTTCTCCTTTATTATCCAGCAAAGATGGAGAGTTGGAATGGTAGGAAAAACCACCCACTCCATTAGTCCTTCATGTGCGCATCTCTGCCTGATGAAGAGAATAGTATGACCTCAAGATACCGTATCACCTGGCCGCCACTTGAGTGGGGAGGAATTAAACCTCTGCTCATTCATCAGTCCACAACCACAACTCCATGCAGTTCTAAAGTAGGAGGAAATTCAGAGGAATGAAACCTCAGCAAAGTCAAACATCCTCTAGCTCCTGCTTCTTCCTAAACCTTCACAGTTCCTCAGTCCTCCCTCTCCCCTCCCTCCCTTTCTGCACCACAGCATGGGGGAAATCCTGCTCCAAGTCCAAGTCCTAGGTTTAAATTTGGTCCTTTTACTTACCAAGTGTGAGAACGATTTGTGCAAGATATTTAGTTTCTTTAAAGTTAGACCCTTAGAGGGTCTCTGTTGTCATTTCTATTGTGAGAATCAAATGGGTGTATGGACTTGGAAACTGGAAATGAGGGATTTTTACTACTTACCCTTTCCCTAGATCTCCTTGTACCTCCTGCTTTTCTTAGTGCTTGTGAGACAAGGACCACCCTAGGGACAAAGGGCAAATGCAGGTGTGGGTGTGGCTCATGGCCTGACAGCAGCCCCAGAAGTGTGGTGTGTGCCATCTTCAGCCAGTGTCAGCGTTAGCAGCATGGAGGTCAGGTGCCCTGTATGTGTTCTCTTGAAAAAACTGAAGGAATTTCCCTTTAGCACAAGGCAAAATTCTGGAGGTGAGCATACCAGAAGCTAATGAGCATTACCACTCCTGCAATCAGCAGTAAAAGGTGCTCCCTTCTTTCATTCAGGAAGCCAGCTGGACACCTTCGGGTTGGAGGTGTGTCTCCCTGCCCAAAAGGAAGCCCAGCTAAGAGCCGTACTGGTAGGTCCCCTTCCCCACCTTGATCCTGTTTCCCTTCTCATCAGGTCTGAGATCCCAGCGCCCAGCAGCACTTGCATTTACAGGCTCACATTTAGGGGCTCCTCCCCTCAGAAGCGCTCGCCAACTTCTTCCTGCACCTGCTGCAGAGTTAGAACTGCCTCAGAGGACACTTTCCTTAATCGCTCTTCTCGATTACCCCTGATCATAGCCCCCACCCACCCAAGTGAGCTGCTCTCTGTTCATATTTCCAATAAACACAGCCTATATTTTAGCCATTTCCATGTGTACTATTTTTATGCATAATATGTCTACCCACAAACTTATGAGCAACTTGATATCCTGAATGAAGTCTAGTCATTTTTCTACCCCAGGATTTCTGGTATGTAGTAGATGCCCTATGCAGGCACATCTATTTGAATGAACCTTCAAACTTTGTCAGGGGCTCCTGCGACTTTAGAGTTTGCTGTGAGCAGGAAGAAGCTTCATTTAAATCTTCCTTGATATACATACGGCAAGTGAATTTCAGCCAAATGTTGCAAATTATCTTAACCTCCTTTGTGTAAATATGTGTAAAATTAATGTAACAAAAAGTAAAAATAAATCTTTAAATTGAGATTCCACTTTTGGACATCCCCAAGCTTATTAAAGTTAGAATTCGTCACTTTACATCCTAGGCTAATCTCAAATATGAATGTAAACTCTTTGTGAAAACTAATAATTGAATTCACCAGTGTTCTTTGAGGCTTAATGCAAACTTACCTTCACTATCTTTTATCTTGGCCTCTAAGTAATGAAATTTTATCCTCTGGGAGTTTACATCTTAAAGGATTCTTCTGAGGTTCAATGTGCTATTTTGGGGGCTAATTTTTCAAAAAATAAACTTTAAGCTTCAAGAGAATGTGTTAATAAACTGAAAGACTCAAGGGAATTCCAAAGATCTGTTTACACTTTATCTTTCTGAAAATTTTTCATTTAGTTGTCTATTTAATAAGCAATATTTTCATAGCATTAGTTTGGTTCTTTCTTTATTTTTTCCTTTGTTGACATCACATTCCAGGTTTCCCTTGTTTCTGAGAATGTTTCTTCTATATGGTGAGTATCTTAAGGAAGGAGTGAGTCTGTGACTTCACACACATCCTTAGCAAAGCTGCTCAGAAGGTTTTGGTAGAGGCCAGGATCTGAGAGTAAGAGCACAGGATTCACACAGTCCAGGGAGGTTTCTAATTGTAGGAAAAGTGGGCTCTTGGAGTTTGCAATTTAGGAACATAATACAAAGATTGGACACTAACAAAAGTCACAGAATTCCAAGATTTACATGGCTGTGGACTACTATAACTCATTGCTTTGGGATACTAATTTGGGTAACTTTTAGCTGCAGGATAATTGACTCATATTCTGCCAAAGGAGATTCTCCTTCTTTTCTCCAGGTTCCCTCCTTTTGGTACAAAGGGAAAATAATTGAATTCCATTCAGAATTTCAGGCCAGGTACAAATACCTCAAAGAAAAAAGCAGAACCCAGGCCATAGCTGAGCCTTCTGAAATCCCATCTGCCTGGGCAGGACTCAGTCCTGGGAACCCTGAGCAGCTTTGCAGGAAGGCCTGCGGGAGCTGAGGGAGAGGAGCCCCTGGGAACAGGAGGGGAGCCCCTGGGAGCAGGAAGGAGGCCCCGTGTTCTGTGTTGCACGGGCTTGGGAGATGGCACAGGCCCTGGCCTCAATGGTATTTTCTTGGGAAGGAAAAGTTCCTCTTTCAAGAGTGGATCTGAGACTCTACTGAGGTGTGCATTGAATGTACTCCCAGAGACCCCTTCTCTCCAAGCCCCGTCCTCAGGTCAGGGTCCAGGGGTAGTGGGGCGGGAAGAGAGGTGGGTGTGGGTGCTGCACCTAGAGCAGCTCCCCGTGGTGGTGCCTTGAGGGCCTTGTGGAGGCCACTTTGTCCCTGGAGTTGTGTGTTGACTGTGGACTTCCCATGAGGCTCCTGCAGCCCATCAGAAAGATTCTGATCATCGTGAACCTTAGAGGAAAAGCCAGCATCTCAGCCCCTTGCTGTTGGGGTTGTCTGCCTGGGGGACCACTTTTAAACTTTACCTCCAGAAGCCTCTGGCTTTTTACCTAGGGAGGATGTGGGTAGAGATGGGGCAGGACCGTGCCTTCCCAGCCAGGATCCTGGAGGTGCGAATGGGGAAACTGATCGGCTTGCCCTAAGGGCTGCGAGCAGAGTTGCTCCCACCTCAATACTTCCACGTCAAAATGGGTAATTGTTATTTGTTGCTTCTGCTGTAAGTGCTGTTAAATGGAAGTTGATTAAACTTAAAAAAAAAAAAAAAGACGAAGAGTGAGTAAAATACTTCCTCAAGCTGGACCTCTCCAGGAAACTTTGATTAAAATAATTAAGTTCAAATGAGACATTCAGCCCAGGGGATATATTTGTCCCAAATCAAGCTGTCCGGAGCCAGTAAGCACTGTGCCTGGGACTCTTAACTCTTCAGTTATGTCCTGAACTTAGGCTATAGTGAGAGCAGCAGAGACCTCCCAGGCTGCCCCAGACCACGGGGCCTCCCAGCCACAGAGGCTATGTCCCTGGTTTCTCTGGCTTAGGTGTGGCTGTGGCTGGGCTTTGGCCTCAAGTGTCTTTATTCTCACCCATAAAGATCACCCTGTGGCCCTCCTCTTTCTTCCTCAGCTGGATAGAAATCACTCACTGGTGGATGTGGCCTTGCAGAATGAGGGTGACACCAAGGGAGGGTCCTTGGGGCCCTGACCTGTGGACATCACTGCCCTACCCTCTGCCGGGGCCTTGGCAAGGGGTGAAATCAAAGCTCCTGCTGAGCACTGAGGACTCAGGGCTGCTTTCTCCTTCACTTTCACCAAAACTTCATGGGCTGATTAATGGAGATCTTTCCCTGCATCCTTAAGGGACAGTGCCATCAAGAAAACAGCCCCCATGTGCTCCCCATGCACTGTATGTGAAGTTTGCACTTGGATGTCAATGAGATTTGCATTCCATAAGAAGGAGATAAAAGGAAACGACAATGAGCGATTATTCCCTTCCTTCAGCGACGTTCCACCAGCCCATCATCTGAACACTACTAGTTGGAAGACTTGAAGTCAATCCTTCCTTCCCTCCGTGTGCTTTGGAATCACTACTATTTATTTTCATATAAATCAAAGTTAACCTCTTCTAGATCCTTCTAAATATCGTGTAACTTTCTTACCCAACTTTTTTATTTGATCTCACTTTTATACTAACAACTCTGTGATACAGGAGTGAATGCAGTTTTAGCTTCATTTTATGCATCAGTAAATTTATTTAAACACAGTATTCACAGGCAGCTGGGGGCCTGTGGTCCCTCAGTTTCTGGCTACTTGTTAATGTTTAAGTGACATAGTTACATTAAATCGAACATTTCTGTGAGATGCGAGAGCTGCTAACAGCCAACATCAATGTGCATGAAGGTGAGGTCTCAAGGTTAGTGTACATTTCCTGGCATGGCATTGTTCTGGCAAAACTGCCAAATATCAAACCTGGGGGTAGCAATTAGATGAAATGATACTTTTCCATGAACCTTGTTAGAAAAGCAAAGCCTCAGAAATACACTTGCATTTTTAAAATGCTCCTATTGACATTTACACAGGTAATTCCTGCTCTAAGAATACACTTACACCAGGACCATCAAGACACGCCTGCTGCACTCCCTGTCTGAGGATCCTCCTGGATTCGAGCCATCTCTTTCTTTCGCTTGCCACCTAGCTTTAAATACTGGTGTTTATTCACAGGTGCATTTTTAGGTGCATTCTTGATGACAGTGTGCATAGGGCAAATCTTGACCTTTATCCCAAGCTTCTCATCTTCTCCTCCCTCATGTCTCTCCCATTTTTTTGAGATTGTATGGAAATTATAATTTTTTATCCTCAAATGCATAACACTTTAGATATGCTGTTTCCTGTGTGTAGCCTGAAATTCAATTGAGTGATAATTTACTTTGTATCTAGTAAAGAATAAGAGGCATGGAAGGAATTTTTGTCAATGACTTGGTTCAGAGAACGTAAAATTGTCTATTGGCCTCAGCATCCCATCCAAAATGACCCTGGACACAAGTCACATTGCAGTCAATATTTGGGAAATGGCTATCCCTCAGTACATCTCCTCGGGCCAACATGCTCTCACCTGTTTCTGAAGGAGACCCACGTCTCTGCAGGGTTAGCCCCCTTCTGGACATCACACATAAGCTTTTGACAAAATGCCAGTTATACTTGCTAATTTGTAGGTCAACAGTAATATCTGATCTAACGACCTTTGAGAACACCTGTGTTGAGATATCCTTTACACAGGATGCAGTTAGCCACCCACAGTGTAATCCAACAGTGGCCGTGTTTATACACAATGCTTACACACGCAAGCATCACCACGGTCTCAGGATCTTTCCCTGACCTCCCAAGCAAACCCGTCCACTTAGCCACAGCCCTCTGCTCTGCTCCCCTCACCACCCTCCTTCTGTCACTATAGGTTTGTCTCTCCTGGGCATGTCATATGGATGGAGTTAGGTAACACGTGGTCTTCTGTGGCTCGCTCCTTTCACTTAGCACAGTGTGTCCAAGGCTCATCTCAGGGCTCCACTGCACTCCATTCATCTAAGGGCTGAATCATAAGTCTGCGTGTGGTTACAAGCCACTTTGTTTACCCTTTAGTTGGCTGGCATGTGCATGGGTTGCTGCTGCATCTTAGCTGCCCTGAATAATGCTGCCACAAACATTTATGTACAAGTTACGGAGTGTGCATGTGGTTTAATTGCTCTTGGGTGTACAACTGGGGTGGAGTTGCTGCTAACTTCATACTGAGCCACCAGAGGAAGGAAATGCTGGGCTGTTCTCCACACTGATGGAGTGATCTTGCATTCTTAGCAGCAGTACAGTGTGAGTGTGTGTGTGTGTGTGTGTGTGTGTGTGTGTACACTTTGGAATTCTTTTCTAATTCTGTATGAATTTACTATCAGCTTATTAATTTCTACAGAGTCCACTGGAATTGGAGAGAGGGTGTGTTGAATTTGTAGATCTATTGGGGAAGCATTGCTGTCTTGACAATATTAGATCATTTAATCTGTTAACATGAAATATTTCCCTGGATTTAATTTTTACTTCTATAATCAATGTTTTAAAGTTGTATGTTTTCCATAGACTTTTAAAATTTGTTCCCTCAAATTTTATTATTTTTAATGATATTGTGAATGAAATTATTTTCCTAGTATATTTTTGGATTTTTTCATTGGAAAGATTTAGAAATACAATTGATTTTTGTATATTTATCATGTATCCTGCAATCTTGCTGTGCTTCTTCATTCGTTCTAGTTTTTTTTTACATGATCATACCATCTATTAATAAATGTTAGTGTTTTTTCTTTCTTTTCACTGTTGATCACTTTTATTTCTTGTACTTGTCTAATTATCCTGGCTGGAACACTAACTGCAATGGTGAATTGAAGAAAGCAAGAGGGATTATTCTTGTTT
This sequence comes from Spermophilus citellus, assembly GCF_964194105.1. Lineage (NCBI taxonomy): Eukaryota > Metazoa > Chordata > Mammalia > Rodentia > Sciuridae > Spermophilus > Spermophilus citellus. The sequence goes on from NC_138193.1 coordinate 112,569,387, forward strand.
TGTTTCTGCTTTTAGGGGAAAATCATCTCATTTTCTACCATTAAATATGATATTTGTTCTGAGTTCTTCATAGATTTTTTTTATCAAATTGAGAAAATTTCTTTTTAGTCCTAGTTTATTGAATTTTTTGATTTGTGAGTATTGTGTTTTATTTGAAAGGTTATTGAATTTTCTCCAAATGTCTTTTTTTTCCTGTTGATTGCAATAATCATGTGGCTATTGTCTATTACTTTATTGAAAGAACATAGCATATTAATTGTTTTGAGGATGTTAAGCCAACATTGCTTCCCTGGGATGAATCTCACTTGGTCATGTTAATTATTTTTGTTTGTTGCTGGATTTGGTTTCCAATATTGATGAAGATGTTTGCATTCTCATTCACAGGTAATGGTAGTCTATGGCTTCCTTTCCTTATGATGTCATTATCTGATTTTTCTGTCATGGTAATTCTCACTGCATGGAAGTAGTTGGGAAATGTTCTTTTCTATCCTATTCTTTTAAAGAAGACTTTGTAACAAACTGGCATTATTTCTTCTTTAAACATTTAGTAGAGCGAAGTGTCAAGGCATCTGGGCCTGGGTTTGTGTGTGTGTGTGTGGGGGGGGTGTAGTTCTTAGATTGCTAATCAATCTGTTCACCTATGACAGGCCTGTCTACATGGTCTCTTTCTTTTTTAACCTCTGTTGACAGTTTGTACATTTCTAGGGACTCATCCATTTGATCTGTTGTTTTTTCCTATATCCAGGCAATTCTTTTCAGTTCTCTCTCTTGGTTATTTTTATTTCTGAAATACCTCCTTTTTCAATTCTGGCGTTAGTAATTTGAGCCTTCTGTTTCTGTTTCTTGGTAAATCTGGTTAAAATTTTGCCAATTTTGTTGATATTTTCAAGGAAGCAGTTTTGGATCCACTGATCTTGTCAAATTTTTATTTGTGTTATAAATTTGCAACTCACATTTATATACATTTATGAAATAGAAAGTAAGGTTGTAATTCATGTATATGTTGTGGGATAATTAAATCAAAAAGTTATAGCATTTCAAATACCTTGTGTTTATATGTTGCAAGACAATTTGAAATTTACTATACTATCTATTTTGAAACACACAATATACAGCCAGTAACTGTATCTGGCACACCTCAGTAGGTCTGAAAACACTTCCCTCCTGTGTAACTGGGATTTTGTACTGTTGGTCATCATCATTGTCTCTAATCCTACCCCATTGATTTTTCTCTACTATTTTTCTGTTTTCTAGTTCATTGATTTCTGCTGTAATCTTTACTATTTTCTTACTACTGCTTTCTTTGATTCATTTTGCCACCTTTTTATTGTATTTTAAGCTGGAAAGTTAGTTTATTGATTTGTGATCATTCTTTGTTCCTCTAAATAATGCCTTGGCTTCATTCTGTAAGTTTTAGTATATTGTGTCTTCATTTTTATCCATTTCAAAATATTTTCCAATTTTCCTTGTGATTTATTCTTTGATGCACTGGTTATTTAGGAATTTTTTAAAAAATAATTTCCAAAGATCTTTCAGTGTTTCAATTTTTTCTGATATTGATTTCTGCATTCATTTCATTGTGATCAGAGAATAAAGTTTGTATTATTCCTGTCATTTTAAAATTTGGTTTGGTCTATACTGGACAGAGTTTATGAACATCTGAGACTATTTTTTTCTATGATGTTGTGTAGTGCATTCTATAAATATCTCTTGGTTAAGCTGATTTATAGTGGTTCTAAAACTTTTTATTTCCTTGTTGATATTCTGCCTGGTTCTTGGATCCACTACTCACAATATGCTATTTAAATTTTCAATTATCATTGTTGATCTGTCTATTTAATCCTTCACTGCTCTCCGGTTTTGAGTCCTGTTTCTTAGTGCTCTGTTGTTGGTGAATACATTTGCTGTTGCTCTATCCCCCTTGTGTATTGACCCTTTTATAATTACACAGTGTCCATCTTTATTTCTGGTAGCAGACTTTAAAGATATGTTTTTGTCTGATACTAAAACAGCTACTCCAGCCCCTGGTGGTAGCCTTCTGCCTGATGCACTGTCTTTCGTTTTGCTTTCCATCTGTTTATATCCTCGAAGCTGAAGCATGTCTCTTCTAGACAGCCTATCTTTTGGCTTTTAGAAAATACCAGCAGACATGGCTGCCTTGCTTGGAGGGTGTCGTGAGCTCCTGTTCTGTGCTGATGGTTGCAGTTGGATTCACGGCTGCCAGTTCACTTTCCGCTTTCCACATGTCCTCTCGCCCCCATTGATAGTCTCTTCTTTCTTTTGAATCAGGTGAATATTTTCTAAGAGCATTTTTGAATTGCTTAATGAATTTTCATTGTAATTTTGAGTTATTTCCTTAGCAGCTGCTCTGATTCTTCCCATAGGTATTATTAGATTTAGGGAAACCCAGTTCCACTGTGGTATGGAAACATGGTACCGATACAGCTCGTTGGCCTCTTTCTGAAGCACTATTTTTAAGGTATTGCACCTGTAGTTACAGAACCAACAATGCATCATTATAATCTTTACTTGATACAATTTTTTATGTCTTTTAAATAATCGAAGAGAAGAAAGGATAATTGGTATATATTTCTAGCTTTTGTCATAAAAATCTTTTGATTTATTATTGCTTTTAAAATTATTCTCATGGATTCCAGGTATCATCTTGGGTCATTTACTTAGCTTAATACAACTTTGCTCTCACCCACCTTTTTTGTTCTATTTTTGAAAAATATATTACATTTCCATATGTTATAAGCTAAACAGTGTATTTGTGTGTGCGTATGTGTGTGTGTTTGTGTGTGTATGTGTATATATTTCAGTGTTCTATTGTTGGTGAATACATTTATTATTGTTATATTTTACTTATGTTTTGAACTTTTTATAATTCTACAATTTACACAAATTATATTATATAATTTCCTGTTTTCTAATATACACACATACCTGTATGTCCAAATATATGTGTATATATGTGTATGTTAATTCCAACTGCTTCTTAAATCAGTTAAAAGAAAAAATGGCATAGATGGTGCTTTTTAATTTCAAATAATCAGTTTATCAATCCTCTTTGTTCTATTACATGGATTCACATAATTGGCTGGGGCCATTTGGTTTTTCTTGAAGAACTTCCTTTTTTGATTTTGAAAGTAGGCCTTCTAGAAGCAAAATTTCCTCTGGTTTGTTTTCTGGGAATATCTTTATTTCATATTCATTTTTCCAAGACAGCTCACTGCTGGAGACTTGGTTGGGTTTTGCTGAGCCTTTGGGGGTGTTGTCCCACTTCCTGGAGGCCTTAGCTGTTTCCTAGGAGGACTTGGCTGTTAGTCTCATGGGAGTTCACCTATGAGGGAGGAGAGGGTCTTCCTTGCTGCTTTTCAAATTTTCTACCTGTATTTGACTTTCAGCCTTTTTTTTTTAATTATTTTATTGTTGGTTGTTCAAAACATTACATAGTTCTTATTATACCATATTTCACAGATTGATTCAAGTGGGTTATGAACTCCCATTTTTACCCCGTATACAGATTGCTGTGTCACATCAGTTACATTTCCATTGATTTACAAATTGCCTTTCTAGTGACTGATGTATTCTGCTGTCTATCCCATTCTCCACTGTCCCCTCACCCCTCCCCTCCCCTCCCCTCCCCTACTCTCTCTCCATCCCCTCTAGTATAAATCGTTTCTTCCACTTATATAATTTTTCTCCTACTCCTCCTTTCCTCTTATATGTAATTGTGTATAACCCTGAGGCTCACCTTCCAGTTCCATGCAATTTCCCTTAACTCTCACTTTCCCTCCCGCCTATCATCCCTGTTTAATGTTATTCTTCTTCTCCAGCTCTTCGTCTCTACCCTGTCCTTGGTTACTCCCCTTATATCAAAGAAGACATTTGACATTTGTTTTTTAAGGATTGGCTAGCTTCACTTAGCATAATCTGCTCTAATGCCATCCATTTCCCTCCAAATTCTATGATTTTGTCATTTCTTATTGCAGAGTAATACTCCATTGTGTATAAATGCCACATTTTTTTAATCCATTCACCTATTGAAGGGCTTCTAGGTTGGTTCCACAATCTTGCTATCGTGAATTGTGCTGCTATGAACATCGATATAGCAGTGTCCCTGTAGCATGCTCTTGTTAGGTCTTTAGGGAATAGACCGAGGAGGGGAATAGCTGGGTCAAATGGTGGTTCCATTCCCAACTTTCCAAGAAATCTCCATACTGCTTTCCAAATTGGCTGCACCATTTTGCAGTCCCACCAACAATGAACAAGTGTACCCATTTCCCCGCATCCTCGCCAGCACTTGTTGTTGTTGGATTTCTTAATGGCTGCCAATCTTACTGGAGTGAGATGGTATCTTAGGGTGGTTTTGATTTGCATTTCTCTGACTGCTAGCGATGTTGAGCATTTTTTCATGTACTTGTTGATTGATTGTATGACCTCCTCTGAGAAGTGTCTGTTCAGGTCCTTGGCCCATTTGTTGATTGGGTTATTTGTTATCTTATTATCTAATTTTTTGAGTTCTTTGTATACTCTGGATATTAGGGCTCTATCTGAAGTGTGTGGGGTAAAGATTTGTTCCCAGGATGTAGGCTCCCTGTTTATCTCTCTTATTGTTTCTTTTGTTGAGAGAAAACTTCTTAGTTTGAGTAAGTCCCATTTGTTGATTCTGGTTGTTAACTCTTGCGCTATGGGTGTCCTATTGAGGAATTTGGGGCCTGACCCCACAGTATGTAGATCATAGCCGACTTTTTCTTCTATCAGACGCCGTGTCTCTGATTTAATATCGAGCTCCTTGATCCATTTTGAGTTAACTTTTGTGCATGGCGAGAGAAAGGGATTCAGTTTCATTTTGATGCAAATGGATTTCCAGTTTTCCCAGCACCATTTGTTGAAGATGCTATCCTTCCTCCATTGCATGCTTTTAGCCCCTTTATCAAATATAAGATAGTTGTAGTTTTGCGGATTGGTTACTGTGTCTTCTATTCTGTACCATTGGTCCACTCGCCTGTTTTGGTACCAGTACCATGCTGTTTTTGTTACTATTGCTCTGTAGTATAGTTTGAAGTCTGGTATCGCTATACCGCCTGATTCACACTTCCTGCTTAGCATTGTTTTTGCTATTCTGGGTCTTTTATTATTCCATATGAATTTCCTGATTGTTTTATCTATTTCTACAAGAAATGCTGTTAGGATTTTGATTGGGATAGCATTGAACTTATAGAGAACTTTTGGTAATATCGCCATTTTGATGATGTTAGTTCTGCCTATCCATGAGCAGGGTATATTTTTCCATCTTCTGAGGTCTTCTTCTATGTCTCTTTTTAGGGTTCTGTAGTTTTCATTGTATAGGTCTTTCACCTCTTTTGTTAGATTGATTCCCAGGTATTTTAATTTTTTGGGGGATATTGTGAATGGAGTAGTTGTCCTCATTTCTGTTTCAGAGGATTTGTCGCTGATATACAGGAATGCATTTGATTTATGCGTGTTGATTTTATATCCCGCCACTTTGCTGAATTCATTTATTAACTCTAATAGTTTCTTTGTAGACCCTTTTGGGTCTGTTAGGTATAGAATCATATCGTCTGCAAATAGTGATAATTTAAGTTCTTCTTTTCCTATTTTTATGCCTTTAATTTCTTTCGTCTGTCTAATTGCTCTGGCCAGTGTTTCGAGGACTATGTTGAACAGAAGTGGTGAGAGAGGGCATCCCTGTCTTGTACCAGATCTTAGAGGGAATGCCTTCAATTTTTCTCCATTCAGGATGATGCTGGCCTGTGGCTTATCATAGATTGCTTTAACAATGTTGAGGAATGATCCTGTTATCCCTAATTTTTCTAGAGTTTTGAACATAAAGGGATGCTGTACTTTGTCGAACGCCTTTTCTGCATCTATCGAGATGATCATATGGTTCTTATTTTTAAGTCTATTGATGTGGTGAATAACATTTATTGATTTCCGTATATTGAACCAGCCTTGCATCCCAGGGATGAATCCTACTTGATCATGGTGTATAATTTTTTTGATATGTTTTTGAATCTGATTCGCCAGAATTTTATTGAGGATTTTTGCATCTAGGTTCATTAGAGATATTGGTCTGTAGTTTTCTTTCTTTGAAGTGTCTTTGTCTGGTTTAGGAATCAGGGTGATGTTGGCCTCGTAGAATGTATTTGGAAGTTCTCCCTCTTTTTCTATTTCCTGAAATAACTTGAAAAGTATTGGTGTTAGTTCCTCTTTAAAGGTTTTGTAAAATTCTGCTGTATACCCATCCGGTCCTGGGCTTTTCTTGGTTGGTAGTCTTTTGATGGTTTCTTCTATTTCCTCTATTGTTATTGGTCTGTTTAGGTTGTCTATAACTTCCTGACTCAATCTGGGCAGATCATATGACTTAAGAAATTTATTGATGCCTTCACTATCTTCTATTTTATTGGAGTATAAGGATTCAAAGTAATTTCTGATTATCTTCTGTATTTCTGAAGTGTCTGTTGTGATATTGCCTTTTTCATCCCGTATGCTAGTAATTTGGGTTCTCTCTCTTCTTCTCTTCGTTAGCATGGCTAAGGGTCTGTCAATTTTATTTATTTTTTCAAAGAACCAACTTTTGGTTTTGTCAATTTTTTCAATTGTTTCTTTTGTTTCAATTTCATTAATTTCAGCTCTGATTTTAATTATTTCTTGCCTTCTACTTCTTTTGCTGTTATTTTGCTCTTCTTTTTCTAGGATTTTGAGATGAAGTATGAGATCATTTATTTGTTGGTTTTTTCTTTTTTTAAGGAATGAACTCCAAGCAATGAATTTTCCTCTTAAAACTGCTTTCAATGTGTCCCATAGATTCCGATATGTTGTGTCAGTGTTTTCATTTATCTCTAAGAATTTTTTAATTTCCTCCTTGATGTCTTCTATGACCCATTGGTCATTCAGTAACCTATTGTTCATTCTCCACGTGGTGCATGATTTTTCCTTCCTTCTTTTATCGTTGATTTTCAGTTTCATTCCATTATGATCAGATAGGATGCATGGTATTATTTCTACTCCTTTATATTGTCTAAGAGTTGCCCTGTGACATAATATATGATCTATTTTTGTGAAGGATCCATGTGCTGCTGAGAAAAATGTGTAACTACTTGATGTTGGGTGGTATATTCTATATATGTCAATTAAGTCTAGGTTGTTAATTGTGTTGTTGAGTTCTATAGTTTCCTTATTTAACTTTTGTTTGGAAGATCTGTCCAGTGGTGAGAGAGGTGTGTTGAAGTCTCCCATGATTATTGTATGGTGGTCTATTAGACTCTTGTACTTGAGAAGAGTTTGCTTGATGAACGTAGGTGCACCATTGTTTGGGGCATATATATTTATGATTGTTATGTCTTGTTGGTGTATGGTTCCCTTGAGCAGTATGCAGTGTCCCTCTTTATCCTTTTTGATTAATTTTGGCTTGAAATCTATTTTGTTTGATATGAGTATGGACACTCCTGCTTGTTTCCGCAGTCCATATGAGTGGAATGATTTTTCCCAGCCTTTCACCTTCAGTCTATGTATATCTTTTCCTATCAAATGCGTCTCCTGTAGGCAACATATTGTTGGATCTTGTTTTGTGATCCATTCGACTAGCCTGTGTCTCTTAATTGGTGAGTTTAAGCCATTAACATTTAGGGTTATTATTGAGATTAAGTTTGTTCCTCCAGTCATATTTGTTTATTTATGTTACTAAACCTGATTAGTTTTCCTCTTTGGTTACTTTCCCCCCTTTACTGTCCTATCTCCCACTGATGGTTTTCAATGTTATTTTCAGTTTCCTCTTCCTGTAATGTTTTGCCAAGGATTTTTTGAAGAGATGGTTTTCTAGCTGCGAATTCTTTTAACTTTTGTTTATCGTGAAAGGTTTTAATTTCATCTTCCATCCTGAAGCTTAATTTCGCCGGATACACGATTCTTGGTTGGAGCCCATTTTCTTTCAGTGTTTGAAATATGTTATTCCAGGATCTTCTAGCTTTCAGAGTCTGTGTTGAGAGATCAGCTGTTATCCTGATTGGTTTGCCCCTAAATGTAATCTGCTTTCTTTCTCTTGTAGCTTTTAAAATTCTCTCCTTATTCTGTATGTTGGGCATCTTCATTATAATGTGTCTAGGTGTGGATCTCTTATGATTTTGCACTTTTGGCGTCCTGTAGGCTTCTAGGATATGGGATTCTGTTTCATTCTTCAAGTCTGGGAAGTTTTCTCGTATTATTTCATTGAATAGATTGTTCATTCCTCTGGTTTGGAGCTCTGTGCCCTCCTGTATCCCAATGACTCTTAAGTTTGGCCTTTTAATGTTATCCCATATCTCTTGGATGTTCTGTTCATGGTTTCTTAGCAGTCTTGCTGAACTGTCTATGTTCTTCTCAAGTTGAAATACTTTGTCTTCATTGTCTGATGTTCTATCTTCTAAGTGATCTATTCTGCTGGTAGTATTGTCAATTGAGGTTTTAAGTTGGTTTATTGCTTCCTGCATTTCTAGGATTTCTATTTGTTTGTTCTTTATTACTTCTAGCTCCCTGTGAAATTGATCTTTTACTTCCTGGATTTGTTTCTGTAGTTCCTTGTCAATGTGATCTTTCATTGTCTGATTTTGCTGTCTCATGTCTTCCTTGAGAGTCCAGATCATCTGAAGCATGTATATCCTGAACTCTTTATCTGACATTCCATCTGTTGCAGCTATTACCTCTTCTAGGGTTGAGTTGACCTGCATTGCTTGTGGTCCTTTCTTTCCTTGTCTTTTCATGTTGCTTGCGTTTCTTTCTGCTTTGTGAAACTGTTGTGTTTTTGAAATTTTTCCCCCTGTTTATTTTTGTTGCTCTTGTATATTTGGGATATCTGTCTTGTAGGGCGGGTAGTGGCTGTGATCCTCCTCTAATCAGGGTGATCTATATACTACGCTGGTTGGTCGTAGGTCTGCCCGCCCTGCGGGCACGGGTGGCTGCTCTACTCTGCCCCCACTCCAATTGCGGTGACGTTCCTACCACGTCCTCGGATCGTTGGTCCTGATCCGGACGTGGGCAGCAGCTCTTCTCCACCCCTACTCCAATTGATGTGACGTGTCTACCACGCTGGTCGGCCTCCAAGCCTGTTCCGCCGGTGGGTCTCAGATCTGCCCACCCTGCGGGCCTGGGCTGCAGTTCTGCTCAACCCCCACTCCCAGTGGGGGTACCTAACTGCCTCTCCAACGGGTCTCTGGGCTCCTTCCGGATGCTGGCGGCGGCTCTGTTCAACACCCACTCCAACCAGTGTGACGTGACTGCCTCGATACTACTCGTCCACTACACTGGCCGGCTGCCGAGCCTGTCCTGCCAGTGGGACGCAGGACTGCCTACCTTGCAGGGTCAGACGGCAGCTCTTCACGGCCTCTACTCCAAGTGGGTTGACTTGGCTACCCTGCCGTCGGGTCGCTGGTCCTGTTCCAGGCGTGGGCGGCTACTCTCCTCGGCCCCAGCTGCAGTTGGGGTGTCGCGATACCACACCGGCGGGACCCTTAGCCTGCTCTGGGCACAGGAGGCAGCTCCACTCTGCCCTCCAGGCCCCCGCAGTACCCAGCAGGACCCGGACCAAGAATCAGTCCCTGTAGGATCCCCAACCCTGAGCCAGAGCCGCTTCGGGAGCCAGGAGCCGGTCTCTCCGATCCCCGCCACTTTCTGCTAGGAGCAGGCTCCTCAGGGCAACCGCCGCGGGTTCCCCAAACCCAGGCCAGAGCCGCCCCGGGAGCCCAAGCCTGGCCGCACCAGACTCTCCCTGCTAGGTGCCCAAGCCTGGCCGCACCAAACTCTCCCTGCTCGGTGTACGCTCCCCTTGGAGCAGAGTCTAAGACGCACTTCCCGCGGGCTCTCCAGCTCCGGGTCAAAACTGTTCCAGGAGACAGAGTCCCGCTGCCCCTCGTCGCAAGTTTCACTTGTGGGTGGCCTCAGCTCGCGGTCCCCGCAGGCTCTGCGGCCCTGGGCTCAAGCAGCCACGAGGGCCAGAACCCAGCCTCTCCGATCCCTGCCACACTCTGCTCGGAGCAGGGTCCACAGAGGTACCCCAGCCTCAGGCCCAGGCGGCCCCCGCCCGGGCCTGGCAGCTCCAACCTCTCCCAGCTCAGTGTACCGACTTTCAGCCTTTTTACTATGACTTTTCTTTCCCTTTCTTTTCTCTCTTCTTAAGCTCTCCTTACCTTTATTTACTGGTTGTTGGTTGATCTTCATATGTCTATGTTAATGTTTTCAGTAGATTTGAGGATTTTCCGGTAATTATTGCTTTGAGTATTTTTCTTTTTGGTTCCTTCTTTTCCTCTACTTTAGTTATTCACATTACATGTATCTTGGTGCATTTAATGGTGCCCCACATTTCTCTGAGTTTATTCATTTTTTAGCATTTTTTTCCTCTGTTCTTTGGACTGCATAATATCTAAGAACTCTTTTTCATGTTTGCCTATAAGTATCTTCACCAGTTCATATCCATTGTTGAACTCCTCTAGCAAGTTTTTCAAAATTTATTTCAGTTACTGGAATTTCAATCTAGAGTTTCCATCTGCTTCCTTGATTTCTACTTACTGATGTCCCTGTACCCATGTTGAATCATTGCCCCGTGCTTTCCGTTTTAAATTGTAGTTCACTTTAGCCTACTGAATGTTCCAATGGCTCCTTGGAAGTCTTTGTCTCCTAGCTGGTCCTCTCACCGGCTGCTTGCTTTCCCTATTTTTAATTTTTTGGTGCATGGATCAATTGTTTTCTTCTGTCTTGCATGTCATATGATTTTATGAATACATGTAGCAACCCTAGGTATTGTCACCCATCCAAGGCCGGTTGCTGTCATTTACTTTGATTTATTTTAATGACTAGAGGTATTATTTAACAAAGTCTGTTTTTCTATTGCAGGATGAAACCTCTGGTATCTGCTTAAAGCCATTGGCTTGGACCTGCCCACAGTCACTGTGGATGACAAGTACGGGCAGAATTCTCTGCCTGACCACAGCCAGCTGTTCATCTCTACTAACTGCTCACTAAAGGACCTCCTGTGTTCATCCCTGCCTTGGGGTATGTACTGTACAGACTGATCCAATCCAATGTGCTCTCCTCGAGATGGTAGTCCCCAGGTCAATGTTTGAGATTTGTTTTGATCCCAGAAGATTTCCTCTGAGCTTCCTCTTCTCTTTGCTTCCAGAAAACTAACCCTGCAGTGAGTCCACTGTTCTCCCCTCAATTGCTTTCACCGCAGCCTCCAATGTTTTGGAAATCAGCCTTAGGTTTGAGCTTCTCTATGTCCTCTCAGCTCTTTGGGGACGTGGAGCCCTTGGTTGCAGGCCTAGTTCTCACCCTCCACCATAAAATCCCTGACCCATGGCTCTGGAACTGTGGGAGACAATGACAAGTGTCTCTGCCACCGACGTTAGAAATAGTGCTTGGCCTAGGTGTGTCCAGGGGCTCCGGCTCTGGCTTGCCTCGACCACCATGTGACATCCAGTTATGTGCCAGGATAAGGGCCCGCAGGCTCTGGGACTCTCAGCAGTACACTACACAACGTGGAGCTCTGTGCACAGTGGAGGCAGGACACCAGGGTGCTCTGCTTGGCTTCACTCACTGAGAATGTGGCCTCAGCAGAACTTTAGTGCAGCAGGAGGAGAAGTGCTGGTTTTCTGACCCCTGGGGAGGCAGCCTGTGACTCTCTACAGTGAAGTTGTCACCCAGGGAGCCACCAGGTGGAAGGAAGGAGCACAGTCTTGACTTGAATGCCTCAGACTGTTGCTGCTCTTATTTAATTTTAGTGTGTGTTTAGAATAACTGTTTCTTCATTTCGTGTTTACATTTAGAATAATTTCTACAGACATTGTTGTTGTTTCTAATAAATTATTTTTGCCAGTTTCACTGAGGGAAAAAAATGAAGAGTTTCATGCACTGTTGTGCTGGAAGTGAAACTTTCTAACAAGTTTTAAAATTCTTCCCTTTGCCTATTTCTGTAGGATTTTGGGATATGTTGAACATGCTTCACTCCAGTTGTCACATTGACTTAGGGAGTAAATAGGATAATGCTTGAAAAAGGTTTGTGAACTGCAGGAACAACGTGTCTCAGTTAAATTTTACCCCTCACTGTTTGTCGTGGACGAAGCGTTGCTTAATTTCCGAGCTGGTGCAGCCCTCGGACCTCCCAGGGAGGTGTCTAGTGCTGAGCCTCTCAGGCTCACAGGCACAGGAGCTTCGGGTCCTGCAGTAGCATTCCCCTCCTTGTCTGGGTGCTGCTTGGCTCATGTGCAGGTCAACCTTTATTCAACTTTGTGCCCACCCATCCTGTCCAAGTGACAAAGTGACAGAGGTGAGAGCGGTGCCTTCTTATCTGGGGCCTCCCCAATGGAGGTCAAGTGAGGATAGAGGGAAATGTGGGTGGTTGATAGACTGCCATTGGTGTTTGTCCCAGTTTGTTCTCCAAGGAGAAAGCTGCTTTTGTAATTTCGATTATTTGGATGTCTACTATGCACCAGGATCTCTGCCAGTTTTAGGAGGGGCTACAGACACTTTTATGATGTGATTCTTGCTTTAAAATAATTCTAGACAAAAAGTCAGTTATGGGGCTGGGATGTGGCTCAAGTGGTAGCGTGCTTGCCTGGCATGCATGCGGCCTGGGTTCGATCCTTAGCACCACATACAAACAAAGAAGTTGTGTCCGCCAAAAACTAGAAAATAAATATTAAAAAAATTCTCTCTCTCTCTCTCTCTCTCTCTCTCTCTCTCTCTCTCTCTCTCTCATTCTCTCTTTAAAAAAAACAAAAGTGGTAAGCAAGTGGTGGATGTGTGATGATGGGATGCCCAGGGAGAGGGTATCAGGAACACAAAAGAAAGAAATAATGTCTAATCCTGCTCTGTTGTGAATTGGCTGGTGTTCCCCTGCCTCTGGTTAGAACATCATTTCCTAAACTTCAAGAAGGAAGTACTAAGGTAGACGGTGCCCAAGGTCTTTTCCATTTTAAATTTTTCCATAATAATTCAGGCGCTCTTTTGGTGGCTCAAACGTGACATAATATCCCCCTTCATATTCATCCCAGCTGTTAGAGTTTGAAAACGCTGTGTTCAGTGAGATTGCCAAACACATTTCCTTGTGTCTAAGAGGTGTTTGATAGACTCAGAATGTTGGCACGGTATGGTAAATATTTAAATGGGATCTTTGTGCTAAGTTGTTCTGTCCCGTGGTAAGCCATTACCCTAGTTCAGTAAGGGCCATTGAGGGACTAGCTGCACCAGGAGTGAGACGAGGCAGGGACTTGCGATCTTCTAGAGTTGCAGATTGGAGAGTGATCAGAGAATGGAGACGTGCAGCCTGGGCCTGCCGACATGGCACCTGAGACAGATGGCCACCCAGGTCCAGAGGTGACACTGCTTTTTAACAAAAGGGATCAGTAATCTTGAAGGAATCTGGCATGTAATTCTAAGCATAAGTTTCTTATGAGACTGGCAGTTAGAGAAGAGAAAGAAACATTAATGCACCAAATGAATAGTGACCTCCATCCCCACAAGATACACAGCTTGGGAGCTCACTCGGCAAGCTCGGACTTGTTGCTCTGAAGTGTTAGTGGGGGCGTTATATTACGAGGTAATTATGAAGATGAGTGTGCTGAACAAAGAGTGCCTACCAAAGATAACGCTATTATTTTAATACCTGTGGCAAGTGCATGTTTCAGGGTTTAAAGGATCATTGTCATTTCCAATGTTCTTATAATCCTCCTGCCTAATTCAGACTTGTTGCTGATTTTCTGTTGAGAATCATGCACGATAGGTTAGGAAAAGATTAAATGCAGAGTGAGTGGAATGGATAAAAGCACCCAGTATAATGAGTTTTAGATAATACTGTTGAAATGAGAATGTAAAAGTCGAGGTGCCAGTTTAAAAAGCATTAGATGCATGTATCATGAGAAAGAAGGTGAAGGGCTCTGGCAGGTGTCTCTGGAAGATAAGTTATGTCACACGCAAACATTTTTTGCATTCATGAACAGGAAGAAGTCAGTGTCACGGGAAACATGGGAGGAGAGAGTGCAGATGGAGGTCCCTAGAACACCACAGGGTCCCTGCTTGGTTGGGGCTTGCAGGCCTTACCTTTGCTCCTTGGTATTCTGTGGTTAGGGGTAATGACGGTGTCCAGCAGGGACAGACGGGTCACACTTGGCTGTTTCTTTGCTTGTTTCATGTATTTTATTAAAGACTGAATATTTTAGGTAATGCATCCTGGCTTCTGCCTCCACCCCACATGTCTTCCCCTCTTCCCATTCATTCACTCTCTGGACTTCTCACCCCTTTTTCTTTAACTTTCTTCCAGATGGAGTTATTTTTCTTAATCCTGAAAATTTCCTCTACTATTTCTTATCAGTCAGGTTTGTGGCATGTTTTATTTGCTGATTTTTTTTCTGTTTTCTTATTACCTTTTCCCCTCTCCGATGCTGCAGTCTAACCCTTTCTATTGACCTTTCTTCAGTTTTATAAATGTCATATTCTGCCACTCGAAACTTACAGTTAGATCCATCTAATGTGTTTTTAATTTCAGATATTACACTTTACAGCTCTAACATGCCCATTTAATAAGTTTACATTTTCTATTAAATGTTAACTCATTGAGTCTTTTCTGTCCATTTTCCTCCTATTATCTTTAGTATATCATTTTTTTTTCTGAAGTTCTTGTAATCCCTCTCACAGCTGGTCATGTATTTGTATATTTCTACTAATAACATCATGAGATGCTCATTCATTTTTTTCCTGTTGATTGTCTTTCATTTATGTTAGATATTTTATATAACAAGGATTTTCTGATTTATCATTTCCTAGCATATATATAATGAGTTTTAGATAATACTGTTAAAATGAGAATGTAAAAAAAAAAAAACAATGTCAATTTTCTACCTGACCCACTTTAAGTCTGTGGCCGCCCATTGTAGTCTTGTCAAACCTGTCTCAGTCTCTCGTAGAGCAGATGTGCCTCAGTGAAACTTTGTCATGGAGTGTGTCACCCCTTCTCAGCATGTGATTATCACCCCGTGTGACATTACCTCTGCATGGTCACAATTGAAGCTTTAGAGTGTTTGCAAGGTCAGCGTTTGGATGGGCCCAGAGCCCTACATCTCTGCGGGGTTGGTGATCTTGAAGCCTTGGTTGAACACTCAGGGGAGCTCTCTTCCTGGCCTCCTGGACCTTGCCCTGTGTGTGTGGAAGGAAATGCACTTGATGCAGGTTTCTTTGTCATCCTTCTCCGCAGCCCACCCTTCTCCTTTAACCTGCCTCCGACATCATCTCAGATACATTACTACCCCAAGATCTGAAGTCCGATTCTCCCAGCAGACTCTTGTTCTCTTTCTGGGCTCTCTTTCTCTGCATGGCCATTTGGAAAATGCTCCAGGGAGAAAGGAGAAGTGAATACAGGGCTTATCTCCTGGAGTTTCCTTCTTGGGAGAAAAGTAGCTCAGTGTTCGCTGGTGCACAATGCTCGGAAACCATTGTTTTCTGTATCTTGTTCACATATTCTTCACTGAGCGTAGAGGGGGGTAAATCTGATCCCAGCTCTTCTGTGAAGGCTCCACAATTGGCATTTAACACCACGAGATTGGGGGAGATTCCCCAGTTAACTGGAGTCAAGAGCACAGGACATAGAATGAAGCCTTGGAGCACTGCCATTTAGGAGACCTTAAGGATAAGAAAAGAACTGATCCAAAGAAACCGAGGAGAGCGATGGGAGGGATAAAAGGGAAACAAAGAGTGGGATGTCCTGAGAGGCTCGGGAATCTCTCACCGAGAAGATGTGATCTACCAGTTCAGATGTTGCTGCTAAATCAATAAAATATGAGAACTGAGAATTAACCGTTTGACTTAGCAACTAAACCCATGCCATTAAGTCAGCCTCTGGTTCCCAGATTATAAACAGTAGACGACATTCTTTTTTTCAACAAAGGGCTCTTTTTATTCCTTGTCCGATGCAGCTTAAAGGGTAGGAAATGGCCATGTGCTGAAAAGTGCCCATAGATACTCAAGTAGCTTTGAAGTTCAGGGTCTCTAGAATTGTTCCAATCCTTATTTTGGAAATTAGTGAGGACACATTTTCCCTTCATTTTTCTGTCGTACTCTTTTTTACTTTTATTTATTTATTCTTTTATTTATTTTGGTACTGGGGACTGAACCCAGGGGTGCTTAATCACTGAGTCACATCCCCATTGCTTTCAATTTTTTTTATTTTGAGACAGGGTTTTGGTAAGTTGCTTAGGGCCTAAGTTGCTGAGACTGGTCTTGAACTTGGGATCCTCCTACTCTGGCCTCCCAAGTTGCTGGGATTACAGGCGTGTGCCACCACACTCAGCTTCTGTAGAATTCATTGGCCACCCATCCTGACCTCGGAGCTGTGATGAGCAAGCATGCTTGTGGGAGAGCTTTCTGCAACTCTGATAGGCAGGACCCACGAGCCCTCTTTTGATTTTCCTGGGCCTCACTGCTGCACTCCAGCACTCAGAACAGTGTCCGTTCCACAGAAGATGTCAAATAATAACTCAAATGTGTTATTACAAGGCCGCAGTCCTTCTGATTAGGGGCCTTTTCAGGCAGATCAACTGAGACTGTAGACTGTACCAGGTGGACTCTCAAGTCACGTGTCCCTGGGACCAAGGCTGGAGTCAGGTCCCCACCATTAAGGATTGCAGGTTGGCAGAAATGGAAGGAAAATGGAACTCCTTTTGTTCCCACGGCTAGCTTTGCTCATTCTTCTCTTCTAAAAATTAAATCGTCTTCTGCAGGAGACAATTTCTTCCTGGTAACTATCTGTCAAGCAGGTGAACAAAAATATAAGCCATAATTATGTTCCTAGCTTCAGCTCTGGCACTCAAGTTAATCTAAAAGGCACTCAGGTTCTTAGGGGCTGTTGTATAACCAGGGCCTCGATTGATTCAGCCCCCTGCTGGGTTTTGTTCTCCTGAAGTTCCGTCAAAGAGTGTCACTAGATGACTGAGAACATGTTGCTTTGCCCCGTGTCTACAAGATCGAGGCCTTGAAGAGCCCCGCATTTGTCAGATGAAGCTGTAATCAGACGACACTATTTTTAGGTCCCGTTCATAACTCCATGGTTGAGCGTTGGGGTGGTGCAGGTGAGATGCTGCCTTCTGTTTCCGCAGAGAAGGGCCCAGGCCTTGCTTCCTCACACTGGGAAAGTCCTGAGTCCTTTGGACATGAGCTGCGTGTGTGAATCCACAACAGACGGTCCCGCCCCTCCTCACTCCACAGCTGTTTCATCTTTGCTACATCAAGGCCCAAGGCCTCCATGAGGGTCCAATGGGAGCAAAGTCCAGCTGTGACAGGGCCCTGAGGAGTGGACAGTCCAGTGGGCAAAACAGGTACTCATAGCAGAAACAGCACAGAAGCTAGGAGAGTTAAACAGTTAGAAATGTAATTATAATAAAAAGTTATAGTTATCTTTTCTTTTGAGACCTATATTTTAGGTATTAATATAAAGAGCTATAAAGAAAAAAAAAAGAAATGTTGCAGGTATTTTAAGCCACACCCACATCTTCTATAATGGTGTAGGAGGATTTCCCATCACCGCTCTGTTGAGGGAGTTTGCTGACAGAATGATGTTAAATGGTTGGTGATACATGTAACATACCTACAGAGTACCTGTGTTTAGTGGGTGGGCAACACATGCCAAGTTTCACCCCAGCCTCCTTCCTTTGCCATAGGCAAAAGTAAACCAAACCCAACATAAAATAAAATAAAATTTTAAAATCCCACAAACCCTGACCTATGATCTTCCCACATCTGCTGTTTCTGAAACTCTGAGTGATGCTCAGCTGTTAAGCATAGGCTCTGTCAGCTTGTGGTGAAGAGGTCACAGTGGGACTTGTGTGTCACTCACTGAGCTGAACATCCTAAGGTCCTGCTGCTTCATGTCAGTGGAACTGAGAGGGAGGCCTTTCCTGGCTGGACACTGCCTTGCAGCCATGTCCATGGACACTTCTGAGGGTTCAGGCACAGATTTTGTGTGGATTCAGGATTCTTTACAAGAATGTATGCTCTACCTTCCTACCTGCTTACCCATCTATCCCTCCAAGGATCACTAAATTGCAGTTTCTATTTCTTTTCTTTTTTTTTTTTTAAAGAGAGAGTGAGAGAGGGAGACAGAGAAAGAGAGAGAGAGAATTTTCATATTTATTTTTTAGTTATTGGCGGACACAACATCTTTGTTGGTATGTGGTGCTGAGAATCGAACCCGGGCCGCACGCATGCCAGGCGAGCGCGCTACCGCTTGAGCCACATCCCCAGCCCCGCAGTTTCTATTTCTAATGTGTTTTCTCACACCACAATCTAAGCTCTGTCTACCTTCCCCACCTCTCTTTCTTCTCCCTATGCTCCTCTTCCTATGCTTAATTCACTCAATGAGTTGGGTACTACAGCCCAAGAGTCCATTACACTTAGTGTGCTTCTTCTGACCCTTGGATTTAGATCTCTCTGTCTTGGAACATTGTTCCTTTCTTCACTTCTCTTTTCTTCCCTTTCCTCCCCTCCCTCCCCTCCCCTCCCCTGCCCTCCCTTCCCTCTCTTCCACTTCCTTCCCCTCCCCTCCCCTTCCCTTCCCTTTCCTTAGCTTTCCAGAAGAGTGACATGTTAGAGGGAGCACACGCCCATGTTTTGGAGAAACCCTGTGTGTTCCTGAAGGGATGTTTTGTGTAGGGTGAGGGTCTCATGCCAACTTGCCCTGTGCAGGGGAGATGTGGTTGGCGGTCCTCAGTGTGGGCTTTGTGTGCTGAAGCCTGAAGATCCCGGGCCTTGGGGCAGCATCTATTGAGAGGGTCTTGTTAGAGTCATAGCAAACCATACACTGGGTCTTTTTTTTTTTTGAACATTACAAATGACCTATCCCATTATGGCTCACAGAAGTGGATTTTAGCTTGAACCTGCTCTGGGGCAGAGTAGGGAGGAGGGAGGGGGAGGGGATGTGCATCCAGGAGAGGAGCTCCTCCCTCTTCAAGGCAGGTGGTAGCCGGGCAGGACTCCATGCTACAGTGCTGTGGGAGGGTACTCCTAGGAGTAGGGAGGCATCGTTGTTGGGGTGGGTATCTGGACAGAACCAAGGAGCTACTACTAGAGAGACATCATAAGCCCTGGGAGGAGCCACTTTTAATGACATCTGTCAGATGTTCTTTGGTTTAACCCCATTATACATTTGCAGCCTGAACATGGTGTTTGGACCCAACAGAGCTATGGAGAATGAGGGGAGCGGGCCTCTTCCCAAAGCTGGGGATAGGTGAAGCAGCAGCCATTGTAGGGTTGCCTACACGGCCCCAAGGCAAGGGATGTGGGAGCCATGGCCACCAGGTAGCAGAGTCAGTACTTGATGCTGTGAGGCCGCAGACACTGGGACTGGGGCCAGGGCGTGTTTGAGGAGCCTTTCAGAACTCTTTAGGAGCTCCAGACACCATTTTATGGAAACATTTGAGTTCTAATGTATGCTGCACTTTGCCCATCTTACGTGCAGAGTGCCATGGGTTTGGAAGTGTGATGCTGACACAGGCACCGCCTCCGTTGCCAAGCCCCTTGCCCTCTGCAGTCAGAATTCTCCCGCAGTAACGCGCCTGGCCATTGGTCTGTGTCTTTACTGTGTGTCAGGTTGAGTTTTCTTAGAGTTTCACATAAGTGCAGCGATAGGGAGAGCTGCACTCGCCCTGTAGCTTTGCCAGAACTGGTGCTATCGCAGTCTTCTGTCTCCTTAAAATTTATTGTAGTTATTCTGATGGATATGTTTGGGGCTACTTTGAATTTACATTTCCACTGGCACATACCTATGATCCCAGCAAATCAGGAGGCCGAGGCAGGAGGATGCCAAGTTCAAGGCCAGTTTCAGTTACTTAGTGATAAGCAAGTTTGTGAGACCCTGTCTCAAAATAAAAAATAGAAATGGCTGGGGATGTTGCTCAATGGGTAAGCACCCCTGGCTTTAATCCCTGCTACCAAAAGAAAAAAACAAAAGAAGAAGCCTGCATTTCCTTGGCACACTGTAATGTATTGATCAGGCCAGTGGGGACACCGGGTAGTCATAAGGTCTTCATGAAGACCTGCTGTCGTCACATTTTACGATCACAGCATGATGGAATGGTGACACACTGTCTTCACCAAGTAACGATTTTTCTGTTTAAAATAAATATCCAGAGAAACAGAGGCTCAATTGTTTGCTCCTTCCCCATATCTCCTTCTTTCTGCTCCATATGGAGATTGGGGGAAAAAAACGGGCCATTTTTGTCAAGAAACAATAATAATTCAGTACGTGGTAAAGCTGAGGTCACCCTTCCTGGTAATGGGGTCTGGGCACTGCAGGCAGAGAAGCTGCTAGTTTTCTTGGTCGTCCCTGTCACTCCAGAGTTATTCTGGAAGGTTTTGCTGGACTGAGGTTTCCAGGCTGCTGAGACAAGAGAGATGTGAGGTCTATTACAGCCACGCTGCCCATTTAGCAATGATTTAATAGCTTGGGGAGAGTCGAATGAATTCCCAGATCCTTCAGCAGAGTAGACATTCTTGCCAGAATTTGATGGGGAGAAGTTTCTCAGAGAATTATAAAATATTCTCCACAGTGCTTGGATGCATTATTATTATTATTTTGTAGGAATTTAGTTTAAATAAAAACCAGATTCTGTCACCTCACTGTGGCTTTAGTTGGAGTAAATATGCATTCACTTGGGGCTCATCAAATCATCAATTTTTTTCTCTTTTTTTGGGGGGCGGGGGTCCAAGGCTGGCGGGAACTAAATCCTTAGAAAACAATGTTTGGAAAAGCACTGCAAATCTGGCTTGGTTTTGGTTTTAGAGCGTTTTAAGAAAACATGATTGAGCACAACAATCCTCAGTTAGAATTGCCCCGTGGGGAGGTGCAAGCCATGTTAGGTAGAAGTCAGATTATGCTGAATTTGTTCTTCTCATCTGCATTCATGTGGTCACTGCAAACCCCTCAATAGCGCTGGAGAGTCCCCAGCTGTGGGATATGGGGAAGTGTTCCACGCAAAGGGGTCACTCACAGCCAAGAGAGGAGCAGCCTGTCTCTGAAACAGGATCCCGTCCGAAGCACATGCTCGCGTTTCCACAGCCTGCCTGGTCCGCGTCACAGCTGGTGACCTGGAGGTCAGGGGTAACAGAAGACAGAGGGTACAGTGAGGGAGGGGGCAGGGCTCAGTGAGCACAGCAGAGGTGTGGAGAAGCACACCTCTGCTTCTCCACCTAAAGATGAGGCGGTTGAGGGGTGCAGAGCAGAGGGTCCAGCCAGAAACAGGGAAAGCCAGCAGGTGCGAGTCTAAGGAGCCAGCGGTGGAATCTTCCCTGGCCTCCCCTGGGCCCTTTCCTAATCCCATGAGGCCCAGCTCCAGGGAAGCCGCTGCCCCAAAGCCCTGCCCTGGAGAGAAAGGCCTGGGACTGGCATGCTGGAGACTGGCAAGACAGCACTGGGAGGGGCTGGGGATGTAGCTCAGCTGGCAGAGGGCTTGCCTTGCAGGCATGAGGCCCTGGGTTCCATCCCAGCACCACACACTCACACACACTCACACACACACATACTCACACACACTCACACACACACAGCACTGGTCCATGGCTACCTGCTCTCCCCTCTAATGTTTCTGAGCACTGTTTCTCACACTGACCAAGCAGAGGTCGTAAGCACCTGCTGCATGGACCAAGTCCAAGGAATGCCGCATGTTTTTAAACCATGGAACAGTGAACACATATTAGTCGTGACAGAGAGACCCTGGGATGGACCCTCACAGAGACTCGTCCACCTGGGAGACTTACTAAGGAAGAACCCCACCTGCCGTGACATCGTCTCCACCTGGAGGTTTGCCTCCCACTGCCAGCCTTCGTGCCCAGCCCTCGACACTCTGGGCCCCTCTGTCCCTCAGCTTCTGCAGTTGAGAGACTTCCCCTCCCACCATGCGAGGTGCCCGGCCCTGCCCTCGCTCCTGTCCTCTCCATGTTGACAAGCACGCTGGCGGGATCAGCAGAAATGGGTGATGGAGAAGGAAGGGGTGGGGGCGGGAGGTCGCACCTGCCAAAGCCATGTGCCACTTAGCGCTCCATGTCCAGGATCCCTGGTGCCCATGCAGGGGGACCCTTCCAACATGAGGTGTGGCACTGTCAAACTCTTGTGAATTCTGTGAGTGACCAGCCACATCAGAGCACAGGGCACCAGATGGCAGAAGGTCACAGGTCCTGGAAGCCACATGTGTAAACTCAAGAGGGTGCACCATTTCCGGGAGCTTAAATATACATATACTAGTAATTTTCATGATAACCTTAACAAAATTTTGCAGTGATTTCTTTGTAGACTCTAAAGCACCCACACGTTTGCTAGGGACAGAGCAGATCAGTTCCGGCAGCCGCAGGTCTTCTTACTGAAGTACAGTGGGAATAAGTTTGATTCATTAAATGAGTTGCACAAGCAAAGTAAGGTCACAATATTTTTTATTTAAATCTAATTAAAATCAGACTCCAATCTCCAGGGTATTCAATCCTCATGATGGAAACATGAAACTGAGTATCATTGTATCCCCTTTCCACAGGGCGAAGGTCCAGGGTCTGAACAATGCAGATCATTCTGGAAGGCTCCCTGGACCTCATCCCACAGACACCATGGAATAGACGTGGTCTGTGAGTCCACCCTGTGAGGCTAGAAGTGCCCACACATGTGTGCCACAGAGGCACGTAGGGGAGACTCACTGAACCTGCCTTTCCACTCTAAGCAACGTGCTCCTTGGAGGTCAGACATCTTTAGGGACAGCCAGGAAGCTGGCCTCAGTCTTGTTACTACTTGGAGCTCTGGGGCCAAGGGTGCTCCTGAGGCAGCCTTGCACCCTGTCCTATTCCTGCTAAGCTTTGCTCTCAAACAAACTCTCCTTGTACTTCCTTTCTGAGGTGTCCAGTAAACTCGCTTCAACAAGTTTAGGTGTGCTGAGATGGAGTCTGAGAGTCAGGAGGATCTGCTCACTCTGTTTACTTTGATCAGACTCATTCTCTCTCTGGATTAGGGGTTGGGCTTCTTCTCTCTCTGGATTAGGGGTTGGGCTTCTTCTTTCTCTGGATTGTGTGAAAACACAAAAAGCAGAGACATTTGCAAGGCCTCGCCTCTCTGGTTCTCCAACATCATTAGCCCTTCATGCCTGTGGCCATCCTGACTCTGCAAAGCACATCAGTGTCTGAGATCAGCCCTGCTCTGTGGATTTTGGGCTGTGCTTGGGACTTGCACATATTTTTAAGGATGAAAACCCTCACATCCAGACCCAGCTGACTTCTGAGTATTTGGGAATAAAGGAAAAGGTACCAAATGTTAAAGTCAGTGCCCATAAATAGCTGGGGGAGCAGGCAGGAGCAACTGCCAGCTCTGAGAGGTGTGCCGGTGGACACCAGGAGGGCAGTGCCTAGGCACAGGCAGAACTGGCACAGGATTATGCAACTCCCCCACCTTGCCTCCAGCCTAGCCCCGGGCCACTGTAAACATGAACGCTCCACACCAAAGGGTGGGGTCTCTCCCTCTGGAGATGCCCACATTCTCCCTTGAGTGGGTATCCTCTTCCTAAATGAACATCTGTCTAGGCATTTGAGTGGCAGGGGCTGAAATCTTCTCTATCATGTATGCCAAGCCCCAGGTCCGGAGGTGCTGGTAGCAGGCCCACCCTGGCCCCTGGGGACTCAACCCCCAGTTCTTTGTTCTGCATGTCAATGCAGCCAGCTCACAAGGCCGTGAGGCGGGCTTGCGGTTTCCTGTTTATCTACCTCAGCATACGTGTCTCTCGGGAACATCTTGACCTGTTCGAGCCTCCTGATAGGGAACGGTGACGGTGGCGGTAACCCAAGGATGCAGTTATTACTCTTCCCTCCTTGCTTTTGAGTAATTTCCAGCAGCTGTTACAAAAGATATATAAGGGGAACAAATTTGGCAATAAAGCGCGCACGCTTACTCCTAGATGAAGAACCTTGGTGTCCTGTGTACTTCTTAACCCTGCCGTCCCTTGCCGGGCTCCGCTCCTGTGGACGGACGCGGCACGGAGGCAAGATCCTCCTTTCCTCTGGGGACTCCTGAGACCTTTCTTCAGAGACGTGTCTTCTGCCATGACATCAGTACTCACTGGGTCCTGCAGGAACAGCCAGACACAAGTTCCTACAAATAATAACTCACCATGTCCACAGCCCTTGGGAGATTTGGGACTTGTCATTTCTCCCTTTGAGATCTTG